>NC_139823.1:6841242-7441242 GCF_963457635.1 Microchirus variegatus
TCGACTTAAAGTTAAGGAATTATGCCCGTTTTTTGTTTTTTTTATGAAACATGAGTGAGATACTGAAACAAAACGTTGAAAGAGAATGGTTGGATTATGGACACCGTAGAGAGCCAAACCCTCTCAGAAAGCCTCTCCTGAGACACGGGATAAATCTGAGGTGAAGTGACAGATGTGGCGACGGAATTTACACACTGCAGCTTTAATTAGTCGCACCTCATTTTCAATTTATGCTCTGGCAAAAAGTCTCCATGATCTCCATGCAACCACACACACACACCCCAAGCTGGCGCTTTCAGTCGACAGTTTACATTCATGTTTGCTCACGCATGTGCAGAGCCCCAGAAATATTCATTTAGGTCGTAACTGTTGGTTTATCATTCTAACCCTATCAACAATTTGGACACCTGGGTAAGCAAATGGAGCGCAACCAGGTTAGAAAGAGTAGAAGAGTAGAAATTGCACGTCTTTTTTTTTGTTTTTTGTTTACGCAGCTCTCAACAAGGTAATTCGTGGGAAGGATATTATTAATATTATTAATTAGTATATCGTGGCCACACATTATTATTCGGTGAGCATGAAATACTACTTTGTGGCCACAAATTAGAGGGAGTTTTTTTTCTCTCGTGTCATGCCTGGGGCTCCGTATACATGTGTTTGATGAAGATATTTATGTAAGTGCGGAGAGAGATACTGAATACTTTTACTGAGAGTGCAACTAGACAAAAAAAAGTGATTCAGGTGTGGGTTAAAAAACTTTCCTGATGGTTCTATTACCCTAACACTTGACTAATCTAACCTACATCATTATGTCTTGTTTTCTTCTTCTTCTTCTTCTTGGTGTTGCCATGTGTAATGTTGCAGTAACATACACATGCAAATAATATTTACATTTTTACATATAGGTCCCCATAAGAAAGCGAGTTCCCATAATGCAATTGCATAAACAGATTTCGGTCCCCACAATTATAGTAACTCCTAGACACAAACACTCACTCTGGTGTCTGTGTGACCACCTATAGAGAATAATAATTGCGGACATACGGAAACACTTTGGGAGGGAAAAAAAAGTGCCAGGTACACATAATAATGTTTTGGCATTTCCTCCACATGAACTATCTAACTAACATACCAGTCTATTTGGTCTGTTTTAGTTTCATTTGGAACACAGGGGAAGGGGGGGGGGAGAGAAAGAGAATATATATAACTTATTTGATTACTGTGGACAACAGAGGACACGCCCTGTGTGGTTTGTCACAACAGAGACTCCGAATCATTATTAACACCAGAACTCACTCCGACACACTTAAATGACGCTTGCACACGCCAACTGATGCCAAATCCAAGTTTAATCAAGAGCTCTCGTCTTACTTTCCATCACTGTTGCCTTTTTTTTTTTTTTTTTTTTTTAATTTGTGAAAAGAGTTAAGGTTTCAATTAGTCTCCGTTAGTTGAACGTATTGTGTAAAGATGATTGATAATCACAACGGGATCCAAAAGAGCGCATTAGTGTCACAAGAAGACAAAGCAAAGAGCGTGTTTATTTAAATGATCAACATCGCTCTCAAGAAATGCTGGGGCGCGTCACGATTCCATCCTGCAGATGGAAAACGTAATCAGCCCATCCTTCAGTTTCTCTGGATACATTCACACACAAAGCAGAGGCGGGCAGAGATAAGTGAGGAGGACAACATTCAGATTTACTTCCTAAAGGTCACGGGGTCAGACCTGGCAGATCTACTGAGCGATAGACAGACTGTTGGAAGATTTAAGAGCCAACTACACATCTTCTTTCACTGTGAACAGCTAATCTTTGAACTGGAGTCCATCACTCTTCAGGAAGTGTTGAAAGGTCAAGGAAAGTTCATATTTCATGGACTGCATGAATAAACTATGTCACTCACCTACAAAAACACATTTCTTTATATTTTTGTATGTACATTATTGTGCAATTATGATGATTGTGACAGAGCAATTACATTGCACCTCTGAAATAATTTATAGTTGTAATTAACTTAGTTTGTTTACTGTTTTGAAAGAGCCAACATTTCTATATAAGAAACTAGAAAATGTCAAATCAATTAGACACCTTGCACTATAAGTGAAGCAAAGGGATACAAAATAATGGTGAGAATCACATAAAAATATGGTTTGAGATATGTTAAACCAGACCTAGGGGGAAAACCTGATCGCAACAAGTAACAAGTAAACTGTCGTTTTTGTCAGGCTTCCTTCTTGTTCAGAACACCAGGTGATGAGATGATAACGTAGAATGAGACTCCGTGACACAAGACATTTTACCAAACAAAGAGATCTTTATTCTGTAACAAGTCAAGTGTCAATTCCAAGCTCTGCAGTTGCTCGGGAGTGCCTCAGCCAAAATCCTAAGAAGCACTAACTTCTCCTGAGCAAAGCCACACTTAATAAAGGTTACCTGCTCCTCCTACATCTTCCTATGCCCTTGGTTAGCCATTCGACCTCCAGTCTCCTCTAGGGAGCACATCAAAGGACAAATGCCAGGACCAATGCCTAACCTAGACCTCCACTTTATGGTCAACCGATGATCCATCTGAGCAGTACCTGCTCAGACAAAATCTACAGACATCTGTCGTAAAACTTAATTGTAGGGCATTGTAAACCCCAGTTCACAGAGCATGTGAACCCACAGAATTATAGTAACATATTTGCTGTGATAAAGTGTCTAATACACTTCAAAACAAACCAATTTAAAGATGTATTCAATACGTTGTTTTGCTTATTTTAACCATAAAAGGGCCAGAAAATGTTTTTTTTTCCCAGAACAAGAAAAAAAATCAAATCCTGGCAAAGAAAAGAAAAAGAAAAAAACACTATAGTAATACATGAACACCAGATTTTGAATATGCAAGCATATTTAAATTGAATGTCCAAAAACTGGACCAATAATGTAAACCCTACATTTGCCCTTTCTGGTGACAAAGACACTGATTCGCCGGCTTCCTGCAACAGCGCAAGTGAAATTACCATAATAACCACACGTTGACTTCTCAGTACAAACCGCCGTGTAATTACGGTAATGCAAAGTGCGCTTGTGTGAACGTGTCGTCTGCGATACACTCGCTCAGTGTTAAAGGGTTTACAGACGAGCTCAAAATGTCTGCTTACAGTCTGGCTGTGAGTGGTTCAAGGAAGTCCCCTGCAGCTGGGAAGACCAAGCCTCTTATACCAGACCCTCATGTGAAAGGACCAATCAGGTCCCAGGATCCACACATGCAGACACATACACACACAAAAAAAAAGCAGTCACGACCTTGGGGTCATAACAAGATACAGTTTCGAAAATGTTATGCAGTTTCAGACACAGCCTCCAACACATTCATACCCTCCAGAATGCTTTTTAATGACACGCCACAGAAACTATCTCAGCCACACGTCAAACCCGGCACATATAGCTCTCGCTGTTCAATCAATTCAGCTGTCAGTGCAGGCTGTTAAAGCAAAAAATATTCATACTCGAGAGTTTTACATTGAAAAGCCCGTTCCCAGATGAAGGACGCGGCAAACAAATAGTGTTACATTATTTCTGTGCACAAAGATCAAACGGCGGCACAATAACAACATCGACAAACAAGAGAATCACCTGCGGCTTTAAATCTCCAGATTCTCGAGATGTCTCGGTGTGATACCAGTGTTTGTTGTTTTCTTTGTTTAGGATTTTAAACATGTCCAATTTTTCAATTTAACCATTTTTTTTGTAATATAATTATTATTTTTAATTCAAACACTATAGTCTACAAAGATTGCTTACATGCGCAGAATGTATGTACTTTTTTTTTTCTGCACCCCCAAAAATTACCCAATCCTGTTTTAATGAGTTCACATGAATTCAAATGTATATTTTTTTTGCACATTTAATCTCATTTACTGTCTATACAGAGTACTTTTGCATATTTATATTGTTTGATGCTATTGTGACAAAGTGTTGTGGTTGTAACCCGACCAAAAACAGGTGACAAAGTGCTCATTATTCTCCTCCTCTTTCTTCTCCTGTGCGCCTCAAAGCCAATGTGAACCAGGTGTGGTGTTCAGCTGACAGAAACAGGGAGGGCAGGGCCATTATATTCATTATATCCCATTATATCCATTATGCATATTTATGCAAGTGATTCTGATCCAATTTCGAAACCCCCATTAAAAACGCCACTATTAATCACAGTGTTACTGTCATTAACACAGAGAAATCTGCGTTTAATTACAGTGATATCATATATTAGAGCGCCAATCTCAGCGCATTTCTAGTGATCGCACAATAAATGTCATTTTTCAATAATCAAACCCTTCTGAAATGTATTAATTATTCCATTTGTTCAAATAAAGACATCAAATCGTATAATTGGGGTCAGAGTTATCTATTGAAGGCTATACGTCTTAGAAATAAATAAGAAAAATCTTGTCAAAAGGTCACATGTAATGGATAAATTAAAGTTTTCAAGTTGCAAAAAGAATAATTAGAAGCAGGGAACCAAATTACTTACTCAGGGATTTTCATTTAATTGTGAACAGGCCGTGATTGATGATTTAAAACACATAAATATATTATACATGTCTGTCAATAACACTATAAATCACTTCCTGTATCACTGACAGTAGTTTACAGATGACGAGGAGGGGCATTGCTGTTGATATGCACAATACGATATATATATATATATATTGTAATAATTTCAATCTATCGGAAGTTGGTGAGTGTATTTGTGTTTGTTTGTGATACCAAAAGCAACTTTAATCTCTTTAGGCAAAAATATTGCGGTTGCATTTTTCTTGACAGGGCAGATTGTATTTAAATTTAGCAGCGCTAAAGGATGAAACTCAGATGACAGGATGAGGCCGTTAATTCCTTTTCGAGACCAAAACAAAATACCTTCCTTCAGAGCGTTTCTCCAGCCAGACGATGTCAAACACAGTCTGAACACACACCTACATACAAAACCAAACAAGTGTTTCTGTCTGAGGAGTAAAAATGCCAGAGTTACATGATGCTCTTTGGCTCAGGGAAGAACTACATTTCCAGACTCATGACTGTTCCATTGCTTTGGTCTTCACACACACACACACACTCAACTGGAAAAGTGGAGGATTGTATCACATGTGGTAACAGTAGAAGTAGAACATACTCACAGTTTAGAGCAAACATGGACTCCACTGCACATATACAACACATACAGGCTGCAGAAAGCCGCATGCATGCATGCAGGGACACAGAAGCGCAGTTAGGGGTTTATTGGGAGTAGAGGTAGTAGTTTGTACTTTGAGGGGCACTTTGAGAGTCACTAATGTCAGAGCTAAACTAAAACACAGCCTCCGGTCTATTACGCCCTCAGACTGCCACACACACACACGCGCGGCCACGAAAATACACTTTCTTGGATACACACACACACACCTGTTTTGACACCCATGTGTCTGCCCGGCCTTGACACATATTATGCGCTGTATTTGTCTGCTCGGATGGAGCTTTGAGTAGGAATCCGTCGGGTTTGGCAGGGTGTGCGCTTGTGTCCGAGGAAAGGGATGACACAAGACGGAGTCTGGGCTGTGAATTTGTAGAACGACTGACCATGTGAGAATGACCTCTGCTGTACCATGAAAGAACAATCTGTTTCTCCCGTGTTAGCAGATATTGAACTACTGCAGATACAAAACAGAGCACACAGTTAGTGCTTTATAAAGGAAGTATTGGTTTCAATTCAAGATTCAGAGAGAGACAAAAAAAAAAGGCAGGGTAAGGGGGGATACTTCCCAGCAAATCTGGACAATGAAAGCTGACAACATTGGTTAATAGTGAAGAGGAAAAAGAAGAAAGGAGGCAGTAAAGCCAGTGAGCCAGACTGGAAGAAGAAAGACCAGAGCACAGGGAGAGGGGAAGGCAGCGAGATAGGAGATGAAACATTGCCATCCAGCAGAAGTGAGGAGAAACAGAGGAGGAGAACAGGAGGGCTGAGGTCACCTTAACATGAAAGAGGCAGGGGGGATATGAGTGTGACCTCTCCAGAAGAGGCCAAACAGGTTTAACCCCTGACATCTGTAAAGATATACAGTTACTCCCAAATGTCTTTAATAAACTCTCACATGCACGGGAGCACACAACAGTTAACACGTTTGTTCTTTGCGGTTTCACAAATATACTTTCCACCCTGACACAGACCCAATAAATATTATGGAGGTTTAAATTGACACGATAATGCACTGCGAAACTCTCAAAGTGGAAGTGCGCAAGAGACAAGTGTCACCTTCACTCTAATTGAGAAACTGCAGCTTCACTCTGTCCAGATTATTTGTATTCTGGTGCTGTGTCTGTTCACTGGTAGGACTTCATATCAGAATAACCATCAAAACCCGGCGAACAGAATACAAAATTGCTTCTAACAACGTCAATAAAGCCGCAGAGAGCACCCGTGGCTGAAGCTGCACGGGGAAAGAAAGGGATATTTTCTTATTTCCTCCAGAGAACGAAACACACTGATACGTGTCTTTTTGTTTTTTTCTTTATTTCAAGAAAATCTTCATTTAAATTCCAAGCCTCTGCTGCCAAACGTACAAGAGTGCATCATAAACTGTAGCTGTCTCAACAAATTGTGTACTTTTCCCATTTTCGTTCACCAGCTTGACCTGAATTACAACAGCACAACTTACAGTATAATTTAATATTTTCATACCAATTTCTGAAACATTTATTCATGTGCAATGCTCGAGCCAATCATTGCATTGTATGTTTTTATGGCTGCACCATTGCATCCTAATAGTGTGCACAACAAAGCAGTAACTGTTTGAAATGATAAAGCTGAGCAGTATAATGCTGTGCCCTGTTTCAAAAGAAATTCTCTACTATCTTTAATGTAATTAAAACCTTTTTTTTTTTTTTTTACTTTTGAACACACTGACCAGCCACAACATTAAAATCACTCACCTGTTTTATTGTTGGGGCTAATTGGGATTATTCTGGGATTAAAGGACAGAGTACATTTGCGAAGAACATACCCAGTAAGAGGGAAAGTAATTAGCATACATTTATTCAGTTTGCTACTGTATTTGTTGATGTAAAGAATGCACTTTACATTGTGTTAAATAATAATAATGCATTTAATTTAAAAAGTGCATATCAGGACACCCAAGGGCACTGTACATTAAAACATAGGATAAAAGTGAGTTTGTGATTTGAAAAGAGGGAGAGAGTCAATGTTACGGCAGTCAGGTGGTAGTGAGTCGTGACTTTATAGGTGCCACATAAAAGAATGGAACCAACACGTGCCTCAGCTTAAGGTATTTTTGGAAACAGACGTGTGATTAAAAGGCACAGTGCAGGCACAGTTAGACCAACAAGAAGCAGGAAAAAGATGTTTAGTTAGTTTTATCTGCGAGCACAACCCAACTGCTGAGGATTTACCTCAGAATGCACACACGCACACACACACACGCACACACTTTCAGGTGGTTATCTAAGCCTCCCAGCTGTCAGCCTACTAACCTGAGTTTCATTACAGCTCGCAGACATCTGGGTACGCTTTACATAACACAAACACGCACGCACATACACTCTCCATACATATGTACATGCCTGTGCCCGGGGCCTGTAGAGAGAGAGGGGGCTAGATCAATGTAGCATCTGTGTATCTGTTAAATGAACCAGCACGGAGAGAGCGCGGCGTACTTTGCCGAGCAGGTTAAGTGATTCTGTTTGTCCTCGTCTGTCTCGACATGATCAGACTGAATAAGCGCAGCCATTTGTCTAAAAGTGTCCTGTCACTGCAGCCACTAAGGCCAGAGCAGTTCCACATCCTGGATGGATAATGAGCGAATGCTGACAGAAGCAGTTCCTGTGAGCGAGAACAGCCCTGCGAGTGTTTTAAGTGGTTAGTGTTTTAATTAATAAAATCTATGTCCAGGAGATGTGTGAAGGCAGACATATATATATATATACATATATATATTTGTAGTAATTAATGTAGTACTAAGGTATAAAGCTGTGATGCATGACTTTCAAACAAGTGCTTGCCAAATTAGTTCACTCAATGCTGATATTGAGTGAACTAATATCACTTAATATCATGTTATAATGAAAACATGGGCCATTTCTTTAACTTTCTTTAAACATGACATGACATTTCAATACAGGTGTCCATGTTATTATTTACTTAATTTGAGATGTATTTCTGTCTGTCAGAATACATCAAAACATATACTTTTACTTTGAATTTATGTGAGATATAATCATTAATATTTTTATTGCGATATCACGGTGGGATATTGTGTTATCATTTTAAGCTCACAGTGCTAACCCCCTACTGTTTTCCCCAGACTGGTCCCCTCTTGACTGGACTAGATGCTCATTGGCCTCCAGGTCATTTTGAGTTTGACACACCTGGTTTAGATTATGCCTAAAAACGGCAAGAAGCACCCATGAACACTTTCAGAAGCAAATTAAACTGCTAATGAAACTTTAAGCAGTTTGATGGTATTACTTCACGTTGGTTGTCCTCAGCATACGTCATGTAGAGGTACGAGCAGTGTTTTGGTAATTGCCCAGAATTTGTCAGCGGGAAAACAAATGTTACACACTGGAGCTTTAATACTGCAATACTGAATTGAATGAGATGTAATTTATGTAACTGATTGGAGGAGTATTAGGTCATGCTGAGGAGATCAATCCAAACAATGCATTAAGTTACTTGAACATGTGTGACTTTCTACAGCTCAACTAGAAGTGGCCCAAATTGACAAGCTTGACAACTGACAAGCACAAGGTTCAAGGTGTTCCGCTGTTGTGTATCTTCAGATGAGAGAATAGGAGAAAACGACTTATTGTGGTAAATAATCACATAAGTCAAAGAAGTAAATATAACTGGCGACTATAAACGTGTTGACTGGAGGAAGTGAACATCTGACTACAATTTCCTAATGCTGCCTCAGCCTCAGTTTTCATACTGGAACAGCAGATGAATACCAAAGTGAGATAGTACGTGTCGTCTGTTTGTTATCAGTTTGTATGCTGGTCCGGTTTACGGACTTTAAGGGATAGGGGCAGAAACCTTGGATAAAGCTACCCACACATCCCAGCTGAGCTGAGGCAACAAAACAAAACAGGAAAAGCAAAAAAAAAAAGAGCACAAACATGGACCATAACTTTCAGCATTAATTCACTTATTTTCTGCAATTCAGCTCATTTTAATGTGGCAAACACTGAAATATTAATAAACGAGGCCCAATGGGAACACTGATCAGATTAGCCCTGCGCTCTTAAATAAAAATAAGGAGTCAGACAAAGTTGTAACGCAATGAGCGAGACATAGGAGGTCACAACAAACCTAACCCCAGAACCAATTAGGCTGGTGTCGAGTCTATTTTGGGGCTTTCCTGCTTGCAAAGGAGCGACCAGAGTGACGGTAGAGTGTGAGATGATCAGATTTGATGCACTCAAAATCATGGAAAAGTTCACACCCCCTAGTAATGGGCCTATACAGTGTGTGTGTGTGTGTGTGTGTGTGTGTGTGTGTGTGTGTGTGTGAGTAAGTGTGAATGTGTATGTACCGTAACTGTTTGTGTGTGTTTAATAAGAGAGTTGTTGCTTTGAGTCGATCCTCAAAGGCCACACTTCCTTCCTGCCTGAGCGATATCACAGGCCAACCAAAATAAACACATGCACACAAACATTCATGTGTACACACACACACACACACACACACACACACTCTCTCTCTCTCTTTATCTTTTTCCATCATTCTCTCCCAGAGTGTGGTGCACAGATCAAACACAAACGATCTAAGTGAACAACAACAAACATGAGGAAAATATGATTATTTTTGCTGTTTTATCCCAATTTATTAATAAAAAATGGTCATATCTTTTCACATGATCCCATCAGATGAAAAGACTGCACAGAATGTGCTTCTCTGCAGGAAATGCTCCTCCATAATCACTGCAGGCATTTGACATAAATGCAGAAAAGGGCCAAAGAAGTGTGATGTTCTGCGACCTCTCTGAGAACGATTGCACTCTAAAATGATCAAAAATTCCATATTAGTGGGGTTTTTTTAAAGAAAACTGCCCTCAACACCATGATTCGGGGCATTCTACCTCACTTTAATGTATCAGGAACAATGCTGACCTCAGCTGGACCAAAAGAGTTACTGCTGTGTGGTTATGCTCCATGGAAAAGAAGCAAGCATCAGACACTGAATTATGTATTTTTGCTCCCACAGTTAGGCGCGTACACGTCTGAGAGAGAGGCAGACAGACAGAAGAAAGGGGGAAGCAAAAGGCGGGTGAGACGACAGACGGTGAAGCAGACAGAGGGATAAGAAACAGGTAAGTGGACAGAGAGGTGAGAGGTAGACTCATGGTCAGCATAACAAAAACCAAGTGAGAGACATGAGCAATGATTAAAGCACCCTATGCTTAATTAATTACAGAGTGAATCACGTTGGGCTGTTAGAAAAATAGTCATAATAGGTAGCATTCCCACAACAACACACCCACACTTGCATGTACACACACACACACACACACACACAGCCAAATCCCTCATATCACCTCTTCAACAGTTTTTGAAATGAGGAGAGAGTCGAGGAAACAGCAAGGAGGGAAATAATGAGATGTACGCGGGGGAGAAAGGGAAGAAAAGGCAGATCGAGAGCAAAATTGGGAGGAGAGGAAAGGAGAGTGGAGGGGGGGGGAAAGATGGAGTGAGTGAATATCACACACAAGAGGAGATGAGACCAGATGAGGTAGAGATGGATGGTAGCAGAGGAGAGAAATGGAGTAAAAAAAAAGAAAAAAGAGAAGGATGCAAAGGGTGGGAGGGAGCGCAGGGGAGGGTGGGTGGAGAAGAGCCAAAAAATAAGAGTAGTGAAGTGTGGTGAAGAGTAGAGAGAACCAGGCAGAAGAGAAAGGAGGAGGAGAGAGAATTAAGACACTGTGACCTCACACGCTCAACTGCAATGACGCTTTGAAGATCATCTCAAGGTTGTTAGATAAGGGCATTCATAGAAAAACAGGTGCATTGGCGATAAACCGGTGATGGGAGGAGACCAACAGGGAGTACGTGGGGAGAGAGGACAATAATATATGAAGAAGAACATAAAAGAAAAGAAAAGGAAAAAAACACACACACACACACATGACAAGAGGATGAGGGGGAGGTGAAAGGAACAGTGATGGGAACTGCAGCTCTGTGAATGGAGCTGGATCTTATAGCTGCGTTCCTCCCCGAGCTCGGCCAATCACGACCAAGGGTCCACCCTGGAATCAACCCCTCCCACCTTTTGTTTAAAAAAAAAAAAAAAGGGGGGGGGGGTTGTGTTATATTGTTTGGGTTGAGCGATTAAAAAAAATCAAGGGCTATCAAGTGTGGTGCCTGTTGATAAAGAGCCCCCATTAAAATGAATTTGATCTTTTATGAATGTAACATCAACCTCGTTGAACCGTGACGAGAAAAGAGGGGGACAGTGTTGGAGAGAGAGAGAGAGAGAGAGAGAGAGAGAGAGAGAGAGAGAGAGAGAGAGAGCTGAAGGCTGCAGAGAAAATGATTCAGTGACTCAAGCTGCAATGAGGAATGCAGCAGTGTGTGTGTGTGTGTGTGCGTGCTTGTATTTGTTATCTCTTTAGATTTAACTTTAACTGGTCATAGTTAAGGTGAGGGACAAAGGCATTCCAAATGAATGGAAGTCAGTGCGAGGAGAATAGCTGCACTTGTGCATGCATGCGCTGTGAGAAGTGATTAAGAACAATGAGCCTGCCAACCACTAAACAAGCAGAAAGGCTGTGTTCCATTCCTTAATGACATCCTCCTCCTTCCCTTATCTCTTACCCTCAACTCCTCCTTCAGTGCATCCTTTTATTTACTCTCCTTCACATTATCTCGTTCACTTGTGCTGTTATCATTTGTTTTTTTCATCTTCCACTTCTGCTCCTCTTTTAATATTTCCTTTGCTCAACTGGTGTCATGTTCTCCTTTCACAGCACGTCCTTCACATCTCAGGAGGGGGAAAAAAAGAAGCTAAAGGAGCTGGTGTTATCATAGTATCTCCGAGTAGCAGTAGATGTAAGACAAGCAGAGACTCATTTAGAAAGACCTATTTTTTTCTCACATATATTAGGATTAGATGACATTAAAATTGAGGGTTTTGTACAGTCATTTGTGTCAACAACTGTTAGATGGAATGTCAAACGAATACATGAGTGAGTTAAATCAAAAAGAAAGTGTTGTGACTTCCAGTGCTCCTTCAAGCAAAGTTCATCTTCAGTGAGTGACAGACATGTTACTGAACAACACGCAGGCAAATCATCGTGATGCCTCAAAAATGAGCATGGATTCACTTCACACATAAAAAGATAGAACCTTTCTACTGAAGATTTTGTCAATAAATGGTCATTAAATATTTTCGGATAACAGGTATCTGTGAAACTGTCGCCGTGACACAAACCAAATTCTGGATTGCATGTTTTAAAACATTACCTCATTTTAATCTGTGGAGGCGGGAGAGAACAAAAGTAAGCCAACCATGCAGTGGCTCTCTTCTCTTCTTGGGGCAAAACTGTGAACACGTTGACGTCAAACAAAACGAACACCTGGTCATGACTTGAACTCCATGCTTTCTAATGTGTTACCTTCCATAAATCGAATTAACTGCAGTTATATCTAGTTAATGGGATTAGAGCGAGGACACAGTGTAGGAGGCATAAATCTGTTCTGGAAGTCAGCCATGGATTCAGTTCTTTCATATCTCACAGGGTCTCCTTCGCCAGCTGGCAGGGGCTGCTGCTCCATGATGATTTACACTAATGTCTCCCTACTTTGCTGCAGCTGTGACTCCAGTAATTGTACAACATATGCAGTATAGCAAAAAAGATAAAGGTAAAGTAAAAGGAAAGTTAAAAAATACATATATATATTTTCATATGCTTTCATAAAGAAAATGACATCTCTAATAAATATCTTACATAGAATAGAGAATAGATTCATTTAAAAAAAACAAAAATAAGATGACTCGGCACCAGACTTCCTCAAGTCTTGCTGCTCCATTCCAAAATCTTTTCTTTAACATGAGTCAACTTAATCCAGGAACTCTAAACTGGGCTTTAGAAGTGTTAGGATACGTGGATTTTGAATGGACCAGAGCATCACCTCTAATTAATCTGTGTCCAAGTGAACATTTGCACCACATGCAGTGAAATTTCACTGTGACTTTGCGAACATCAAATTTGAAAGGGTTCCTTCATGGCATTCCTGAGATATCACTTATCCACAAAAAAAATGTGGGTAAGTGTGAAATTACTGTGACCTTTAACCAAGAAAAGTTAAAATTTCAAAGGATGCTCTCTGGTGTGGCTGCTGCAGAGGTACGAGCCTCCTAAATGAAGTCATGGGCGACATTTGAAATGAATAATAAATTGTAAATTGTAAAATATTGATATTTTTATTTTTCAAAAATGCAGCAGAAATGTTTTATGCTTTGACACAATCCAGCCATCAGCTGAGTCAATAAACCCATATGAAAAGAAATATCCAAACAATCAAACATCCAATAAACGTTACTTTTATACCATTTTTGTAAAAGTTCTTTGCTTGCCATCCACAAAAAAAAAAAAATGTTCAGCTTTCACTTACTTTACATGTTATTTTGACAAGGAACTAAAATCTCTCATGAAGAAGTTACTTAGGATGAGAGGAGGTTAAATAGGCCTCACTGTGGCAAAGCTGCAAGTGGTCACACAGACAAGGCTGGGACGGGGACAGGGACGGGGGGGACAGGAGAGGACTGGACAAGACACAGGTTAGAGGCAAGGAAAAGAAGAAGGGAAGGAACAAGGAAAAGAGAGGAAAGTTAAAGTTATAAAAATATCAGTGTTGGGGCCTTTGGTCGAGTTTTTAGCTTCATATTAGCAACCGGATAAACAGAATTTGACAATTAGTGGCTGCCATTACAAAATACTCCTGTTTTTAAACTGATATTACATCTTACAGCAGTAACCCACCAACAGATTACAAAATAATCCAAACAATAATACTAGAATCTGAAGAAAACTCATAATCATACTTTCATCAGGATATAATGTTGGTGTTTTTTACCAATAAAAGGTTTAAAAAGCAGTAAGTCGAGAGGCCTTCAGCGTCAATTCTCTCATGCTATATCACACAGTGTGTCCCTTCTCAGCTCCGCCTCATTCATCAAATTGGGCTCCAAAACACTGACAACATGGAGGCAGGCATTAAACCAAAGTGTGTGAGAGTGACAGGTCTATGAAGAGGGAAGACACCGGAAAGAGATGATAAAGCTGCACTGTGTAACTTTTGGGGCTTTTCTTGTCTCTTTTTTTGCGAGCTGTTGTGGATGTCATTATTCTGCCTCCGTTACGTAACATAATTTGTTTGCCGCGTCCTTCATCTGAAAACAGCTCTGTCGATACCATCAGAACTGAGTGTATGCAGCAGCAGCAGCAGCAGCAGTGCAGGGGCGGGTGAGGGCAAGAGGTGTTTATCCTGTCAAACTGCTCAGCGACCGGGGTTTTTGTTTTTTTCGGAATTTAATTCTGAAACTTTTTTTTTGTGCACACACTTCTTCGACTTTCCTGTCACACACCGACCTGTTTGCAGCCCTTTTTCCCCGCTTTACGAGTGCAACATCTGACATAAAAACCAATCACGTCCTGTGTGCAGTGCGGGAAATGTTGCCAGAGGGACACAAGCTATAAACGAGCACTGTGTGCAGCTAATGGCCTAATCAGCATTGTGTGATCCAATTTGACAATAATTTGAATGTAAATGACATTTCTTTATATTTAGTTGCACACTAGAGCTTTTTTTTTTTGTTTTTTTTTTGTTCTGGGTTATTGATTAAATACAAGGTTCTTTCATTCACAAAGTGCTCACCCAAAAAATTCAGGGAACCCTGGTAATGTATAAAAGTTAAACAAAAATTGTTAAATTCTCGGGACACACTGTGACTCTGGACCCTCAACAAGCACTAAATAAGACATTAAATTAGTTTTGACTTTACAAGGTATTAAGGGTAAAAAATGAAAGGAACAGGAGGAGGGGGGGGGGCAAGCAGAGTTTAGGTACAAAGGGGTCATAGGTCATGGTTTTTCGGCTGGTGCTTAATCATCAAACCAATATTGCATTATCTACACAGTACTAGCTTCTCATCTGATGGTGAAACAAACAGAGACAGGATAGAGTGAAAATGCCTTACACATCGACTACCAAACAAGTATCTAGATGCTCAGATAGTTACGAATTATTGGAATGACTGCATAGCAAATATAGCGGGGGATTATTTTTTTTTTTTTAAATAAAGGTACTGTGTACATACTACAGTGGGTGAGATAGAAAGACAACCAGCCTTGCGTCAGGACATCTATACAACAATATAGTAATATCTGAGATGAAAGCAATAATGTGGTTAAATAAGTCATGTTTTTAATGCAAGAGCAATTAAATGCTATAAATCATAATATATCATCTGTATCTCTCCATTCTATTTACAAGCGTTTAACACATAGCTGGTTAGAGTGATTCTTCAGTCAGCCTGGCAATGCTTCAGAAGCCCTTTCTTCTTCTGAAGCTAATTTCTGTCTCTTGGCA
Organism: Microchirus variegatus; assembly: GCF_963457635.1. NCBI lineage: Eukaryota > Metazoa > Chordata > Actinopteri > Pleuronectiformes > Soleidae > Microchirus > Microchirus variegatus. The sequence goes on from NC_139823.1 coordinate 6,856,862, forward strand.
CACTTTCCATCTCTGTGTTTTCCATATCACTCCATCTCACTTTGTCTTTTCTCGCTCTCACAGCTGGTAGATCTCTCTCAATAAAATCCTAATCTCTTTCCCACAATCTGCCTCACATTTCCTTCAACTAATGTTGTTGTTTATTTTGTTGTTGTTGTTTTTTTTTAATCTCCCTCTTCCTCCCTGTCTGTTTTTTTACGTCCACGTCTTCCTGGAATTTGTTATTTTCTCCTCAGCTTGGTTTGATCCTTGGCAGATTGGGCCTTTGATCGTTTTCGTTGAAAAAAAAAAAAAAAAATGCTACATTCACATTTCACAGGTTGTTCAAGTTGACATCAGCAGTCTGTGTGTGTGTGTGTGTGTGGTACATCTTAGCTCAGGACTGCATGTGCATCTGCTCTGCTCTGCACCCCAACGCTGCTTCACTGTGCAGCACAGGTACAGTAAGAGATATAAACTGATCGATAACCGACTCGTTTTCCCCCACATCGCTCCTCTTCTACCCCGGCTGTTAAAAAAAAGCAGAAGATTTAATATCCAAAGCAGGTTTGGAGACATTTGATGGATGTCTTGGCTCGTCAAGTTCCAGGTCATGAGCGAATGATGCATAGAACTGCATCTCCTGGGATCCAGTCTGTCTTCAGTTCCTCTACATGCAACACACAGCTGTCTGTCTTTTCATCCTGTTACTGAAAAAGTCTTTCAGTCGCACCATCTGTAACAATCCTGCAGGGTAATTAGTAGAGGTATTTAAGTCTTTTGTTTCGCGTGTGTTCGAGAGTGTGTGTGTGTGCGCGCGCGTGTGTGTGTGCATGTGTGTGTGTGTGGGAGTGCAGTTATACACGCGTGGTGGAGTGTGTGTGCGTGGAGATGTGTGTGTGCGGCAAGTGTGTATTACTATACGGGCTATGGTGTGTGTATCCCTGGTGAGGATGTCCCATCCTCATCCCCACCATCGATCCAGGTGTCATGGGTGTCATTGGCGTCGCCGGGGTAACAGGATGCGACCCGGGGGTCACGGGCAACGAGCCCGGGGTCAGCGAGGTCATGAGCGGGACATCATCGGGTGAGCGGCGCAGGGTGAGGGTGTAATCGGGTGGACAGGTGAGACGCACGGTGTCCAGCGTGCTGTAGATGTCCTGGGTGTCCATGCCGTCCAGGGCGTCCAGCGTATCCAGAGTGTGATGGTGATGAGCGTTGTTCCTCTCGTCCGCTGACGCTGCATCACACTCAAGCTGCTTCACCTGCGAAGCAAAGCATGCGAGGGGAAAATAAAACCATGTAATCAAATATGTCGCTGAACAATTTGGTGGGAAAATATTTCATATTCTGTGATTACAATTTGATTTGGGACATCATTTTTGTTTTATTGCCATGTAGGTATAAGCCTACAAGGCATTTGCTGTGGATGTTCACTGTGTAATAGATTTAAAACATGAGATCCAATCAAAATATGAACTACTGAATTCGCTTCCAATCTGTATGTATTACACATTATTGTAAGTGACAAGAAATCAAAACTAGACCCATTATTGCAGAAGCTCTGTTTGCGTTCAGGAAAATAAATAAGACCTATTATTCCAATAGGTGAATAGCAATAATAATAATAATAATTGCAGTTTAACTATCGTGAATGTAGATGCATATTGCATGTATACATGTTACAATGTGTATCATGTATGTGTGCAATTATGAGCAACGCATGAATCATTTTAAGAATGAAATCTGTGATTTGCCAATGCATTTTTTTTTGTTAACTCTGAAAAGCTGGAGCCAGCGAATGATTTTTGACAATTTAGCTTGAAAAATAAAACATGCAGTCTCAAATAAAAATAGCTGCCAATTTTTTTTGTCATTTCAATGAACAATGACGAAAGACATAGTTTGAGATCCGTTGGTGACAAATATATTCATCTATTCGTCTCTACCCGTTTATCCTCCACATGAGGGTCACGGTTGGTGCCAAGCCCAGCTCACATAGGGTGAAAGGTGGGGTCACACTCTGGACAAGTCGTCAGTCCATCACAGGGTCATCAACACAGTAGAAAATGAAAAGAAAGAAAAAAAGACTGGCACTGGCACAACTAGTAGTATCAAATATTTCAAGGTTTGTCCAGGAAATGATACCACAGATGGCTAAAATGTATGATGTTATTAAACGGTGACTCTGTCTCTTACCTTGAATACTAATGTCTATGGATTTAAAGAGTGTTGGAATGTTTAAGTTAAGTACATTAGTCAACAGAATAAGTGGACGACTAATTGTTGTAAACGAGTCAATATTGTTTGCACTGAGCATTATCTTCAAAAATTAAACACTAAGATTTGCTTAGTTTGATATGGTAAATGTTTGCACAATTATCAGACATACAATACTTATATGATTAATAAACTATCAAATATTAATCTGCACACAAACAGCATTGAGTGATGATGCTGTGTTTCTCCAGCCAGTCAGACCCTATAATACGAATTCACATTAACAAGTCCTTGCACGATTTCTCATCATAGTCTGAACCACTTCAGACTGAGTCTGATTGATTCTATTCAGGAGAGTATGTTATTTTCCTGACTCTTGTAAAGCACTAGTATGTCCCGAGAAAAAGACCCAAGTGCTCAACATCACAAAGAGACAAAGGATTACTTTTAAAAAATAAGTGAAACACAAAAGCTGCTATACAACGCTGCTCTCAATTAACAGCAATGTAAGATTTCAAAGATCGAGGTCAAGAAAATCAGGTAAGTGGCCTGTGTGTCAACACACACTCAACACACACACACACACACATTCTCACACTGATCATGTCTGCTGATAACAGGCTGTGCCGTGTTTTACTGCCAGCTGCTCCACTTGCATTGTTCATTCAGAGAGTCGCACACGACCTCATCTGGCTTAATGTTGCTTACGCTTGATATAATGTGAGACATTAATAGCAAGAAAACATGCAAAATGCATTCAAAATGTGGCTACAAAAGCCTACACAAACAAAATGAACAGTATATTGGTTTCAAGGTAAAAACTAAAGCGCCATCGATATCAAGTTTTCTTTCTCTGCATCTGATAAAATGATATGAATAATAAATTATACACAAAATTGCATAAAATTAAACAAAAACAATGTAGTGTAAACTTATATAAATAAGTAACAACTGTGTGAAATTTAGCAACATTTACTGGTGAAGTCCCTCACCGCACGCTTCCCTTCCAGGTGTGTTAAAGAACCTGTGTAGCCTTCAGCCGGCATCAAAACTCATAAATGTTTAGTTTGTCCAGTGTGGGCTATTGTAAAAAAAAAAAAAAAAAAAAAACCTGGCTGACCTGGATCCTGATATAAATATAAAGGGCTCATTCTGGGGAAATGAAAAAAGGTGATTGTACTCTCAGCTGACATAGGGCGAAAGGGTGGGGGGTCACATCCTTAAATATAAGATGAAAATAAGTTGACCTCACTTCTACACCCTGGACATTAACTAATAATCCACCAATGCCGATTATTAAAAAAAAAAAAAAAAAAAAAGCAAGTCAGCCCGATCAATAGGCCGACAACCTCGACTAAAAACCCTTTGTGTGAAACAAAATCCATACAAAAACATGCTGACTCACCTGTAGAGACATCAGCCCTTCTCCCTGTAAGTGGGCAGCAACGTCTGCAGCTGTGATATCTCGTCTCGGGGGAGGCAGTGGGCGGGAGCGCCGGTGCTCCAGACGCCTCTTGTCCTTCTTGTACAGCAGAGCGGCAAACGCAAGGATGTTGAGAAACAGCAGGGAGGCTCCCACTGCAATCGTCACAGACAGCTCCGTGGAGTAGTTCTCGGCGGGGATACGGACTCCATCTTCCCCTCCACCTTGGCCTACAGCGGTCTCTGGGGGCTGCGGGGTCCCACCTTGAGATCCTGGGTGACGCGTACTGCTCGGAGGCCAACCTTTGGACAGGCGCTTAGTGTAAGAGTAAGGAGTGTCGTCCTGCGGTGAGGGACTATGCGTGAAGGAGGACACGGACTGGAGGAGCTCGTTGACGTGGTGCAGGTGAGGCACCAGCTGAAGCCAGAAGGAGATTTTGGTGGCGCGGTAGTGGTCTCTTACACGGGGTTTAAGGCCGATGTGGAGGTACAGCTGCTCTTTTGGGGTGTACTTAGACCAGGCCACTTCTTCAAAGCGGTTTGGTTTCGTGTGGATGAACTTGGTATCTTGAGGAACCGGCTGGTTTGGATCACTAGAAGGAGTGAAAAACACAGAGACTTGGTATATTTATTCACATCTTCAGGGGTTGGCAGTTATGTGTTGATACTATACATATTTAAACAGAGGGGGGAAAAAACAATAAGCTGGGAAAAACCAAACACAGCATATTCAGTGAAAGAGCACAAAAAAAAACAATATTTCATGATTTTCAGCTTTCCAAATGTCAGAGAGCTGCTGAGGACCTGTTTTTTCCCCTGCTGTCCTCCAAGAAGAAGGAGTTTCTCTCTTTCTGGCCACTTTAACCATAGCCCTGTTCTGGCACACACACCTCTAATCAATATCCAAGTAACAAACAGACAAACCAGTGTCAAAAAATACTTAAACAAGACTGAACATGTTCTATTTTCCTGTAATAGTAGCTCTAATGTGGTTCCGTTGCAGATCATTGATTTTATTATTGAATATCCACCATGTTTCAACTCCTGCAGTTTATAATGTGTTATAAAGTGAATATGTGTCCCTCGAGCAGCATTCAGGCATCACATCTCCATTGTTTCCTGTGTTTGTGTATGTGTTACCTCTTTAAGAACATTTATGGCATAAACTGTCAAGATCAGTAGGAAGCGAATTGTGGTTAGGTTAAGGTTGTGGTTAGGTTAGGTTATGGTTAGGGTTAGACATTAACTTGTTGTGGGATAATGCTTTGGTCAGGCTATCTAAATGAGTGGAAGTCAACGAGACTCCTTACCAAGGTTATTATAGTTTTGAAATTTTCATTAGTTTTGCATTTTTATTTAGAGTTTACAGTTTGCTTTTTTATTATTTCAGTTTTTTTATAGTTGTTCAGGTATGAAGAGAAAGCCTTGACTTGTAGACGCTGAAAAGGATGAAAGAATGTGTGACACCAAATATAAATGATCAAATCCTTTCATTTTATTCTTTAACCTTTAACATCTGCATGTAAATTCAAATGTAAAACTTCGAATGGTCTTTTTGAAAAAAAAAAAAGTTTTGGAAAAACGAAGATGAAGCTGAATTTATCTACAATTCAGTTTAGTTTGAGTTAGTTTTGCTTTCATTGTTTTTTTTTTGTTTTTTTTTTAATTATTATTATTTTATTTATTTATTTTTAAATTTCAGTTAAATTATTACAATGATATTTTCACTGCTAGTTTTAGACTTAGTTTTCATTAACTACAATAACCCCGGTCCTTACAAGGATAGCGATGTAAACAGTGTGCGAAATACCCATTAATAATCGGGGGGGTCCCCATCTCCCATTTGTTGCGCAATACTGTGTCACCACCCCCAGGTGCCACCCTGCAGTATTGGCTATATTCCCTGTCAGATGTGGGCTTGTGTGGGCCTTTTTCCACAGCGCCATTTCAGAAAGCAATGAATTAATACATTAAAAATACACAATTCGAAAAAAAATAATTCAAATTTTTTGTGGTTAAAAAGGATAAGACAGCATGAAAAAGTGTATTATGTCAGTAGATCATATAAGTAAAACTGAAATTACAAAAATCTTTAGGAAAAAAACATGCTTTCCAATTACACTGAAACATGTTTAGACCCCCCTCAAATTTTGCATTTGAGGCTTTCAGGGGGTCTTGAATATTATTCAGGGGGGTCTAACCCCCCCCCCCCCCAGACCCCCCTATATTTCGCACAGTGGATGTAAACCTGCCTGTGTGTGTACAGTAAACACACCCCCAAGGACTCCCTTCTGTGACACACACGGGCAAACATTTATTTGTGTCAGCGGCGGCGGGAAAAACATCGCAGATAAAAAACTGCAGCGTGTCTTCACACACTCGCAGAGACTGCACACCGTGTGTGCTCACCTGTCAATCAGCACCTTGTGAGCAACACAAGGACAAAATCTAGCGTGAAGACCCTTCTGGCACGCGGGCAACAATCTTATACGCCCCCCCACACTGAGGCGTCGCAAAAAGGCAAACACACATCACTATCATTATATTAAGCAGCCGCAGGATTCCCTCCCCCTCTGAGCTGCTCTCAGCTGAGTGAAGCGTTGCCTCAGTAGAGGTTCCCCATTGATAATTGAAAACACAATGAAATCTTTATTTCCCTCCTTTGTGATTTTTTTTTTGCTTTGCAGCCTGCTGCAGTGGTAATGACACCACGGACTAGAGACAGGTTTGAGACGATGCCACGCGCTCGCCTTAGAGCACCTGCATTACAGACGGTGTGCGAACAACGTCCCGATTCTGCGCTCTGGGGTGATTTAGATCAAGGCCTAAACTGCAGATGCCTGCGTAAATCTGAAGCAGTCTCGGTGAAGTGAGCCTCGATTGGATTAATTACTGGTAATTATTTACTCTCGGCATTGCGGAACGAAGGTCCACCCTCAACAATTACTTTTATCTCGCGTATATCACGTCAGAGTGGGGGAGATAAAACGTCCTCTTATCTTTGTGGAATGTCAGGATTTTTAAAAGTGTGAATGTGAATTCCCTCGATTATCACGACATCGTTTGGCCTTCACTTTAATACAGTACATAATGTCTAACCTTTCTTAAGATCATTTTAATTTCATCTTAAAAAACTGAAAATGCTCTTTTCCGATTGCATGATTGAAAGAGGGAGCGAAAAGAGGAGAAGAACAGATTCATCACACAGTGACCAACCTTTTCTTTTACTTTCTGGACATTAACTTGGCTTTCCTCAAGAATGTGCTCAAGACCAAAGGTTGTTTAATTCTCCCAGCCAAGGTCCAAAGAAGAAAAACCTTGTCAGTGTTTTGACATGACAGAGAGCCCACATGCTCCCTCTGTTAAATTAGTCTGCAGTGAGTGTTGCTTTCATGGTGGTATTTAAAGCCCTATCACACACTTTAATCTTTGCCTCTGAACTCATTATCTTTTTTATATGGTAAAAAGAAAAAGTTGCTTATTGTGACAAAAAAAAAGCTGCATCTGCTGCACACACGTCCTACTTTTCTTCCAAATTGTATCTAACTAATGCAAATTAGCTGCATACGAAGATCACTTGCAGTACACAAATTAGTTCAATGCTGCTGTAATCAGGGCTAGAGCTGAAACAATTAATCGATTACTAAATTAAACGTCAACTATTTTGATAATCGATTAATCGGTTTGAAGCTTTTTTCATTATTGAAACAAGATTTCATATTGTTTTAGCTTCTTATTTCTGATATTTTCTTCGTTTCTTTGCTCCACATAACAAAGACGTTTTGGTTTGTGGCTAAAATAAGACAATGTAGAACATTGTCATTTCCAGGTTTGACAAACACTGTTTTTTAACATTTTCTGACATTTTATGGACCAAACGATTAATTGATTAATCAAAAAATAATAATCGACAGATTAAGCGATTGCAAAAATAGTCGTCAGTTGCAGCTCTAATCAGAAACTGTTGTCCTCTCCCTGTTTGGTTTGTCCTCTCTCTGTCAGATAACTACACTTCCAGTGTGCTCATACTACACGTTGACAAATATAAAACGCGGTTACGACAAAAACCATGAGCAGTTCTAAACTATTACGGAGAGGTAAGGTGCTGCTTTTCTTGAAGGCACCGTGCAGTTGAATCTTGGCTGTCTCATTTCTAGCCTGGATAAGATTTGTTCCTGTAAAATCAAGAGTGAGCTGGCCACAGTCGCAGCAGCAACACTTCATGTTGCCAAAACCTTGTCTCCGGAGAGTGTTAAAGATAAGAGGTTGAGGGAGGAAAAAAAAAAAAAACTGTTTTCCAGTGACAGCAAATTTAATTCACCACAATGAGGTATTGTCCTGTGATTAGATATGATCATTAAAAAACAATGTCTGTAAATGCATGTTTGAGCTGGCACACGTCGAGATAATTGACGCATCCTGAGGCCGTTCCTCCTTTTCTTTTGCTTTACGGAAGAAAAGCCACATTCATCAACATTTCACGCCAAGCGTAGTTTAAACAGCTCACCCAGTCTTGGCAAAGTTGGTCCAGTAAGTCATGACCACTGCGCTCAGCATCACGTCATTCTTGGAGAAGTTGCAGTTGAACAGATCAGTGGGTCCTAACATGGGCACGCCAAACACATACAGCACCTACACACACACACACACAAGTAACAACAGATTACAGTTGCTGCTGACTCAAACTATAACTGACTCATGTCAAACTCTAACGACACCACAGTGAAGACAGAAACAGCTTCACTGCAGTGAACTCGGGGAAGTAAACTCCTCTTCAGTCAAAACACCCACTCAAAACATTACTAATATATGCACGCACACACACATACACACACATTTAGTGTGCTAAACATCAGGCAAACAAGATTGCACCTAAATCAAAAAATCAATAGTTCATTACTCAACAAATATCAAAGAGAAGACGACCACAATAACATCTAATCATCCTGATAGAAAGCATACAGATTAATACAGCAAGTAAAATAACTAATATTAAAGGAACACCACACTGTGACATCCTCTTACCTCGTCACCATGGGCGGAGTCTGCCCAGGGGGGAGTGGCATCACTCTGGCAGTGGTGGTAAAACGAGTAGAAGTAAGTCGGGGACCCGTACTGCGCATGAAGGTCAGCCGTGGCAACTGCCGGCGCCACCCATTGGTGGTCTGTAAATAGTGCCACCAGAGTCTTTCGGCGGGTCTCGGCGTTGTCACGATCTGCCCAGTCCGTGTACATGAACCTTCGATAGATAGATTTAAAATTAGACAGAGATTCAAGGTCCCCAACGAAGCTCTTTGTCACCCACAAACACACATTGTACATCGTCTCAAAATGAGCTCATTCATCCACAACAACTGGTCTCACTCAGGAAGCAAAGTGTCTCTACGGACACATGGAAAACAAAATACAGAGACATTTTAACTTCAAGTTTGAACGATTTTGAAATTATTGTATATTGTACTGCATATTGTATCAGTAATGCAGTTACATTCAAGTATTCTATATCTACTCATGAGGGTTTACAGCACACAGAAACACACGTGTAACATATTCACTCCGTCTGTTCTGACCAAACACAGGTCACAGGTTTTCAGCTGCAAACTGCATTTTTATTGTCAGTATTTTTGATGTGATTTTCTATCAGTTCATTTAAAACTGGAGCAGAAATGCCCAATTTATTTCCGTCGTTCTGTTTTGATTCTGTTTTGATCATTTGAAACATGTGCTGCCAAAGTATAGTGTTTTGCAGGTGGTGGACTCTGACTGAGAGAAGAGTTCATGAATTTTGGTAACTGTGATCACTGAAATGCACTGAATTGCAAAGTGATTCAATGTTTTGCTCCACATAGACTTATGTTTTACTGCCTGTGTTAAGAGTTCTGACAATGTGACTTGAGTTTTGACCAATGCTTGTCAGCATTTGAAGTGCATCTATCTATAAAGCAAATTGTGTCTGTGTGTGTGTGTCTGTGACGAGCATATCTCACTGACCGTTAGTCATATCGCCTTAAGACTTTGGATATGGGTTGAGAATGGCACAATGGTTTGCATCCTTGATTTTCATGTTTTTATGAGTAATTAAAATTTTAGGTAGGCAGCGGCTCATCAGCAGCAGCTGTGCTGTCTGGAGCAGGGAGGTGGGAGTGAAGAGGTTGTCCTCATGGTGGGTGAGCCATTTTCACACGATTCAAATCAAAACATGGTGTGTGGTATATATTAGCATGCTACTATTTTGCGGCTAACTTGGCGAACCTGTTTCCAAAGGTAAGCTAGCGAGGCTACGATTAGCATTAGCGTAGCTAGCTGTTTTGTGACAGCCAGCCACGCTGGAATCTCTTTAAAAGGCATATTCGATGTGCGGTGTGCACATACTAACTACGTGCACTGCTCTAGTATTTATAAAGTAGGGTCCAGTGGTGCAAAACCACTTTGCCGCTCCAGTGAAGGTCTCAATCTTTTAGATTAATTTAATTGCTAAACTTAAATAGATTCAGAGAAATATACACTCTCACTCACCTTATGCTCTCTCTTAGTGTGTCTCGGCCTTCCGGGTATCCATATAAACTGTCCACAAAGTCGGACACAGCGAAGTCAAAGTCCTCCGCAGTGACGCCGTCCTCCGAGTCCACGATGCCCTCCACGAACTTCACACCTTCGCCCTGATTAACCCCGAGCATCACGTCGTAGTTCAGAAACTCTCCTTGCTCCATCAGAATCTGGGGGTCGTCCGGTATCACATCTCCATCAATCACTGGTGCAAAAGCAGTGTGATACTTGGCCGGCGTCACGTTCTGCTCCACTAGTTCCCGATAACTCCGGCCCTGGAGGCAGGCGACCAGTTGGGTGCTGTCATCGATGCCACAGCCAACCATCTCTCCGAGCTGCCGCGCGTACTTGCTTGGCTGATAGTTGACGGCCCAACTGGCCAAAGCACTGCCACTCTGGATGATGGCTCTATGGAACAGGTCTAAGATACACATGAACACACAGACATGAATTTAAATAAAAGCACTGAGGCACATACGTATATATTTATGAACACGCACGCACCTACATGAATGAATGCATAAGCGTGTGATTGAAGGTTACAAGAATCCTTCATAAAGAGATGCAGAGCAAGCAATGCCACAACAAGAAAACACTGAAATCACAGACATGCATTATTTAAAAGGCCAACAGGTCATGGTTTAGAGCACCTGGTTCCAGTAGGAGACGAATAAAAGTTTAAAACAATACAGCTTTTAGCTATGTGAGTCACAGTACAGTAGGCTGTACTGTATTATTCATGTACTATGATTCAAGGGCTCACTCAGGCATTCATACCGGCAAATTGTGTACCGGTCCACTGGAGACCTTGAAAAAGTCTCATAACTTGAAATGTCAAAGCTGTCACAGCGCCCACCTACCAAATTAGGTACCTGCTGTCTGTTTGCTTGTACATCAAAAGTAATAAAAATGCAAAAATGCAAAAAAAAAAAAAAAAACCTTGTCAACCTCTGTGCCACATGAACTGTTTTCAAACGTGGATTCCGAGAAATTGGTTTTAGACATTTTCTGGAGTTTGACAACCACATATGAAGGAATCAGCAGGAGGTTGGGGGTGAGGCGTGTTCACTACAGCAGCAACATTGCCAGTACATTCAGGCAAGAGGAGATTTTCTTGCTGTGTTTCCACATGGACTCACACACACGTTGTGGCATTTTGAATTGGGTACTGGCAGGGGGAAATCCTAAAAAACCATATTTGCCAACATTTGCTTTCTCACATCCCTCCAGACAATTTCAGCGAAACGTCCGGAACTGAGAGCAGCGACAGTCAAGGAGGGTTTTCGGTTCATAATTCATCCTTACCCTCAGAGTAATGAGATAAAGTGAGCAGGCTGACACAGGAGGCTCCGGCCCCAGACCCAAACACAGTGACTCTGTGTGGATCTCCTCCGAAGGCTGCGATGTTCTCCTTCACCCAGCGCAGAGCCTGGATCTGATCCAGTAAGCCGTAGTTACCTTTTGCTGCCTGGTCACCAGTACTGAGAAACCCTACAGGCAGAAAGAAAGAGTGATGTTGTGAAATTACAATTTCATTTTAACAATCTGCATGAAAAGTTTATAAAAACAAAAAAAACATTCCTGCAAGTTTCTACGGATGCAGCAAGTTCCACTTCCAGTGATGATAAACAAATGGGGGACCACAACATGACGGTGATAGGTTTGATATGAAATCTTGGCAATCCCACTGTTCAGATCAATTATGCACAAGACTCCATCAGAGGAAATTAATGAAAGAAAGTTATGTAGCTCTCCTACAATCCCTTGGAAATTAGATCAAATCAACAAGGGACACCCATGTTCATGGGAAATAAATATCAGCTTACAAACATATGCTGCTGCAAATCCAAAACCTATTCCTTATTCTCTTTACTGCTGACTTTATTAAGCAAGCACGCGGGATCCTAAGTGGCTCACTCCACTCCAGTATATCTCATTATTGCAGAAAGTCGCTTGTTTGAACCTCAAGCTGGTTCTGAACACAAGAGTATAAAGAGCAAGAAAAAAAAAAGAGTGCGGTTAAAAGAATACATTTCATTCCATACAGTGTGTGCATTTTGTCAGACATCCAAAGGGAACATTATATGCTTATTGTGTTAAGAGGATTGTAATAACAACCGCAGGATGCTTTCACATACACTTGGGAAGTGCTTGATCATTTATGTGTATACATTTCTGCAGAAAACTCGAGCTCCAGCTGATTAGAGAACGATTAGCAAATAAAACACAGAATGAAATGTATGAGCTCACCTCGTGCTTTCAACTTATGGTGACAGGGAAGACGAGGAAGACGTCGGTATTTGTGACGATGGATGGTCGATCATGACGGTGACGATGATCATATTGAAGGTGGCATGAAAACAGGATGGACATGGAGACAATATGAAGCATGTGGGATATGTACTAAACAGGAGCTGCCATCGAAAGTCAATATCTAACAAAAACTCCATATAATTTTACTACTGCATGCATTCAACCCCGCTCTTTAAGAAAGTCGTCTGTATCTAATTAAAGAAGAGCCATAAGTGGCCTTGTTCCTGGAAATTAAACTTGAACTCGCGCTGTATTATCATGGGTTTTGTGTCCACATGAACTAGAAAAAGTGCCCAAACTGCATTAAACAACAGAAAACAAAGAAACAATGGCATACTAAATAATTTAAAGGAAAAAGAAGCATCCAAATGCTCTGGGGATTCCTTCCTACTCCTCCTCTTAGAATAATTAAGCTTCCATCCCTGTAAAATGCATCTAAAAGGCAGATAAGCCTGTACGCGTATTTTTAATACACACAATATTCACTTTTTACAACAGAAAACGAATCCGTTTTAATATACCTGTCTGTCTGAGCTACGTCACATAATTATGAATGAAAATGCTACATGGACAGAATTAATGTGTCATCTTGTAAATTATTTAATAGCAAGGCAGCAATTATTTAAAATGAGGACATGATTAACACAAGACAACACAGCAGTCAATGGAGAGACACACATCTCATACTCTGACTTACTGTAATCAATATTAGGCTGTGCTCACACTCACACACACACACACACACACACACACACACACACACTCATTAGTCATGCCCTTGGTGTAGTACAGTGAATGCGTTTAGCCCTTCACTGGTCCCACTCAGGTTTGGTAATCTTTTAATATATACTCCTACTAAATACTCAAATGCCAGGATTGTGAGATATTACTTTCATTCGGCTCGTGAGCTTTTGTCTAAAATTAGATAAACCATGTGGAAACAGATTTTCCTGTGGAGGTTATAAAAAATAAAAAAATAAAAAATAAAAGGATCAGAAATAAATGGCTTCGGGGGATTATGTCCACATGTGACATCCATTCTGTTCACGTTCTCGCGCACAATAAATTGAAATAAATAAATAAATATATCAAATAAATAACGCATTATGGGTTTAAAAAAAACAACAAAAAAAACGTTTTTCACATTTTGTAGCTCATTGAAGGAATGAGCGATCCAGATGGTGGCTATAAAATGGATTTTTATTTTAAAACCCAATGAAATGTGTAATACATAAAACCATATCTCATATTGTGTATGAAACATAGTTAAATCCACCACTTAGAGAATAGGCATCAATACAGTGAGAAAAACATTATAGTAACACGAGTTCATCAAATGTGGTGTCATGTTATTTTTTTGAATTAAACATTTTTATCCCATTGCAGTACCTCCATAATATTCTGTGCAACCTATCTGTTCTTTTTCATTTTGAAATGTGTTAATTCCATGTGAAATGCATAGTTTCTGTTTTTCTATCCCTCCCCTTTCATTAAGTAAATGACTACACAATGAGCATATGATAACTCAGCAATATTATCGCATATCTACAATAACATTGGGAGTAATCGCACTCCTACAGTCCCTGCTTAAAGATTGCAGTGTTGTTGAAGCACCACTAAAGCGATTTATAATCTGGTTTCTTAGATTGCTGCCTAGTTGCCCGTGTTTGGAGTTGTCCCATTCACGTCCACTAAAATAAAAATCAGGCATAAAAATATTCACCGCGACGTGAATTGATTGTTCTGTGTCACTGCACGTGTAGGACACATCTATAGTGAAGTGAATTGTGAAACTAATGAAAATGTGGCACACAGCCGTGTGCTTTATTACATTTCCACACAAACTACAAACACTCGTGGCAACATACAGCGAGTAAGTCTTGAGAATATTGCAAGGCATTCTTTATATAAGGCACAGAACAAAAAGAAGATTTACCCAGTACTCCCAGGCGGTAGTTGAGGGTAATGACAATGACGTTGCCGTAGCTTGCCAGCACACTGCCATCCATCATGTTTCCTGTGCCTTCTGTGTACGAGCCACCATGGACATAGACCATCACAGGCCGCTGACCCCCCTCCTCATGGATGTCTGAGAGAGAAAGGAAACCATTGTTGCTGTGACTGTCTGTGCTTGTTGTTTAAACACAACTGTGAATAAAAATGAACGTAGTCTTCCAGTTTTAGGAAGTAGCTGTCAGCCACAGGCAGCAAAAAAACATTCCATTTGAAAGTCTATAGGAAAATAAGTCTGTATCTCACACATTTTCTTGAGGAGGTAATTGCAGGTTTCCTTCAGTAAAAAAAAAACAATGTCAATTTTGTAAATTGTGTTTCCATTTAGAGAAAATAGACAGATATAAGTGGACACCAGTGTGACTGACAGCTTCTGTCGACCTATAGGTGCAGGTGAAACTTCCGGGTTTCAAAAACGGACATGGCACCGATCAAATTGTGCCTTTAACTCACATTAGAGTTCGTTTTGGAACTGGAAGCCTGCTTCCATTTAACTTTTAAATGTTTGTTCAAATAAATATTCCTGATTTAATCATCATGTGTCGATGTGATTCTCCACCATATGTCGATCATGGCCTTTGTGACCATGTGGGCATACAAACGCAGAGGTAATCTCTGCCTCCCTGTGCGTGCATGTATGCATGTAGCGTCACATGCAAGTTCAAGAACCAATATGTATGCATGACTGAGTCCGTGTCCTTCCCACTATTCTCTAGAATAGTGGGACTTACACAAGTGTCTGCATACTAAGTGTGGGCTCAGCCGGTGATGAGCAGAGGGGGTGAAGGGGGCAGGTGAGTGGAGTGTCCCAAATATATTTTTTTTTAAACCATAAAGGTGATAAATGTACACAATGTGCAGCAACCTTTACTGTATACATCTGTTAATGCAATCCTGGCTCAAATCATTGCCGGAACGTGGTATAAGAAGTACGCTGCCAAATTTGACAAAATACAGTGTTACACTGTGTTCAAGCACTTGCACTCAGATCATTGTACCACCTTCTGTTGACCTAGAACCTATTTGGTTAATGTGTCAGCAACAAGCGCAGATTTAAAGTGAAAATGCGTGACCTTCATGACAAAGTATGTTGAGTGAGGCAGGTTGCTCCTATATCAAGATTAGCTTTTAACCCTTAAACACCTAACCCTGAAAAATGTCCGTCTTTGCTTAATTTAACCATAAAAGGACCGGAAAATGTCCTGTAACTAAGTGCTTTTGTCCATTTTTCTAGAAATACATCCAATATCTGGCAGTTATAAAACTGTTTTAGCAAAAAAGAAAAAGAAAAGGTTTATTTAGAAAAAAAAAACCTGCAGTTGTAAATGAACAACAGATTGTACGTGTTAAATTTGCAATTGCAGCAGTATGAAACAGATTAACAATAAAGAGTCTGTCTCTCAATGTGCAAAAACAGGCCAAAAATGGAAGTTATGTACAGGTGTTCTTCCCACTCTCTCCTCCCTAGGGACAAAGACGCAGATTCTCCGGTTCTCTTCCTGCAACAGCACGAGTGAAATTACCGTAATAACCACATGTTGGCTTTAACGTGCAACTCAGCTTTCACAAACCGTTGGACTATGGTCATGCAAACTGCACTCGTGCCAATGTGTCGTCAGCGATAAGCTCAGTGTTAAAGTGTTATATGCAGCCGTCTATATTTCAACACATCTCTATTGCAGACCCTTATTCTTCTTCTCCTCTGGTCCAGATGTTTTTAAGAGAGGGAAATAGACTTTTTGACGTTTGGTAATGTCCAGCATTTCTGATGCATGAACAGCTACTGCAGCTGCTCTCTGCTGGCCAGCCGTGTGTTCAAGTGCTACAAGAGTTTTCTTTTATGAGAGTTTGTGTCCTGCAAATTAAAAATGATTACGTGAAAATCCCGGCTGCACTATTTTGAATTAGTTTAATTTAAGATATTCCGTTTCTCTGGTGACATCATAGTCATTTTGTGTCTCGGTATCCTGCATTTCTTACATGTAAGCCATTTAATTTTATTTCACAAGGCTACAAGTCTGCGGCCTGACAGGAAATGTCCATGTTTGATTCATTTGTCACAGCTCACTTGAAGTATCTCCAGGCACCAGTGCCATTTTGTTTAGCATGAAATGGACTTGAATGAAAGTGTGGAATTCCTAATTCACTCCTGTGCACGTCACTGGTTTCACTCACCGTCCTCAGTCGGCACATAGATGTTGAGGTAGAGACAATCCTCACTCTGGTGAGTGAGGTACGTTGCCGCTATATCCAGGTTGGCTGTGAGCCACGACGGCATCATATCCCCCAATATGCTCCTCTCATCCAGTGACTGTGGGCACACGGGAGCAAACTGTGTCACATTCCGTATTCCCGGCCAGGGTAAAGGTGGCTCAGGCGGCTGGAATCGCCGATCCCCCGTTGGAGGCCTTGCGTATGGTACTCCCAGGTACTGGATGACGGGGCCCAGGAGGTCTGAGGGCAGTGGGATCAGCATGCCCCGAATGCGGCCCTGTGCCGTGGAGATGACGGGCACAGTCTGCTGTGCAGACGCCGGATAGAAATAAAGGGAGAGGCAGAAGCAGAGGAGGAGAGAAAGAGGCCCAAACAGGGAGGAGACGGGTAGAAGAGAAGACGAGGCAGTTCTCCTGGTCCTTAGCTCAGACATGACGGGTGTGTTTAGGGGATGCTGCGAGAAGAAGGATGGGAGCAGGATCGACTGGGGGGGAGGGACGAGGTTTACCTTCAAAGGTATCCGACACTCATGCACAGCTGCTGCTCACTGTGACCCATGGCACACACAACAAGCAGTCCCGCTTCTTGCAAGCAACCTTTTCTCCTTGTGTGTGTGTGTTTGTGTTTGTGTGTGTGTGTGTCGGGTCTATGAGTGTGTGAGTCACTGATTCACTGCCTGGGAGTGTGTGGTGACTCAGTCAGTGAGTCCCTTGAAAATGTGTCCGGGTGTGTGTTTAAGTTTTTAAGTGAGTGTGTGTGTCCTGGACTGGCAATGTGAGTGTCTATGTATGTGTGTGTGCGTGTGTGTGTGCATGTTAGCTTGCATATGCGTGCATGTGCGTGCCTGTGTGTGTGTGAGAGAGAGAGAGAAAGAGAGAGTCTCTCGTTATGTAAACAGTAGCATCACTGTTCCTCTGTCACTCTCTCCTTCCGGTCACCCCCATAACAAGCTCAGACGGCCTTCTGGAAAAGAGAGAAAGAAGCAGAGAGAAGGGAAGCGAGAGGCACATTTAAAATAATCACACTATTAAAATGAAATAAACGAAGTACCATACACAGACTGACACACAGAGAGAGAGAGAGAGACAGGTGAGATACAAATGACATGAGAGCGATGTGTTACCTCACTGCTGTTCATGTTAAAAATAGATATGAGAGAGAGAGAGAGATAGGGCAAATGAGATGTTGTCCACTCAGCTTAACACACACACACACACACATAGACTATGTGTCTATGCATTTTCTTTACCTCTTTCTTCTGGTATAAACACTGACCTTGTCTGGTCCTTAAAATGCGAAAAGAAAATACTAACTAATTTCTGAGGAACTGGTTAAGGTAAAAGAACAAATGTGGATAATGCACCTACAGGAATAAATGTGTGTATGTGTGTGTGTGTGTGTGTGTGTGTGTGTCTCAGGTATGAAATGCAGATGTATGTCACATCCTCTACACATTGTTTCACAGATCACAGGACCCGGCTTGGCGGGGGGGGGGGGTTGGAGAGAGGGGTGGAGAGTCACGTCTCATGCTTAATTAAACCCTGAATACACTGCGGGGCTCCTGACCTGCATGTAACATAAGGTAGGATGCCTGTGTGACACAGACACACACACACACACACACGCACACACACACACTTTTTGTCCTGTATGTCTCCCCCACAGATACTTACACCACACACATACACACACCTTCATAATGTCTCTCAATAGCAGACACACACACACAGGGGTTTTTTTTTCCCCTCTCTACCAAAGATGCAGGGACACACACTTTTCTTGATCTCTTTACATGCACACAGTCTCTCTCTCTCTCTCTCTCTACAGTCACACACACACACACACAGCTGCTCTCCAGCCGACTCTGCTATCTCTCTTAGGGCCTGGGGCTGAATATTAACACACACACACACACAACGGACACAGAGAACATCAATAACCGTGTCTCTCTCTCTCTCTCACACACACACACACACACACACACAGACACACACACTGAGCAGCAGAGACATAAACCTGTATAAATGACCAGTGCTCTGCTGTCACTCCTCTCATGTTTGTAGTGCTATTGTATCGGCGGCTGTCGCTGTCCAAGGTGCTAGTTAACATTCCAGTGGTGATCACACACACGCTGATGAATAACGCTCCATTTATCAAGGCAAAACCCGACTATCACCCTCCCGCTTGCATATTTCCATACAGGAAAAGAAGGAGAAAAAAAACACAAAACTATTTATTTAAATTGCCATGAGAGGTGAACGCAGTGAAATAAAAGATAAGAGCGAGGATTTTTTTTTTTTTTTTTTTTTTTAAAGCGCTTGCTTGTGTCAAATATCCTGTTTGAATCTCTATCAGCCACTGAAGCTGACTACGGCAAAACACACTCACTCAAATGCAAAACCTCAATCTGCATCCACGCTGCAGTTTAAGGGGGAGAAAAAAAACAGCCTGAAATGACAAAATGTTGGATATATACTGCACCCGCTGTGGATGAGAGGCGTGAAACCGCACGGATCATGTTCCCGTCCACCGCAATGTTGTGTGCCTCGTGTGTGTTTTTTTTTTTCTGCTGCTGCAGCTTATCCGACGTGCCCGGGATGGGATATTGAGATATTCCTACATCTACCACCGCCACCGCTGCTGCTGCTGCTGCTGCTGCTGATGGTGGTGGTGGTGGTGGTGGTGGCACGTCTCCCGGGATTAACGCAACAAAAAAAAGCACAAAAAAAAGAAGCAACTCTCAAGCTTCCAGTCCGATAGAGATGAAAGCGAGGAAGCGCAGGGTGGGAGAAAAAAAATATTTTGGTTGAAGAAGAAAATTAAGTGTTTCTTCAAGGATTCCAAGGCCCAGGACGTTCAGATGATCAATCTCCCTCTCTCCCTCCTTTCCTTTCTTCCTCCTCCTCCCTCCCCCACCTCTCTCTCTCACTCTCTCTCTCTCTCGCTCTCTCACCTCCTCTCCCTAGATGCGATTGGACAGCGTGGCAGGCAGCAGCTACTGATCCAATGATAGGCCTACGCACCTACATCTCCAAACAGGAGGAGGAGAGAGGGACTGACCTGTGCAGAGGAACACACACACACACAAACACACACACACACACACACACACACATACACACAGATCAAAGCATCACCTCTAACCTTATACCAACCATAACTAACCCCAACCTTAACCTGTAACCATCATTCACATTTTACCCCTATCGCCCTCAACCAGAGCCTCAGAAATTAAGTTCTACCTCATTAGAACTGAGCTCTGGTTTCCATTAGATGCTGACAAGGTCAGTGGTTATGCCACAGAAGGTCCTCGAGAGGTAACAAAAGCATGTGAATGTACACACACACACACAGAGGGAGAGAGAGATGGGAGGGGAGGGGGGAGGGGGGGTGCACACACACACTACATTACACACTACACTGCATTACGCAAAAGCGTGTTGGTAAATGGGAAATGGCTCCACGTGTCTAAACACACCTGTAGAAGGTCCCATCACATATGCAGTGATAAATGAAACGTGAAGAAAACGCGTTGGGGTTTTTTTTCTCCGTGCTCGTACAAACCTGTAGCAAACATGCCCAGATATATACACACACACGCACACACACACACACACACTCTTCCCCCTTAAAGACACACGCACGCATGCACGCCTTGATCACATTTACAAATGGTGCTGGAGTGCACAGTGACCTCTTCAGGACCAGAACAGGAGATTCTGTCCCCATTCTACTCGGCTCTGTCTGCGAGCAGCTTTCTCCCTTGGCACCGCGTGTGCATGCGTGTGTGTGTGTGTGTAGCTATGGTAATGCAGTGGGTCTGCAGTCGCTACTAACTGTGTTTGGGAACACTCCTCACGTCAGCATAGCCTGCCGCAGCAGCATTCAGGACTTTCTATCCCTCTCCTCAATGATCCTCCATCCTCCCATCCATCTCTGTGCCTGCCTGTCTGCCTCTCTGTCTGCCCTGTGCACTTGTTTTGCTTATTCCCCAGCGTTGCCCTCTATTCCTGTCTCCCTCCTGTCCTCGCTCTCTTTTTAAGTGTATGTTTTTAATAAGGCGATAGCAGTGCAGTGCAGTGCAGGTCAGCTGGTGGATTTGCAGGGTATTGGGGTTTGGAGAGGTGATTTCCAGAAATGACACTGATTTATAAAATATGTTTTCCTAAAGCCATTAGGCCCCCAAACAGAGGGAAAAAAAATGGAGGTGAGGTCCATCCAACCAAGGAGTAACTCCTTCAGGCAAGTTAGCGCATGAAAAAAGAAAAAGAAACAATTTGCACCATCTGGAGACAAATCACACCTCCTTAGCTGAGAAAGATAAATACATATATACAGGATTTAAGACAAAGAGAAAGCAAGCTTGGTTCTATGTCGTGAATTACCCTGGAAATCTTACACAACTGAAGTAAACTGTATCTGGCTCAAAGTCGCTCAAAGGTCGAGCATGGATAAAAGAGGATACTAAAAGTTGTCTATTGTCTGGATAAAGGATGAAAATAGACCTCAGAGTCTGATTAGAAATGAATTCAGTGGCAATAACAAAACTTCAGTTTAAACGATTTTATTTCCTGTTGCGGCGTTTACTGTTGTGAGCAGCGGATGTTGAACCTGGACACTAAGCTGTCATTTTTCCTAGCGCTTGGATCTGTGAGGACAGACTTTAGGGTCCACATAATAAGGTCATCACTCTTTTCACCACCAAGAGACCTGATGATACCCCTCATCAAAAACAAGTCTTCGTATGTAGGACGCGAGGTCAGATGTTTGGGTCAAGAAAAAAATCCAGTAAAAGATAAACACATTTAGTTGGTTTTCTAGTGAAACCTGTGGCAGCAGTATTAGGAAACCTTTCTATCGAAATCTCTCCTATATTGTTCCAATCGAAATACGATACCCAGCTCTTGCCAATTAGTCCCATGGTGTCAACTTGGCATCTTTCACATTTTCGCACTCTATTATTAACTATAAAAGGAGATAATGGCTAATTTGTACCATAACCCATTAGTTTATGTATTCATCTATTTAAGCAAACAACATAACAATTAAGCCCCTGGTAATTTGTACATTGGCTGCAAAGGGGATAAATGTTGTGATTGTATGGATTATATTTCTGCATTATTTTTTATTTTTTGCAGGTTTAAAGTCTACAAAATAGTTAAGTGCTGTTCATTTCCAGCTTGTTTGTTTGTGTTGTTTGTTGAGTTTTCCTTTTCTAAATGGAATATAGGAAATCTAAATTTGTAAGTTGATTTAAAACACTTTGGTAATGTTACCATGATAATCGATCAATTTAGTCAAGATTTTCACCACCGAACAAAGATATGTGGATTTGCAAAATCCTCTGATCCTCTGAAAGATTCACTGACACATGTTCTGTCCAGTTAAAAACTGTAATCCATATAGCACTTAATGAAAAGAGAAACATCCATCCATTTTTTTTACCGCTTTATCCACGGGGAGCTGTGCCGATCTCAGCTGAAATAGGGCGAAAGGCGGGGTACACCCTGAACAGATCGCCAGTCCATCGCAGGGCCACATAGAAACAAACAACCATCCACTCTCACACTCACAGTCAATTTAGAGAATTCTATTGACCTAATCCTCAAATCTGCACGTCTTTGGACTGTGGGAGGAAGTCGGAGAACCCGGAGAAAACCCCAACGCACACATGGGGAGAACATGCAAACTCCATGCAGAAAGACCCTTGTTGCGACCAGGTCGTGACCAAGACTCCCATTTGTCATTTTGCCTGATTGTGACATGTTTCCTGAAGTGGAGCTGTGAGAGGAAAGCATTTCTGTGTCCACGTGTGC
The DNA here is from genome assembly GCF_963457635.1 of Microchirus variegatus. Lineage (NCBI taxonomy): Eukaryota > Metazoa > Chordata > Actinopteri > Pleuronectiformes > Soleidae > Microchirus > Microchirus variegatus. The sequence continues at coordinate 6,879,385 of NC_139823.1, forward strand.
ATAAACAAAAGAAAATGAGGGCCAAAATGCCAATGTGGTCACTTCAATTGTTTGTAAAAGCCCATCTGGCCACACCATTTCCCCAACATCTACTTACAACCAAGCAAAGGGTAAGGGATTTAAAAAAAATAATAATAATAACCTACACAATTAATCTACATGCCAATTTATCCATCTTATTAAATTAATGTCGCCTCCTCTCGCCGTCGCTTAGTCCAGCTCAGTCCGCCACTCATTCACTTGCATCCCTCCAGCTTCTCCATCTCTCCGCCGACACATTTGCTCTGCCCGTCTATTAAATTATCTCTCCGTCTCTCAGCGTACCGACTCTTTCAATTCAGCCATCCCTCCCACAGCTCCCACCCATTCTCTTTTGAAATATTCATTGATGTCTTAAACACTTTTTTTCTGTCACTTCGACACACACGCCAGCACCTTTCCTTAACTCTTTCACCACTCTGTGCAGCCCTCTTGCATTACAGATAAGCACACACATCTGTTATTTTACACATATTCTATACACATATAAGCATATTTCCTCTTTTAACCACATAAAATGTAATGTGACACAATAGAGTGCATAGCAGACAATAAGAGACGGTGCGTGATACAAATAAACACTGATACGAGCACCACAACTGGTTTGAGTTCGAGTGATTTCAAAGTAAAATCAATCCTGAATGCTCGTGGTTGTTTTGTGGTGCTGTAATTTCAAATAAATCACATCAGAACTGTTCAGCGGGGAAAGAAGAAATGGTTGGAGATGGTGTTATATCACATCTGAAAGAATAATGGAAAATAAATGACTGGCTGAGCCTGAATATTCACAGTTACCAGAATGCATTTTCCCTGTAATATGCTTACTGCGACCTGTTGCTTATCTCATAAAAGTGTTGCTTTTTTTTTTAATGACATCTCATTTTTAATGTAGGGGGGTTTATATTTTGGTTATCAAAATTCACAGTGAAAATACCCTCTCTTATTTGACACACAGAGAGAGACACAAAGTAAGTGATTTTCTTTTTTTCGGACAATAGACGATATGAAAGCAAGTGCTTTTTATATCCACGTGTCTCCTCTCCATATGCGATTTCATTTAAGTTGTGAGTGTTGCATTTCAATTTCAGTCAATGTGCATAATGCTGTTGGAGAGCCTCTCTGTCCTCCTGCCTGCGTCTCCCAGACCATGGTGCAATAGTGTAGCCACGATTTAAGCTTATTTTTATCCCTCCTATCATATTACGTGACCAGTCAGTCAAATCAAATCTGATTTATGTATCAAGCACTTGTCACACAGTACTTTATCACAGAGCACAGAGGACATTGAATGTACTGGAAACAAATGCTAATACAACACAAAGCCAAGTATATACATGGATTTGGATGAGTCGGAGGAAATGACTGCACAGTGTGAGATTATAACATCTGCACGTTATAAGGATAGAGAACGTTATCACTAATCGTCCATTTTAGACTCTTCTGCAGACGGCGTGTGATACATTCTCTCTCTTCAAACAGTCATACGCTGAAGCCAACATAAACTACACATTACCTACACTCAGCAGCCACTTGGCAGGGGTGGCACCGGGTGTCGTCTTCTGTTGCTTTAAGGTTTGATGTATCATGCATCCAGAGATGGTCTACTGCAAACCTTGGTAGAAAGAAGTGAAGTTATTTGATTTATTGTTACACGTTACTGTGGCCTCTCTGTCGTCTTGAACCAGTCTGGTCATTCTCATTTGACTTATGGCATGTTTGAACTGCTACTCACTTAACATTTGCTCTTTTTTTTTTGGACCATTCTCTGTAAAACCTCGAGATGGTAGCCTACAGCAGTTCTCTGAAATACCCTGAACAGCTGCGACTTAACTGATTTTTCTTTTCCCGTGCTAGTGCTCAGTTTGAACTTTGGGAGGTTGTTTTCACCATGTATAGATGCCTGAATGCATTTATTGCTGCCATGCTTGACCGAGATTTGCCTCAACAAGCCTAAAGTGATACACTACCATTCAAAAGTTTGGGGTCACTTAGAAATGTCCTTATTTTTAAGGAAAATCACTATTTCAATGAATCTAACATTAAATGAATCAGAAATACACTCTATACATTGTTAATGTGGTAAATGACTATTCTAGCTGCAAACGTCTGGTTTTTAATGTACATAGGTGTATAGAGGCCCATTTCCAGCAACCATCCCTCCAGTGTTCTAATGGTACATTGTGTTTGCTAATCGTGTTAGAAAACTATTGGATGATTAGAAAACCCTTGTGCAATGATGTTAGCACAGCTGAAAACAGTTTTGCTGGTTCTATGATGAAAGCAAAGTTTGAAGGGCAACAGTATTATTTTTGAATACAAATGATTATTTCTAATCTTGTCAATGTCTTGACTATATTTTCTATTCATTTTGCAACTCTTTTGATAAATAAAAGTGTGCCTTTTAATGGAAAACACAAAAATGTATAGCTGACCCCAAACTTTTTAACGGTAGTGTACATTAAAGTAAAGAAAAAAAAAGTGGGTGAATGAGTGAATCTTGCTATGATATCAGTGGTGTCACAAAGAATTATACCCTAAAAGTCACACATGTTGTTGTTACACACAGAGTGGGGAAACTTGTGTGACAACGGTGAACAATTTATCCTAATTTTTACTGTGAAGAGAAGAGAGACAGCGCTCGTGAGATTATATTTACAAAAGACTTCAGGGTGAATCCAGGCCAAAATAACAAACACAAATCCCAACTTCCCACCAACCAGACACTGACTAAACCCTATCAAACAAATCAGAAAGCAAAGACACACACTAATCCCTACCTCCCTGACCAGCTAAACACACAAATGTAATTTATAGTAATATTTACACTACTTACGATGAGCACACAGATCTCGGGCCAGATTCAAGTTTGTCACTTTCTCAACACACGGTTGCCTCCACAATCTCCCTCCTTGACTCCTCTTTCGGGAGGTCGCCTTTATGCCTCTCCTGTCACCACATCTGGATCGCCAGCACCTGGGGATATAGTCACTCCTCACAAACGCAATCACAGAAGAGCTCATACACTACTGTTCAAAAGTTTGGGGTCACCTATAATTTTTTGGGGTGTTTTCCATTAAAACTCACACTTTTATTCATCAAAAGAGATGCAAAATGAATAGAAAATATAGTTAAGACATTGACAAGATTAGAAATAATGATTCAGCTATGCTAACATAATTGCACAAGGGGTTTTCAAGGGTTTTCTAATCATCCAATAGCATTAGAACACTGGAAATGGGCCTCTATACACCTATGTACATATTCCATTAAAAACCAGACGCTTGCAGCTAGAATAGTCGTTTACCACATTAACAATGTATAGAGTGTATTTCTGATTCATTTAACGTGATATTCATTGAAAAAAGGTGCTTTTCCTTCAAAAATAAGGACATTTCTAAGTGACCAAAAACTTTTGAACGGCAGTATCAACCGTACCACGTGCATTTTAACTCTGAGGGCTTGTATTGAAAGATATTTAATTGAACGCAAAAACAATAGGGTCATAAATTCACTCAGTTGTCATTTCTCAGCCATGTTGTCACCGGTCAATGACCAAATGATACCGACCAAACCTTATAGCAATCATTAAAAAAAATATATATATATATATATATAACATATGATTCTCTATCCAAGTGCAAACTTTGTGGCTCCCATACGGGCAAGCATTCATTTTTGGATATCGACATCGTCGATTTTCAAAATGTCAGCTTCACACACACCCACCATTTTGTGTGTCGGCGGGAGTCATTCATGAAGTCACTGATTTTCTGTGCTATTCAGTGAAGCTGTGTTCTTGTTGGCTACAGGGGGAGTGTGAAGCAGCTGTGCGTGTAGCACTGGCTGACACACTTGCAGCATTTGGGGAAGCACACACTCCTGCACACAGCGGCAAGAGTGTGCCTTATTTGTATTTCTCACAGCGTTTCAGGGGGAGGGGAGGACAGAGATTGGAAGGTAAGAGACAGATGTCAGATGGCAATGGGGAGTCGGGGAGGAGGGGAGGGATGGGGGGGGGCAGCAAGTAATGAAGGGGTGAGTGACATGTAAATGAGGATGAAAAGAGGAGAGGGAGCCGAGGTGAAAAGGGTGAGACAAGGAAATAAAAGCAAAAGACTGGAAAATTGCTGCAGGTGAGAGACAAATGAGGATGGAAGAGTGGAGGGAAAGACCAAGGGGAAGGAGAAAACGGGGGGGGGGGGGTCGGGGGGAACGAATACGAAATGCAATTTAGAGGTAAGAGTGAAAGGAAACGGTTCCATTTTTTTCCTTTGAATCAACAGTTAAGTGAATCTATAGCAGCAGTGGTGTAATATTGGTAGTGGAGTCGAGTGAATATGAATATAACACAGGTGAGTATTGACTGATTCACAGCACCGGTGCAAAGTAAATCCAGAGCCTGTGAGGAAACTGACATGTCAGGGCCATACCTGCACAGTGTGAAAATAAAAGCCCTTTAATTGGCTGTACTCAGTGGACTGGTTTCAGCGGAGGTTAGAGTCAATAAAAAAGCAGCAGACGGCTACGAATGTGGAAATTGATTGTTCATAACACCACCAGAGAGAGCAGTACAGTGGGTTTTTTTCTCTCATCTTTTATCATCTAAACATGACTTAAACAAAAACGTATATTTACCTTTACTTTCTGATTGAATTTTCATTTGATTTCACTTCATTTTTCACTTACCGAAAATGTGAGCTGTAATTCAGACGCCTCGGAACAGACCAGCCGTGGCTCCATGGTCGGTTTAATGATTGATGGATGGATTAGCTCACTCACCGACCGGACCACTTCATTGCTGTTGTGCTGTTTGAAATCGTAAGAGAAAAAATAACACACATTCGCCGACATTCTACTACAAATTTGACCTCTAGTGTTTTTCATGTTATATTTATGACTCACATCATGACCACATTTTTAAAATGTAAACCCCACAGCACCTGTGTGTACGGCAGCCTGAGAGGGGCTTCCTGTTGCCCTCTCATCGCTCAAGGATCTGAGCGTCTCTGTTTGACAACATGCTTGAATCACGTATGTATGAAGCAAAGCTCCACTTCATCCGTCAAGAACAGTGGATTGAGGCAGTGCATGCAGGGCTGTGCTCATGTTTCTCCCCTCTTTATCTGTGCCGGAGGATTTATTGCCAAAGGCACTGCTGAGTTACAAATAGCCATGGCGCTGGCCTCTAAATTGATACAGCAGCTGTTCCATCAAGAGACCTATAGGCACCGCTACGTGACGAAGCATCCCAGAGTGTTGCAGAAATCCTGATGTTGAACTCAGATCTGCCCGACTCTGTCCCCTCTGTGTCGGCTTTGTGCTGTGACTACACACGAGCCTCTGTTCAAATACCCCGAGAAGAAAACAGTGAATCAACTCCAATTTCAGATCAGCGTGAATTAATGCAGAAGCTACACACACACACACCCCCTGCTGTGTTTACTCATGCAGCGTTCAAAGAGAATTACTGTCATACTTTTAATTTTCTTAGCGGGGAAACTTCAACACAGTCTTTCACAACCAGGATATTGGGAGATTATAGCACAATTCCACTTTTTACACACCCAAAAAATCATAATAATATGTAATTCCCCTGTCATCCTATTGATAGCTGTCATCAACCTTAAAGGTGCCATAAGTAAGAATGTGGCCAAAAACTACACTCTAAAAGTGTTACTACACTCAAATTCAAAATACCGAGGTCTTTTAGGTTTTGTTTTCTGACGTAACTGGCAACCCGTGGTTGCTCGGCAGCTGAGACTCTACTGACTGCGATGATTGGTAGACGGCGGTAGGTGGCGCCACATGCCAAAACATGATTTCAAAACATAAACATGATTTGCAGTCTGCAAAATATTTTTTTTAATGCAAATATTTTGTCTGTACTGTTGTTGTTGGTGAGTTCAGTTTGTTATATGAACATTATTCCTGAGTCTGTGTGACATTTTATGGCCAGTTGCTTTAGATCTATTACATAATGCACCTTTAAGTTGTTTTCTTTCAGAAACATTCAATTCAAAACTCACAACAAGGCGAAAAACAAATACTGAACACATTTACGTTTGCAGATTTTTTTTTTTTTTTTAAAGAGAGGAAGCCACGTGATGAACGCTGCCGGCAGCTGACCTTGGTTAATGTATTCATTTGTGAGTGATTAGAGCAGCCTGGAAGCCATAAGCACACTTTTCACATTTGCGGGTCTATAAGGAGACAGATCTGTTGAGCTTGTTTTTGTGCAGTAGTTGACGTGCATTTTAACTAGTTCAGCGCCCTGAGCTCAGCTATACTGCAATTCACACTCCAGTCGCTCCGAGTGCTATACCTTGTTCTCAGCACATACAAACAACCACGAGCACAAGTACACAGAAAACAGGTTTAAAATATGCAATGTGTATGTGCATGTAAGGTACAGCAGTATATGGCTGTTTCTTTTGTCACCACATCCGGATTGCCAGCACCTGGGGAGATAGGGAAAGCGACAGGAGCACTCACTCCTGCCCTAAATCACAAACACAATCACTGAACAGCTCATATATATAGAACATAACGACTCAGCTGTCACAGAGATGAGGACACAGATACAATCATATACAGCATAAACACACAAAATAAATATGATGCAATATAATAAAATATGCATAAACATTCTTCTGCATGTGAAAGGAAAAACATTATTGCTGCATTGAGACTACACTAAGTTATCTGTAAGTATATTACGTGGCATTTATTCTGCAATATAGTGAAATAAATGTCATAAAATAATAGTTCTTGGGTCATTCCATGTTGTACATCTACTACACCATTTCAGTTTTTGCCCAGAGAGAAAGACTGTTTCTGGGATTATAGTAATCACAAAAACGAAGCATGATGGTAAAACATCTTTCACACATAGAGTAAGTTTTACATGGTGTAGTTGGATGTGTTCATTGTGGTTTACTGTAAAATGTTGTTTTCTTGAAGTAAATTGTTGATGTTTTGCCTTTACTGGATAGAGACAGAAGGGAGAAACAAAAAGGAATAACTCCACTGCCCAGGAGATAATCAGAACCCACAGTACAAAGACACATAAGTGGTACATGTCCTACAGATATTTGGATAACGTATAAATGTTGATTTTTTTTTTTTTAACACAAATTATACAGCACAGGACACCAAATGTCTTCTCACCAACAGTGTCATCTCATTGGGCAATGACTCTTGATTTCCCTGATAAAGGAGTCACATGGTCTAAGTGAACTGTTTGAAGGACCCACTCGAAAATGAGATGATTCCTCTCAAGGGGATATCTGAATAAATAAATTCTAATTCAAATTTAAACTGTTGGAGAACTGTGGATTAATCGCTGCTCTCCAGAAATATTCTCTCAAGTTTATGTCACAGATCTTAAACAACGTGAGCAGGAAAATAAACTGATTTTAGGACTGGATTTGGACTTGTCTTGTAAATAAAGCTAGTGGTTCATTTTTTTTTCCAGTGGGACAGGACTGTTGTTTACTGTCTCATTGGGCAGTCCACTCCAGTAGACTTACTGCATTGATTATTTGTGCAGACAATCAACATCATGAAAATAAAGAATAAATATCCTTTGGGTTATTTTTTCAAAGAGTTCAAGTTTGTCTTCCAAGCATAGGGCAAAACGCAACAATCACGTACAACACACCGATAAGATAGCGATGCAAGATTACGGGACCCAAAATTAAAATGATGTTGGAACATGTCACGTAAATGTGGTAACTTAGCAACCCCTGAAGTGGGGCTGTAATCAGCAGCATAGTCGGGGTCTCCTCTTGAGGAAAAGAGAGCTGACTGTTTCAGTGTTTTATGTATTTGTCATCTTGTTTTTCCACATTAAAAAAAGACTCAGTAATGTAATGTTGCTTTGGCAACAGTGCATTGTCCACATCCGTGCCAACAAAGCTTCTATGAATTGAAGTGCAAGAGGAAGAGAGAGTCGGGGAGCGAGAGATGAGCAGCGTTGGCATGCAAATAGTCGAGCATGCATGTACCAATAAAGGCGCACAAGTGGATTCCTTTGAGAGAAAGATGAGGAGAAGCAGAAGATGATATGGAGGAGGGGGGGGGGGGGCAGAAATGAGACATGACACACAAGTGGTCATGCTGCAAGTATACACACAATCTGAAAAAACAACAACCCAGAAAGCCTGCAGAGTCCTTTTTGCCACAAATTGTAGATTGCTTGCCAGTTAACCAATAAGCAGCTTTGGGGGCAAAAAGAATCAATAACGGCTTCTAAAGTAAAACATTCTCTCCACTGATACAGAGAGCTCTTAAATTTAACACCTGGGACAAAACAGATTTATTTGTAGAAAACCCCAGGTAAAGAAAACAAGGTAGTTCCATTTTCATACAAAAAACAGAGTATTTTGGCCGCTTTTTCCATTACTACGTTGAAACACACAGAGTATGGGCAATATATATAGAGTGTTTTATGCTTTTATTCAGCACAATCTAGGCAATCTGAAACCAACTATATAAACACACCACATCAGAAAATGCTCATAATGTTTAAAATCAGATTGAATTTGGAAAAACATCATAGGTCAAAGTTCACGTGGCTCATTTTTATGAACAAAAACAAAAGAAAAACAGTCTATTTTGTGACTTCTGCACAATTATTGCTACTTTATATGACTAATAATAACGCAATATAAAATGAATGGTAACTTTGACTCAAAAACACATCAGTAGAATGTTTTTTAAAGCCTGACTATGTGACCTAGTCTATAATACTAGGACGTTTAAACAGATTTGTGGCAATAATTGGACATTGAGATGATTTGGTATCCACAGTGCAAGTCTGCACACACACAACAGCAGTGAACAGTTTTTGGTGAAGGAGGAAAAAAAAACAAAACATGGTTGTTGTATAAGCATTCAAATGTGGGTGACATCAGGAGACACAGCAACCTGTTGTGCTCTCAAAGTCAAACATGTCCTGGAGATGAGTACGAGCGTGACCAAAACAGTGTCACAGTGTCAGTCTTTGTCCTTTCTGTAGCACAACAACACACTGACGAGGAATTTAAACACTGTGAGGATGAATGTGAGAAGAATTGTCTCTTATGTTTAATCGTTGACTGATACGACACGTTATAAAATTAAATGCTCATGCCAAGAGTAAACATTAAAATAACTGCATATTTACTTGATCGATCTGAATTCCTGAAGTGATTGATGAAGTGGCACTTTTCAGTTTGTCGCTCTCAGATAAAACGCTAACAAAGATAACACTTTAAGCTGGACTGTAGCAGGAGGCAGTGTCACATGACCTGCAGCGGCCACTCAATAAAGTTGCAGATCTCATCTATGTTGCATGGAAGCCATAATTAATACATGCAGCAGCAGTGGAAGCATGTATTCCTTGGCTGTGAGAAAACAGTGAGTTCACTTTGAAAGTGTTGTCATGTATAAAAATGTGAACAAGCGCTCGCAGAGGTAAAAGTCTCTGGACGGCGGCACAGAGAAAAACAACAAAAGACTTCACACCTCGTCTGAGTAAAAGGTGCAAAATGCAAAACACTGAGAACGGCAACAACATGCAGTATTTATATATAAGAGGCTTTTGTCGTTTTTTGCTGCACATAGTAAAGCCTGTAGTATCTTGTAGATATTGTTTCTATTAAGATTTTTTTTTTTACTTTTTTTGAACTTTTTAATGTTTCTTTTATGGACCTTTTCTTGTTTTATAATTCGTTTTGGCTCTTCGGTTTTTAATTTTTGATGTGAACTTCTCTTGTGCCGTTTTTTAACTTCACGCTCTCCTGTTTTCCTGCTCCTGTGATGGTCTGCCCTGGCCCTGATGTGTTTCACCTGAGTCTCATTATCAGTGCCTCCTCATGTATTTTGTTTCGGTGCTTCCAGCCTCTTTTGTTGGATTGTCTGTATAATTCGGTGTTTGTGCTTCTGTTCTCCTGAGCCCCTGTGCTCCCAGTGTCTCAGTCTTTTCCTTTAGGATCTTTGCGTTGCCGTGTTCTGCCCTCAAGTAAGTTGTTTTTGTTCATTAAATTTTTACTTTTACTTTTTTTTGTCGTCAGCTCCGCGTTCGGGGTCCTGAATCGCTTGCACCTTGACAGCTGTATTCTTTTAGCATATGTTCCAAGAAAACAAGTATGGATGTTGGCTGTCAAATTGGAACAGAGCCTCTCAGGGTTGGTAGCCTGCAACAAACAAAGACACCCAGAAAGCACTGGTGGCTGCTCTTTAGTGACAAACGTGCACTTCAAAGAGTCGTTTGGTTTGTATTTAAAGGTGCATTATGTAATAAATCTAAAGCAACTGGACATAAAATCCTCCTAATATGTCACAGAGACTCAGGAATAATGTTCATATAACAAACTGAACTCATCAACATCAACAGTACAGATGAAATATTTGCATTAATACAAATATTTTGCAGACTGCAAATCATGTTTACGTTTTGAAATCATGTTCTGGCATGTGGCGCCACCTACCGCCGTTTACCAATCACTGCAGTCAGTAGAGTCTCAGCTGCCGAGCAACCATGGGTTGCCAGTTACGTCGGAAAAACTAAACCTAAAAGTCCTCAGTATTTTGAATTTGAATGTAGTAACCGTTTTTGGCCACATTCTTACATATGGCATCTTTAAATAACTGATATTGATATGTCAATCTATATCAAGGTCTTCTACTGTCTCTAGGCTGTATGCCATTTCTTGCACTAATGTTGCACACTTATATCTCGTGTTTTTGTTTTACTTCAATACCTTTCAAGATAGAATAGAATAACCTATGTGAAGTTAAAAAAAAAAAAGACGGGACCAATTAGAATGTGAGGTCACTGTGCGCGCATTAGGTGGTTTCTCGACTAACCCATTACCTTGGCCGAGTCCTCCCCTCTGTCTGAACTTCCTCTTCTTTCTCCCTGACGTCTCTAATTATACATTAGAGTATAAAGAAATAACAGTGAGCTCTCCCACTGCCTACCTTCCTTTTGATGTGAAAATTATGATTAATCCACTGACGTGTGGAGGAAATGAGAAGGTGCATTTTACTCTACACTACTACAAAGGTAGTCATTGTCTACCTCTTTATCCTCCACATGAGGGTGTGGGCTGGAGCCAATCCCAGCTGAAATAAGGCAAAAAGGGCCCTGGACAGGTTGTGAGTCCATCGCAGGTCAAACATATCAAGACAAACAACCATTCCCTCTCACATTCACACCTCAATGTAGAGTTGTGAACATGCAAACACCATACAAAAAGTATTCCAAACTGGCAACCTTCTTGCTGTGAGGCAGCAGCAGCGCCTACCACACAGTGTAGGGCCCGGAAAGGTTTTGCAAATAAAGATTACACTCGTTTCTCCAGGAACAGAATTTGTGATCTCTCAGTGAGACCGCTCAACAAAATAATGCGAGTACTTTCCAGCCCTGTGGCAAGAATGAATATTTGATCAGCCAGTTGGAGATTTCAATATTTAATTCGCCTGTTGCAGGTGAATAAAGAGTGAAACTTTTATATTTAATCATCGCAGGAAGTGTCATTTATGCTTTCATTGTATTATACTTTTCTAGCAGCCTGTAAGCACGCCATTGCACCTTCTACAAACGGTAAAGACTTAAATATCACACACCTATCAACCGTAACAGGTCATTTATTGGCCCCCGTGAGTATTTCATGGGTCAGCAGCTGAACTGAGCAGTCTATTTGCCCATGTGTAAATCTGAAATAGACGCAGATAAGATGTCAAGGCACCAGCATTGCTGTACAACAGCTATCCTTGTGTCTTCTGCGCATTCGCTCCAGTGAAGGTTGTTCCCGATGAAGCATGTGCTCGCTCTCGAGAAAGACAAGCCCCAGCGCTGCTCTACCTTGAAGTTTCCCTTGTCCGCGTCAGCAGGAGCAATGAACTAGACTCTTGCTTCAGTGCAAGTGACAAGCACACATGCACCTTGTTGTGTCATGACCTTACATCGGTTTGTCACCATGACACACTCTTGGTATTCTCACTGTGAGCCTGGGAGCATGTGCGCTGGGCTGGAACATCCATAACTCTATAATACACACGTCTCAGGTCGGGGCTCTGGTGTGAGCATTGGACTGAGACCATCCAATATAGCTAGATACAAACACACACACGCACACACACAGCACTGCTTGAGTTAGAGCACTTATTTCAAATTACATTATATTCTAGTCTACATAATTCAGGTTATTTCAGATTTGAGGGAAAATAGATTTGAATATCTCCGGTGAGCGGACCTTGACCGGAAGTTCCAATTAACGCTGTTTTTTAGTGTGTATCTTCGTCATTACCTTGTTTACCTTGTGTCTTCTGACTCTGGGTCAAAGTCATAAAACGGACTTCGGCAAGGAATCGTGACAAAGCTATTTTTAAACATTGTTAAAGCAATGATTTGATAATGAGTAGCAGTGCATCCACCGTTCCAGACGGGGGAGCTGCGCTTCTGAGAGCGGGTGTGCTGATTATGTCACTTCCAGGTACTGGCCAATCACAAGACAGTTGTGAAGGCTCTATGCTGGCTGGCCAATCACAACCTACTCTGTCTTCTGGGTGTGAGGTTTATGTCTGAAATATCGCAGCTGAGGAGAGCGTCAGAAAAGAGAGATTTCTATCGGCTCGTTTACAGCAACTAGGAGGTTTTTGACCATAAAAACAAGTTAATGTATGTAAGTAGACCTCCATTACCAACATAGTTGTGCAACAGGACCACTCTATGTGAGCTTTAATACCGAGTCTCAACTTTGATGTCTAAACACATCCTAAGATAATCATTGTCGACACAACTAGAACTTCCTTTCCCTGCAGCTAACACACACACACACACACTAACCTTGATCTACCTTGATCTTGCGGACGTCATTGTAGGTTCTCCTTCTATTCCTGTGACAAACAACACACACACACTAAATAATTTGGACAGCCTAAACAACAGCGTTACGCTTCACCTTCAGACCGCAGCCTTAAACTCCACCAGTTCCTCAGAAATGAGGTTCTGCCTCAACGGGAAAAGGTTTTGGCCTCAGTGAGGACAACCGGTCCTGACAAGGTCAGTGTTTATGCGGGAAAAAGGCCCCAAAGAGGTATCAAATACAAAAACACACACACACACACACAGTGTTGTAATTCTCAAGCAATGGACTGAAACTAACGTACACATTCCTGCGGCTGTCCCTCTTTCCCCCTCTCTCTCTAACACACACATCAACACACATCTCTTATAGAAGTGCAGCACTCAGAGTTTGACACCAATTCCACCAGATACACACACACACACACAGCACTACCTTGCTGTTGTCATCATTCACAGCCACACACATGCTACAGTCACAAAGCATTTGTCTCTGTGCTGGATGTCATGGGTCAGCTCTGCGACAGTGGCCAGCATCTCCTCTGCCCTTGTGAATAAAGTTTGATGACCTAAGTCCACTTAGGATGACACAAAGCCACATCATTGATACATCAGTATTCAGCAGGTATAAGATTGGACACACAGCACACAAATATGTCTGTATAGTGTCATAGAGTATGTGCACGTCTTACATCTTACAGGTTAATGCAATAATCTGACCCACCTAATTATTTATGGTCTGATGCGAACAACCCATTTTTGGTCATTTGCTGTGTTTTAAACAGAAGCCAGGTGAAGGATCTTTCTGAAGAATAGCCACGTCTGTCTGGTGTGTTACATTCCAGATCCTAAATGACAGTGTCACACTCTCCAAATCCTTGATTCGATTAGATTTTTCGCTTTTAAGGTCACAGTTTGATTCGATTCACAATCTCTTTTTGCTCTCACTCTCTTTCTGCGCAGACGAGGGTCACTATTTGTTGAAAATATATCAATAAAGAATCTGACACACATATCCATGGCTGTGCAGTAGCACAATCAGCTACAAGCAGAACAAGGCAATCAGAGATGGCAGACTTCACCCCAGTCACGTAACAAGCCTCTGGCGGCCTCTGTTGGTCATAGTGGAAAGTGCAAGTGTGGAAGCACAAACAAACAAACAAACAAACAAACAGACAGAGGCACTAAAAACAATACTTCACTCCCACTGCATTTGATGGATATTTCTTGTCATTTGCATTTTTCAGGTCACTGAAAAGTAAGCAGAAATTAGTATTTATTGTATAGTTGCCGCTTCCCAGTGTCCTCACGTATGATGTATTCAGGTATGTGGGTAACATGCGTGTTTTTAAACATGTAAAAATATATATTTATTTGCAAGTTCGGCGGCACAATTGTCGGTTTTTGTTTGTGTCCTCTTGAGGACATTGAGCAAAAATGTGTTCACACGCTCACACAGCTTTGACTGTACAATGAACCCGAAAAGCGCAGTAAAAATGTCACAACCCTTACTCCAATGACCAGTGCACGGCTCCACAGACACAGCTCACCCGTCTGTGACAGTGACGCTCCAAATCCTCCTGAGTAAAATTATCTTTTGTTTTCCATTTTTCTTTCCTCTTTTTCTGTTGTCGACTTTCATATTAAGCCTCTTATTTTCTTTCCAATCTTCTTTTCCTCTCTCTCCTCATTGACAAACTTTGTTTCACATTGTAGTAAAACTGAGCCAAATTCATCAGACTATCTTGTGCACGAGTCTATGCACATGCAAGTGAAAAATATCTTAAGCGATGGAAGTCGAGACGGAGTGAGAGGGGGAAACTGGTGTACGTGACGTCCTCTACTGGCTGTATGACAGAACGGGCAGAGTGCTTGGACTGGGTGGTCGTTGCAAAGCACTCAGCCATCCATCGACCGACAGCCATTGATCTGCAAAATCCAATGACTCACTAACTGCTCAGTATGCAACCCGCATGCATATACATGCAAGAACAACTGCTGTGCGCATACAGGATCACTTGCAGACACTGACAGAAAGACCTATGACTGTAATTACTGACTGACTCCACAATTTAAAGTATAACTGGCTGAGATCATTAAACTGAGTTATTTTTTTTTCCCACTGATTTTAGTTCTTGCAGATAACTAGTGCGCAGCCCGCACAAAGTAGATAAGAAAATAACACTGGAAAGTAAAGGTTGGGTTAAAAATACCGGCGCTGCATTTGTGTATCGGGGTGAGGAGGTTTTTGCCATTTTGTTATGTTTGTCATGAAGGGCACTGTCAAGAAAATGCATTTTACGGAGGAGGATTTTGTTCATGATTGAATGACTCAAAAAAAAAAAAAAAAAAACATCTCAAGACGGCAATGAACTGCAATTGGCAACAACAGAAAAGTAAAGGGTGACGCAAAAGGAAAACGGAAGAACAGTAAAGTCAATTGCTCCATCAAGTCCAGTTAGAGGAGCGAGTGCCAAAATATGACATTATTATTAAGTGTTTGGTGTATCTGTCTTTACACTTCAACATCATTTGGCAGGGGAATTTAAATGGACTAACGTTGGTCATTTAATTTTCAAATAAGATATGTATTTAATATTAATGTTGTAGACCAATTCGTCCGCTTCTTCCCCTCCTGCTAATACCAAAGATCTACTCAGACGGTCATTGTCCCGTGTCCTTCAGATAAAGGGGGACGGATGAGTCCTAACCTGAGGAGTTGGGTTTCCTTTGTTTGTTTCGTCTCCCTCGCTCCGTATGAGTAACGAGCGCGTTTTTCTCGTTCCCCTTCTCATCCGTCCTTGTGCCCAAGTTCTGAGGCCTGGTGGTATGGGGTGATGTCGGGCTCCGATATCGCCCGGCTCGTGCACTACCTAATGATGAGAATAAAAGAGTAAATATTGATCTCTCTCTCTGTATGTGTGTGTTTTCTTTATACTTCACCGTAGAGGCTTCCGTGATCTTCAAGGGCAGTCAAAGAAAGCACCTACTCTGACATTTTCCTGTGGTGAATTTAATGTCGCTGTCCACTACATTCATGTCTTTACGCTCCCAGTTGTTGGGTGCAGTTCCTGCAAAAGAGCTCAGTCCACTGGTGTACACTTCTTTAGCCACTGATAGAGACACCAGTTAGCCCGAGGCATAGCCATCAGTCTGTAGAGGACCTCATTATAATGGAAATGGATGCCTTTAAGAATATATGAGAATCATCAAATTCACTCAGGGGGATGATAACATTGTGATTTAATGAATACTGTATGTTGCATGAACAGTATGTGTGTGTGTGTGTGTGTGTGTGAGAGAGAATGAACTGCTCTCCAGCAACCAGTTTTAAGGGAAGCTTAAGGGGAAAGTTGAGCCTAAAAACAAATGACATAACTCCTGGAGACAAAAACAAAGTAAACAACTCAGGACTGACAACAGACTGATTTGATGAAATCACTGCAAGAACATCCATCCATCAATTTTCTACCACTTTATCCTCCACAGGAGGTTCGCGGAGGGGTGCTGTGCCAATCTCAGTTGACACAGGGCGATAGGCGGGGTACAACCTGGACAGTTCGCCAGTCCATCACAGGGGCCACATATAGAGACAAACAACCATTCACTCTCACACCTACGGTCAATTTAGAGTGACCATTTCACATAATCCTCATATTGCATGTTTTTGGACTGTGGGGGGAAGCCGGAGAACCCGGAGAAAACCCACGCTCACACGGGGAGAACATACAAACTCCGGGGCTCGAACTGCAAGAACAGTAGAAGCTGTAGATTTTCGTCCTTTAAAGAGGAAAAGAAGTCATGGCACTGATCAGTCCAAAGTCCTTAATCCATGACAATTGCACTTTTCATCTCACTGTATGCCGTGGTGAAAAAACCCAGAGAAAACCAAGATAGAAACATACATTTTTAACCTCTCTACCCCCCATCACTCCTTTTTACTGAGCATCGGAGCAAGATTGTGCAAACTGTAAATTAAGTCTTCATGTCACTTAATTAATTTGTTCAGTTTCTCTTGTTCCTACATCTTCTCTTGTCGCTGTGCACTTAATGCGTATTAGTGCGAAGGTGTGATTGCGGTTAGTCAATGTTTCTTGACTAATGTCTTTGGAATTACAACATATTTACTCACTGATCTCCTCAATAAAAAAAAAATACAGTCAAGTGCACCACTTGTAGGAGGATTTCATAACTGCAGGTGTTTTCTATTTTCTGCCAAGCTGTGGCAAGGTGACGTTAGCCTCCCAGACTGCATTTCACAAATGACGATCTCATAAATGTCCGACACAAACAAACCATCTGTCCACACACACACACACACACACACTAAACACTTGCACAATTTTGCAAACAGATCAACTGAATAACCAGGTTGTGTTGTTGAGCTCCATCTCTGCTGTAAATGTAAATGGCTTTGATCAGAGAAAAAGCAGTGAGCAGTGTCACTTGATGACCACTTGTAAACTTGCAGTGTACAGTGAAGCTCTCAAGAAGTTTCACACACTTAGAAACTGTCACATACGTATACATATGTATACATACACATACATACATACATGTATACGTATACATATGTATACATACACATACATACATGCATGTATACATGTATAAACACGCATGTATACACACACGCATGTATACACACATGCATGTATACACACATACATGTATGCATGTATACATCTATGCATGTATACATATATATACACATGCATGTATACATACATATACACATGCATGTATACATACATATACACATGCATGTATACATACATATACACATGCATGTATACATACATATACACATGCATGTATACATACATATACACATGCATGTATACATACATATACACATGCATGTATACATACATATACACATGCATGTATACATATACATACACATACACATGCATGTATACATATACATACACATACACATGCATGTATACATATACATACACATACACATGCATGTATACATATACATACACATACACATGCATGTATACATATACATACACATACACATGCATGTATACATATACATACACATACACATGCATGTATACATATACATACACATACACATGCATGTATACATACATATACACATGCATGTATACATATATATACACATGCATGTATACATACATATACACATGCATGTATACATACATATACACATGCATGTATACATACATATACACATGCATGTATACATACATATACACATGCATGTATACATATATATACACATGCATGTATATGTATACATACACATACACATGCATGTATACATACATATACACATGCATGTATACATACATATACACATGCATGTATACATACATATACACATGCATGTATACATACATGTATACATACATATATATACACATATATATATACACATGCATACATACATATATATACACATATATATATACACATGCATACATACATATATACACATATATATATACACATGCATACATACATATATATACACATATATATATATATATATGTAAATATACATGTATACATACATATATATACATACACATACTGGACAGGACTGTGGAAAGTTTGGGAACCACTGAACTACAGTAATCGAAAATTACAAAAAAAGGTTAACTATTACCAAATTGACGTAAGCACAGACATATGGCGTTGGCGATAAGGAAAAATGTCACAGAACATCACAATCAAGGTGTGTCACAAGTTGCATCAGAGCCAAGAAGGCCTCAGACGATAAAACTGCCACTTGTTCTTGAAATAGTGACAAAAAGCTCTGAGAACGTATGTTTGCATTTCTCTACTTTGACCACAAGTGTGCAGTGTAGGACAGTGTACAACACATGGTACAAGCCTTCAGTCTTATGACGTCATTTTCCAGGAATGTGTAAGGATAGACGACTGAATGCACTATTTCACACAAGGACAAGAATAATTAGAGATCATTGAGGTTTTTAATAACTGTTAACACATATATGTACAAAGCAAGCAATGCCATTTAAATGACCAAAAATTAATCCTAAAATGCAATTTTCTTCTTTTTTTTTGTCATTAAAACGGTCCAACATGTGTTGTACAGAGTAAATATAGGTACAGTATGACAAAGCCATCAAAGTTCTCCTCCCACAGTTTAACAGCCCTGGATATAGAAAAATGACACGGGGATAATGAAATCAAAGGTATTCGACCTTGCTGATGAAAAATAAATTGGAGTTATGAGTGTAAGATTCTTCAAAAACTCTAAATCTGTGATTTCTGGCAGTTTCTCACCAACTTATCCAATGGAAAAAATGTTAATAAAGAAGCATGGGTCCCATTACTCAGCTCTAACATATTCACCCAATACAGGCCAGGGAAACACTATATAAACAAGATATTGACACTCAGTGAAATTACTATCAATATCTAATGAAAATGAAAAAAGCTTTTTGATTTTGTCTCATAAAAGTTACTAGACATTTGACTTTCTATAGTAATCATCTATTCCCCACCTAAATATGGAGCTGCATGATCAGATTTCTTGAAGTTGCAATTCTAAAAAAAAAAAAAAGAAAAGAAAAGAAAGGAAAAAAGATAATGAAATGAATACAACTTGAGACAAAGAATTAGATTGTCCAACACAACAGCGTCACAGATCATAACACACTCACCTTTCCACATTCAACCCTAGGAACTCTTCATTCCTTATTGTAATACCATCAATTGTGTTCTTCATGTTCCTCTAAAATGACACCGATGAAAACTCTGTAATAGGTAAACGGCTCAACTAAAAGACAAACTTATTGTAAAGTGTACTTAGCACCAGTTTCTGAGCTTTGACTTTGCCACACAGTACAACAGAATTTTGATTGATTATGATTACCTTCTTTCAGAGAAATAAATCCACATAAACCATTTTAACTCATTGGCTGCCGGCCATTTTCAGAGCAGAAGCGTTTTACAGCATTTTGACTGATTTTCCAAGACCCACAAAACAGTGTGTGTTCTATGACAATGTAAACACCGAAACTACCAAAAGAAAGAGTAGACTCTCCTCTTTCATCAGACGTCATTGGCAGTGAACGGTTGTATTTGAATTGACGTCTATAGACGTCATTGGCAGCCATTGAGTTAACAGGTTTCACATTTTTTGTTCAAGTTGTAAATGGCACCACGGCCTCTCACTAGGTTCTGTGCATCCTAAACATTATATGGCATTTGGCAAAACACAGAACAATGCATGTTTTAAATCTACAGCAAATCATTTACTAGTGTAAAGATATCCCAAAAGAGCCCATATGAAAGACCGGTGTAAAGTTGCAAATTAGTTTGGTGAATCAACACCGAGGCCAGGAGTAACCGATGTGTTTGCAATGGAGGTGGTCATATTTATTTTCGCCAGAATTTAAACATTTATAAGCCAATGTATTGATTTATTAACCTGTATCAATACCAGATACAGCCTCGTCAACCATTATTAATCCTGGAGACCAAGACTCATGAAAACAAATAGCAAGTTTGGACCTACCAAAACAATGTCTTGCTTTATTTATTAGTAAAAACAGGGACTAAAGGTAACCAAGAGAATACAGCAGAACAAGGAAGCGATTTCCACTCAATGCAATCCTCAGCGTAAAAGCAAAAAAGTAAAACCAAGTGAGAGAAACTAATCTTTTACAAAAACACTTGAGCCACTCAGTTAGGTTGGTGTGTTTCCTCTTCAGCAACAAGAACTGCTTAAACAAGCAGCAACACTGAGGGGTTGCTAGTCAAAGTCAATATATACACACGTACACAGACCGACTGTACAGCCATAAAACTGAGCACACGTCAGACTGTCCAGTTTTCTCAGTGGTATCACAGGTTAGTCTGCCAGTCTTTAGCTCTCTCACGCAAGCAGAAATAAACTAGAGAGATGAGTGGGGCAGTGGCTTGTGCCAGTGTCGATAAAATAACTATAACGACTAGACTAGGGTGATCTTCTTCTTCATCATGGTGGTTGCCAAAGGTTACTGTGGAGGTAAGTCCTCCTGTAAAGCATTATATTTTTACATTTTCCTTCAGTCCTTTGCTGGGAGTGGCTGTGTGCAGAGACAAAGAGAAAAGAGTCAAAGTTTGAGCAGTTTGCCTAATTTGCGTCGGTCGATTAAGGGAAAGAAAATCGGGATTCATTACTGCAACTGATTATCTTCTATGAGATTGTCAACCGTCTATAGAACATGCAGAGGAACAATTACGTGGGGGTGAGAGGTGAAGGTATCATTTCCTTTAATTGCAGACATTAAGTACAGGTTAATCTTTCCAAAAACTATGCAAACAGCACACTGGTATAGTAAATGTTCAGTATCTTAGGAAAAACCAATAAAAACCAATAATCTAACGCATTAACCACAAAATTAGTGAACAAGTTTAAACATGAGAAATGCTTGAACGCAGTTATAGAGAGGTAACAATCACAACAGTTTTGAACTTGAAGGACAAAGCGTATCATCTCGAAGCAAGTAAGCAATTTAACTAATGGACCAGACAATAGATAATTATATTTTAGGTCTCTGATAAATTACTGAATTGATAAAAAATATATTATGGAAGGAAGAGGACAGTGTCCGGCTAAAGGGAAAGGTCATGCATTTTGTAATCAAACATAAACAGACTGGCTAAGAAAGAAAAGTAAAAAAAAAATAATAATAATAATTTTACCATAAGGGCTTGGTGCTTTTAACTTTCATCATCCGAGACATGGGGTTTAGCAATGGCCATCTCCTCTTTGCTATTTGCGATCATCTTACATTTCTGAAAAAACAAGAGAAAAACACATCAAGTAATTTGTTCTGGCTACAGTATGCACATCCTGAGTGGACAATCACTCTAGAATGCTTGCACGTTAACACAAATTACCTCAGTTAGCTCCTTGATGGTGTGTATGTTGGCCTGCTGAGTGACCTTCCTCTTTGCTTCTTCGATGTGGTCCAGGTTAAGGGCCGGCGCTGGTGGAGCGAGGCATGGTGGAGGCTTGTTAGTGATAGTAGGAAGTGGAGCAAGGGGGGGCATGGCCGCCAGGGCACCCATGTTGGTCAAGGCAGCGGTCATGGTAGCTGCCGTCATACTTGCCATAGCGGCACTCATGGTCATGTTTGACATGCTGGGCATTCCCGGAATACTGGGTAACCCCATTGGACCCAAGTTGGCCATATTCTGCATGCTGGGCATCCCCATGCCCATTGGGAGCGGTAAAGGTAGAGGTAAGGAGAGGGGGGTAGGAGATGGGGTGGGTAGAGGGAGCTGGAGGATGGCTTTTGGCCGAAGACTCTCAGGAATGGGAACCCCCGCTTTAGCACACATGGCAGCAGCATTAGCCTTAGCTATCTCCAGCAGCTGGTCCTTATCTGTGGAAAGGGAAGGCGGAAGAGATACGCAAGGGAGGCAGAGGACAATAGAGTACAAGGAGGGTACATGGAGAGGAAAAATTTAATATTAGATAGGTTAAAAACAAAGTAAAAGTAAAACCAATTGAAATAAATATTAACATATAATTGCTGATTATTAACTATTTCACGTGTGACTGTCATTGGTAATTATCTAGATGTTTTACCCAGTTCTGTAAGACGTGGAGGACTTTTGCTGGTGCTGCGTCGTGTCCGTGACCCTGAGCGACGCTGTTTTCGAAGAATAAGAACTGGAGAATGGCTGGGTTCCCTCTTCCACCGGTCTCTTCTATCAAACGAGCGGCTACGAAACACTGGACGCCGCCCTCTACCCCTCGACCTGGACCTGCGCCTGCGATCAGGAGTACGAGACCTAGACCGCCTGCTTCGGTCTCCTGACCTGGACCTTTTCCTTCGCCCTGCGGAGCGGCTCTTGGAACGCTTGTTCCTGTCTGTAGACTTTGACCTTCTCCTCCCTCGAGTGTTTGGTGAACGGGTTCGGGATCGTCTTTTGCGGGCTGGACTCCGAGACTTGGACCGACGTACTTTGGTTCGTGGCTTGGAGTGCAACTGTTTGCGCCTTGGAGCAGAGCGTGACCGCCTCCTTCGAGCAGGAGATTTAGACCGGCGTTTCTTCCTTTCTGATGGAGAGACTGATTCCCTTTTTCTCAAAGGAGACTTTGACCTAAAAAAAAAAATTAATTAGACTGATAAATACCTGTACACAACAATTTAAACAAAAGGCACAATGTACTAGAGTACCCAGTTACAATTATTAATGCAGCATGATGTTACTTTGGGTCTAGCATTTAAATAACTACTTACTACCAAATAATTACACATTCAAGCTTTTCCGATTCACACAACGAACCTGGATTGCTTCCTTCTAGATTTTGATTTCGATGTTGACCGTCGAGGCGATGAAGTCGAGCGTGAAAGTTTCCTGCGATCCATAGGTGACGGTGACTTGGACAGCTGCTTCTTCTGCACTTCTGGAGATGCTGAAACTGAGGAGCTGCTATGGCGTTTCGATATACTTTTAACTGGAGAGGAAGGATCCCCTTCTTCACCTGAGCCTCCAGAACAGTCTGACCCATCTGGGTTAGGCTCTTGGGAAACAGACCTGGACCTGGAAACTTCTTGTTCGTTAGATGAGCTTGGTGGCTCACTCTGCACCATGTCATGGTTAGGTGAAGGCTGCTCCAGAATTTTAATAGGGGAGCTCTCTGCTTGAGCATTGGACACGTCAGCAGAGGGCATGGGTTTCCAACTACCTGTGAGGTACATATTAGACATGACTTTAATAAAGGGTAGGGTATTTAAAATCTTCACAGTCAAGCAAATCACTAATATTCGACAATTAGACAATTATAGGAACAAACCTTTATGTGTTTTAGTATTGTATTATTATAATAATTGTTCCTGTTTTTACATTTAGTTATTCTGAATCCCACACAATGTCCATTTTTGCAGTACTGGTGTATATACAGCAAAATGACAGTTTTATTTGACTTCAACAAAAATATGGGAGTGAAAATAGTATGACCTGTTGCAGCTGAAATTCCTCCACTTTCTTCAGCCGTCTCATTTCCTTTGGGAGAAAGAGGAATCTTCTCTTTTACAGGTGATAAAGATGCGGATCTTGCTGGGGAGGAGCTTTCAGACTGCCCATCACTTGACTCAGACCTGGATCTGTTCAAGCCCGCAGAGATGGATTTAGACTTGGACCTTCTTACAATCTTTATGGGAGATTTAGATGTCTTCTTATCATGTGGTGAGAATGACTTTGACCGGTGCCTTCGAGGCAGTGAGCGGGATTTAGAGCGCTTGCAAGGCCTTGGAGAACGCGTTCTTCTGGCAGGCGATTGAGAGCGCTTTCTGACTGGCGTCCTGGATTTAGACCTCTGTCGGGGGGGTGGGGTTCTGGATTTGGTCCGTTTGCGGGGGCTTCTGGTTCTGGAGCGACGGTTGCGCTTAGAGATCCCAGTGGACCTTGATCGAGTCCGTCTGCTCCTACGAATTGATCGGGAGCGTGAGCGACGGGATCTGGGGGGTGGTGACCTTCTACGCCGAGACAAGGATCGACTCCTTGAGCGCCTGCCTCCTGCCCGTCTTGCTGATGTCCGTGACCTGGAGCGACGAACAGGCCTTCGAGATCTAGAGTGGGAACGGCGAGTTCTATTGATGGAACGTGACCGCGAACGCCTGCCAACTGCACCAACTCGTTTGGGTGAGCGGGTCCTGGAGCTCCTTGCACCTCTGTTGGAACGTGACTCCGACCTACGACCTCTTCTTGGAGACCGAGAAAAAGAGGGGGACCTGCGGCCACCACGTTTAGGAGATCGCGACACCTTTCTTTTAGGAGACGGGGAACGACATCGCTTTGGGGAAAGAGATGGGGAATTTTTCCGACGTTTAGGAGACCTGGACTTCCTCGGAGAATGTGGCACCTTCTTCTTGGGTGTGAGAGAGCGAGAAATGGATCGGGAACGACAAGGAGCTCTCTTTGAAGACTTTGGCGATGGGGAGAGTGACTTTCTTCTAGACTTAGGTGACGGAGAGCAAGACATCTGCTGGCTCTTTAAAGGAGTTATAGACTCCTTTGTTGTTGCTGCTGTCTGACCACTAGACTGCTGTCGAATGGGACTAGGTGTTGGTGATCGACTATGGCTCGACCGGGACCTCTTAATGTCTAGGCCACTGGGAGGGGAAGGAGACGTGGACTTGGGTGTATCATTCTCCTTGACGTTTGCCTTCTGAACTGAATTGGCCTGGTCTTTCAGGCCTAAGTCATCTCTTGAGGTAGCACCTTCTTGTTTCGGGATGATGTCGGGTAGTTCCTGAGCATGACTGAATGCACCATCGACATGGCTAACCTCCGTTTTGATTTTAACTGTCTCTGTCAAATGTATGTCATCCTGATCAGCAGAGGGCGACCTCCTATCATTCTCTGATCCATTGGTGTTACTGCCCTTGCCTCCCGTTGGGGATACATCTATATTTGCAGTCTCCTCTTTCTTCACTCCAAGCAGTTCTGGTGTCTGCATGACAATGGGAATCCCCTTCTCATCACCTCGTTTGTTTTTTGAAACCACTTTAGTAACTGGTTCTTGCAGGTCAGATGCTGCGGCTGGAGAGTATTTACCATCACCAGCTCCTTGGCCTCCTTCACCTTCGGACTCAGAAACTGAGGCTGAGCTGCTTTCAGATGCTGAGTGAGATGGGGATTTCTTTTCATGCTTTTCATCCTTCTTCTTTTTCTTTTTCTTCTTCTTGGCAGCATGCCTTTTGTGTTTTTTAGACTTTGCATCTCCCTCTGTGTCCATACGATCTAAGAAATTAAATGATGGTAAAAAATAATAATAATAATCAAATAACAGCAGAAAGAACACCTTTCGTGTGGCTTATTTTTATGAGCGACAATTTCCTACCTGTTATTACATTCCTTTTACTCTCCTCCTTAAGTACAATGGGGTCTCCAGGTCCAGAAGCTGCCAATCTTGTACTAAAAGTACAAGGAATGTTTACAAAATATAAGTTTGCAGTATAAAATTCAAGTACCAAGTACAAAGCATATGTCTAGCACATGTTTAATTTGGGTGAGCTACAGAATCTTATCTGAGAATAGAAAACACTCCACAGCACCTGGTGGCTTTTTCCAGACAAACTTGTATTTAACTATTATAGATCGTTACTATCCAAATAAACATAAAATCAAATGACAATGTGATAAAAACAAAAACTGTGTGCAAGAGAAATACGACATTTTGACTATGAACTGTTCCATACCTTATTAAATTCATACAAAAAACTGAATTCAACTATCAACTTTTAGACTACAGTGTTTTTGTACTATTCATTGAACTAGTCATATCAAGTTTTCCTGACCTGGCTCTGGTAGTCCGCAGAGGTTTTGACAGAGGTGGTGGTTCTACGTCGGAATCGGCAGCAGATTCTGAACTGCTTTCCTTTTCCCCCTTCCTCTTCTTCTTCTTCTTTTTGCTCTTGTGTTTTCTGTGTTTCTTGTTTTTCTTATGGGGTGGCTCATTTTCTTCCTTGGCATTCATGTCATCTTTATCAAGTGCCTCATCCTCACCTGCGTGGAGTTTTCAGATTACATCAATATTTGACAAAGTCGTGTCATTTTCAATGACACTGATTTGTACAAATTAAATGTGTTATGACAGATTTCTGTATGTACTGTCAATCGCTCACCTGATGGGATGTCCACTGCATATTCCATTGCGCAGATGTCCCTGACTTCCTTTAAGACCTTCTTATTGTCAATGTTTTGTTGCTTCCTCAATCAACACTGGAAATGGAAAAATACTTTTTAAACGGTGTACATGATGGTCTTGATTGTCAACAGTTACTACAAACACTTCCTCAAATTATATGCAAGGGTGAGTATTGAGAATTATTTATTTTAAATTGATCATCTCTACCGGAGCCAAATAAATGGGCAGCCAATTTACCATCAGTATATAAATGTTAATTAATTTATTTATTTTTTTATTTAATAGTTACAGAGATTTGGTAGACAATATTAGAAACATAACTCTGTAGCACAAACTTCAAGAACCGCATGGAGCTTGATTATAACCTCTGTAGTTCCAACAAAATCAATAATTTGTACCATTTTAGATCATGGTGCTGAAATTTTTTTTGATTACTTCTAGGACTTTCCTTTATGTCCCTGACCATCAAGGCCTTACTACTGCCATTAAAAAAACAAGTCATATAACAGAACGAATTTTAGTTTAGGGCTAAATAATTAATACAAATTTAAATAAAATCACAATATGACTTAATGCAATATTTATTCAAGCCCAAATGTGTATTGAAATACCACTTTTAGATGACCTATACGTCATATTCTACAGACAAATCACACAGAAGTCGCACACAGTAGTCATATTAATTTGTGAAATTATGTAAAAACAACCATTCCCTCCAATTTTGTAAATGGTAACGCAATCAGAATTCCATTCAAAATAATAGCAATCACATGTTTATTCAAAACCATTAGGCCCGATTTTAGTTAAATACATTTACCCCATTGTGGTTTCAATAGAGGAGCATTTTAGTTCTTCTGATTAAATACAGTTTGACTGTTGCTGATTCATCTGTTGGTTATTGATTAGTTGTAGGGCTGGACGATTTTGAAAAAATATCTAATTGTGATTATTTTGACAGGAAATGCGACATGATCCGGGAATGGTTATTTTTACATCATTATTCTCATTTTCATAAAAAGAAAAAAAACATAATTAAAATGATTCATGTGTGATATTTGTGCAGCTCTGTGAGAAACAAAGATGCTCTCTTAAGTATGTAGAATAAGATGGAATATGGATGGAAGTGGTATAATAATTCATCTGAAATGACATTTTGACACACACATATTGGCTTGAACAAATATTGTGTCACCTGTGATTTGAAAATTGCAGTAAGCAACAATAAAAAAAATTGTGAAATGGTAAGGTTTCACTTAAAAATAAAAATAAAACATAAATTATTACATATCTGAAGCCGATTTTATTGATTCTGAACGGGTTGCAAAAAAACTTTGTAGTCGATCAATAACCAATTAATACATTTTTGCAACATATTGATACATAGTTACAAAAGTAGTGTAGTCAGAAGTGGGGGGAGGACATCTACCACATATTATATGATGTTATAAGCAAACGAGCAGTTATAGTTTATGGAATTTCGGTAAGACTACAGTGATGATGGGTGGCTCACACAAACAGATTGCACAAATACATGGACATAAACGTATCACAACCAATCAGAGCTGTACACAATATTTTAATGCGAGACCTTTGCATGCCTGAAGACAGTATTCGACCTACAGTTGTATAGCCCATACAGGACCAACGCGGAAAAAAAAAATCAACCGCCGGTAGAAGAACTGCAATAAAGGGACAAACTAATCAAATGACCAATAAGCGTGATTTATATTATATATGTCTAGTATTATCGACAGTATCATATGTATTAATAATAAATACAAAAAAACAGGTGTAATTATTTAACTTACACAGCCAGTGGACATTTGTCGCCTCCGTTCATGCTAATGCTTAACACAAGTATGGCTGCTAACATATATATATTCCATGTAATGCTAATTAAGTTGGGCTCTATGCTGCGGGTACATTATGTTCCAGTGTTTACTTGAATCAAACGATTGCCCATATGTCGACTGAATGATGCGCGACATATAGAAACAACGTGGAGGAAAGTTTAAGCAACAATGGAGAGTTCGATGACACGTTAGATAACGACGAGCACCGCCGGGCCTGCACTTCCACAGCTCGCGTTAGCAGCCATTCACAGATCCCCGCAGCATTAGCTAGCAAGCGCTAGCTTAAGTTGATATTTCAATGACTGGAAGATATACTTGTAAGGTCGCTCCACTGCAACTTTCTTATTATACACGCTTACTAGTTTTGAAACGCTTATATTTCTGCCAGCATGCAGCGGCCTCGTTGTGCGGCTCGGATATAACCGCTGGCTAAGTTAGCACACTTGTACCTATTTAAGTAACTCGTTCTCCAAAACATGGAGCCGCTGCTTCTTTCACCAAAGCAAGTTAGTTTGCTCACCACGGCTGATGATTCCGTGTAAGAAACTTACCCAGAGTATGATTCGTGGTTGCAGTATCGTTAAATAAAATTCCAGATGACGGTGCTTCAACAATGTGCGCGTCCAAACAATCGCTGCATATGATAACGTTAGCAAAGCAACCGATCCGCCATGATGGGATGAGATTTCCCAACATGCATTGCAGCGCGGGTTGAATGGCGGCGTCACGGTCTCCCAGGTAACGCCGCTCCATGGATCAACTGAGGCAAATTTCACGATCGCCGTGACCCATCCTTAAATTTCTCTTATCCGAATCAGAAAACTTTATTGTTTGTCGTAACAGAAAATCTTCTTTAGAGGGGCTCTACCATAATGGGCTCTACACACAACACGCACAGCAATACACTTCCGTAATGGGACACAGTGTGTGAATATTTCTAAAAACAAGTAATAAAAGTATTAGACGTTTAAGGAATTTTAGAAAGGAGGATAAAAGACATAATAATATTAATAGTCATAATAATACATTATATTTGAAGGCACCTTTCACGGCATTCAAGCACACCATACACAATCATGAATATGTGAAATTTGATACTGTACATGTTTTTTTTATTATTTTTTATTTTAGTATAGTAAAAAAAAGTGTGATTTTTCATTATTACTAGTGCAGTACTTATACATGTCATCATTTCTGTATTGGCACAACTGTCTTTTGGCATGTAGAAATGGCTCATTTAGTAATATATTAGTAGCAGTTCTACAGTATTGCACACACTGGTGCCATTAGTAAGTTTAAGGCCTGTCAAGCAAACCGTTGGACGTTAATGTTTCCATTTTTGTTTCGTAATAAGCCTATATGTTTGGTTTGTATACTTTTTAAACCCTCTCTGGTGTTTATTATCTTTTATATGTTTTCCTTCCAGTGTTGGGAGTCTAAAAAGCATTATGAAATTGTAATAAATGTCATCATTGTAACATAATCCGATGTGTTCTTAGCCTTGAGTGGCGATATTTAGTCGTTTGTTTACGTTTGTAGAGATGGTGCTTTTAATTTGAAGGAGGGCTACCGGACGTGTCATAAGGCTACGGGTGTCCTGAGCGGGAGTCTTTCGGTGCTATTTGTTTATTCGAAAAGCATTTATTAGTTGACCGACATGAGTAAAAAATTTAACATCAACCTGGACGATACTGCGTTCATTAAAGAAAGAACACCGGTCAGTATTTCCTTTGAATTGAGTGGTAGCATAGGCATGGCTAGCAGTAGCCGGCTAGCTAACTAACGCCCCTTTGTTGTAAAGTTGTAAGTGGACCAACTTAACAACGTGAAGTGTTGACCTGAATAGCTTCCTGACAACACGAGTGATCGATGCTATTCACTTATTTAACTACTGTATCATTCTTCATAAACCATTCTACTCTGTAATTTAACTTCCTGTGTAACGTATGTGTTCAGTGGTGTCATGTTCCTATGCTTTTGTGTGTATAAATACAAAGAGTAGTGGGACAACTGCACAGTTAATATCCTTGTGTGTATATAGTATATGAGCATACTTGGCCAACAAAGCTGATTCTGATGTCATTTTATTTCAGCCAAAGCGGCAATTTCTGTCGTCATCCAAAGGACAAGTCACCCCAGCCTCATCTGCGTCTTCTGCAAAGCCTGCTCCTGTGTCAGTGGACCAGCCCTTGTCCTATGCACAATATATTGTCCAGAGTAAAACCGGTGTGGCTGCTGCTGCTGCACACAAGAGAGAGCCTCCTCCACCTAAACTTCCCAGGTCTGATGGTACTGACGGTACCAGTCTGAAAGAATCTGAGTCGGGTTCAATTTCATCTGCCACAGATGGATGTGAAGCAGTTCAGGACTGTACCAAAGGGATTGAAAGTGGATCGAAAGCGGTTCAGAAGACTGAGGAAACTCAGGTGGTTGGCACAGACCAAACTGTGGTTAACTGTCAAAGGTCAGATGCAGGCCTCAGCCTAGGTCCTAAACCAGTGGGTTCTGGGAGCAGCATTATCGTCAGTAGCCGACAGGTATCCCTCTGAAATTTAATTTGAGTTTGATTGTTTGTTATTCTCCACAGTGACAACTGCCCATGAATTTCATGTGTAATTTGTAAAGATATACACTTTCACTTGTTTGTTTTTACATACAGAGGGGAAATCCCATTTTGAAGTTTGTGAGGAGTGTCCCCTGGGAGTTTGGAGATGTTGTGCCAGATTATGTCTTGGGACAGACGACATGTGCTCTCTTCCTCAGGTGGGTTTCTTAATGCCTTAGGAAAAGCATGTTGTGAGCGCAAGAGATGTTTGCATGTTTTAAATATTGTGTTTTGTTTATATTTGTTAAACAAAAGTGGCTGTGCACTTTAAAACATTTTTAAAAGATATATCTTTCTCTTTTGTGTCTGTTTTGGCTTGAAGTTTGCGGTATCACAACCTCAACCCAAACTATATACATGACCGTTTGAAGCAGCTTGGACAGACATTCACGCTGCGAGTTTTACTGGTGCAAGTAGATGTGGTAAGTAGGAAAAGTATTTTGTAAAACTGATCTTTTTACACTGACAAGTTATACATCCCTCACCATGTATGAACGTGCTATGTTTTGCAAATATTTATGTTTTTTATTCCTTTGTTGTTGGTGTTAATTTTCCTTTTAAAATACTGGAGCAGATCAAGACACATTGCCGCTCATTGTATGTTGCACGTCAAATATTTTAACAAACCACAACATCATTAAACATGGGCTTTAATGTAACCCACCCACTCTGAACTATTATCTACTGTATCTTGTATACATGCATGTACAGTATATTTGGCCTAAAGCAAGGGTGTCAAACTCATTTTCACTGAGGGCCACATCAGCATAATTGCAACTCAAAGGTCCAGATGTAACTGTAAGACAGAATAAATGTAACTTAATGCAAACGCACCCTCAGAAAAAGACTTTGAAGCATGAGTGATTTCTTCAGCCACAATAAAGCTAGCTTTTACCGCTGCATCGTTTTTGGTTATGGCTTTTGTGAACACATTCTGCTGCGATCGCAGTTTGCCTTTTAATTCTTTGACAATTTGTTGTTTTTCTTGAAGGCTAACTTTGGCATACTTGGCATCTTGTTTGGTGTCAAAATGCCGACGTAGATTGTAGTCTTTGACGACCGACACCGCCTCATAACACAAAAGACATACCGGTTTTTCTCCTTGAAGCACAAACATGTATTCGCCTTCCCATCTTTCTTGAAACTGCCTTCCATCTGCATCAATCTTTCTCTTCATTGACATTTTGGGATCATTAGTGGATATTTCAATCTCAATTTAATACGTTGCAGGATGCATATGATACACTGCAAACTAGCGGCGGGATGCCGTGACTTCACAGTAACACATTCGCCATGCATTGCGGGGAAATCTAGTTTATGGTCAACACACGCCTTAAAGCAGCATAGACCTCGCAGGCCACATAAAATGATATGGCGGGCAACATTTGGCCCCTGGGCCTTGAGTTAGACACATGTGGCCTAAAGGATGTCATTTTAACTCTACTTTAAGTGTAACATGCAGTTGGAGGGGTCTTTATTTAAGACATTGGCATTGGCTTATCATTACAGAAAGATCCTCACCATACATTGAAGGAGCTGGCTCGCATTTGCATCATGGCTGACTGCACTCTCATCTTGGCTTGGAGGTAAAACAGATTACCAGCAATACTGGTAAGCTGGTTAGGACAGAGAATGAAAAGTGTGTATTAGAAAAATGCATTAATGCTGTGATTTGTAGATGAGATGGCTTTTTTTAAATTATTATTACTAAGTCTTACCATTTTAAGTAATATAGTTATTACTTACGTTCATTATTACATCATTAGTAGGTTTATTCCAGCCAGAATCAGCAGTTGGACTAATGTTTGCTTAATTCTAGCACATTTATTGTTACTGTTGCTCACACAGGGCTTGACAAATAAAATATTTTAATTCTGTCAATTTTACAGTCCAGAGGAGGCGGGACGGTATCTAGAAACATATAAGTCTTATGAAAAGAAACCAGCAGACGTGCTGAAGGAACAAGTTGAGAAAAACTATCTGTCAAAGGTAGGTGAATGCACAAATGTGATCATTTTCACAGTTTAGAAAATGACTCAAAGTGAAGTCACAGAAATTAGAGCCATAAAGTGTTTTTCAGGGTTTGAATAAAGCAATGCTGATCGGATTTTGGTGTATGTTTAAAGGTTACAGACTGCCTGACAACTGTTAAATCTGTAAACAAGACTGATGCCATTACTTTACTGTCCACTTTTTCGGTGAGTACCGCTCAATGAAGAACAGAGTTTTCTGTCCATTCACTGCTCTGCACAGCACACATTTTCTCCCTTTTTTACAGTCTATAGAAGGAATCATTAGTGCATCCAAGGAAGACCTTGTTCTCTGTCCAGGCCTAGGTCCACAAAAAGTAAGCAATAATGCATGAGCACAATGTGAAAATCCAGAAGGTAAAGGCTTTAACATCTTCACATGTTGTGCTCACAGGCGAGGCGACTCCATGATGTGCTGCACAAGCCATTCCTCAAGTCGAAAACAAAAGACAGCTGAGACCTCTGGCCAAATAAAGTCGGTCATCGCATTTAACGGACATGACAAACATGAGGATGCTGAACATCACCAACTGAGAATCAAGGATTGTGTCAAGGATTTAAAAAAAAAAAAAAACTCAGTTTTTAGTGGTTTTAAAATATGGAGTAATAAAAATGTATTGTATTGTTGAATTAATT
Organism: Microchirus variegatus; assembly: GCF_963457635.1. Lineage (NCBI taxonomy): Eukaryota > Metazoa > Chordata > Actinopteri > Pleuronectiformes > Soleidae > Microchirus > Microchirus variegatus. The sequence continues at coordinate 6,913,064 of NC_139823.1, forward strand.
TAATGAAAATTAACATTTTTATACTTCATGGTGTGCCTTGATTATGTATTGTTATTGTTATGTATAATAAATGAACCAACCCAGTACAAGAATAGTCAGCGAAAGCGTCTTGTGTGTGTATATTTTTATTATAAAAGAAAAATTATATCGTCAGAGTGAGACTTTTGGGCATACATTTAGCCTCTTGTGTGCTAATGATTGTAGTTTTTAAGTTAATGAATTAAAGCACGGTGATGCCTTTAAATGCTGCTCCGGAAATACGAAAGTATACTTGTCGTAACTTTGAGTGCTTAGTGGACTGTAGAGTTCGTTTAGCAGCTGCATACTACGACAACATTGCATCGAAACACTCTCCAACACACGGGCGCTGTACGAAACACAGCGTGATCTTATCAAGCTCCATTATGACCTCCATTTCGCACAGAACTACAACCACATTTTGTTTTTTCCGACAGCACTGAAGTCACGGTTATTCGGTCTGACGTCATAACCGGAAGTGAATGTTTTCCCGAGTTGTTGTGTTTCTGTTACGGCTCCGCTCACTCTTGTGTTTTGTTGTTTAATGTTTTAAACCGACTAAATGAAGAAAATAAAGTGAGTCATGCAGTCAGACAAAGAAGGAAGGGACTATGCGTGTCCTGAAGAATGTGTAGCTCTGTCCGACTTCACTGGAAGTGGCAGCGACCAGGTTAGTCCGACTCTGTCATTATTATTAACGGGACCGTATGTCACATTCACACTGGAGTTCACCACTTTGTTTTCTGTAGCTTCCTTGTCATGTGACTCACTGACTCGAAAACATAGGCAAATTTTATTTACACCGCACACAAACAGTCGACAACCTTTTAAAAATAAATATACTTACACATATGTTGTACAAATATTAGCTTCCTCGTCATGTGACCCCCTGAGTCCAATCCTATTATTACTCCAGACAAACAGCACACACCTCTTTTTGTATTGGATTTAATTTCTTTCATTTCATTAGAACATTACTTCATTTTTGTTCTTCCAATATCTTCCTTTTGGACTAGTTTATAACTTTGACTTAATTCATGTGTTTAGGGCTGCTCTGCTTGATTATATAGTGCAGCAGAATACATTTACCAGTAAAGTAAGATACTAATAAAAAACATGAATATAAAATATATTAGGAAAGTTTAGATATTAATATTGCATTTACATAATATCCACCTTCACTACAGAAAATCATGGCACATGATTATTGCACACATGTATTGCAAAGATTACAATAACACAGGCATGATGAGTAATGAAATAATAAAATATTAGAAGCTCTAAACTAAAGAGGTGTGCCTCGTGTTTGACTGGGGTAGTGATGTAGATTTGTATTCTTTTAGAGCAAGTTGATCGCATCATATATATGCAATTGAAATAAAATAACTATTTATTCAGCATATAAGAAGCACTGTGATCTAATAAACGATGTAGTACCGGTTCATGTAGGATTATAATAAAATGTAGCATTGGTTCACAGAGTAACAGGACATGGAAGCATTTGAGATATCTCTTTGATAGAATGTTCAAAGTCATGCATAATATAAACTATCAACATTTTGTTTTTGTCCATCAGCTTGCTTTCACTAGCGGGGACAAACTACTTGTGCATGACAAGCCCTCATCAGACTGATGGTGGGCAGAGCTACATGGGGTCATAGGTTATGCACCTGCAAGCTATCTGCGCCCTGTTGGAGCTGCTAAAGAGGGGGACGAGGAAACATGCCTGGAGGATCCACGGCAGGATGAAGAATACTTTGGCAGCTATAATACGCTGGTAAGAAACTTGACAGTGATGTAATGCTCCGCGTTGGATTCCTGTTGTAAGCAAGCTGCACACAGAAATGTTAGCACAACTGATCGATGGAGCTCTTAAGGTAGCCATGCTTTTCACAGTCAAATCCATCATGATGAACATTACTTTACTGATATTATCAGTGCGTGAGTGAGCCATGTGACCCTTCTTAACTTAATGATACACAAACTGTCACAAACTGAACTCCGCCTTTCGCCCTATGTCAGCTGAGATATGCACAGCACCCCCCGCGACCCTCCGGTGGAGGATAAAGCGGTAGATAAAGGATGAATGGATGGAAGACAATGATACAAATAACTTAATTTTGATATTTCCAATTATGCAGAGACTTCACTTGGAGATGTTGTCGGACAAGAGCCGCACTGAGGCCTACCGCCAGGTTATCTTCACTAACAGTGCTTCGCTGAGGAACAAGGTGGTTATGGACCTTGGCTGTGGAACTGGCATCATCAGCCTCTTCTGCGCTCAGCTGTCACAACCCGCAGTGGTAATATCAATAGTTTAGCAGCAAACACAGAGACCATTCTGTCTGAGAATTGTTCTGAATCAACCAAATTGCCATGAATTTGTTTATGTTTTGATGTGTTTTTTTCCTTTCTTTCTAATATACATACACACGTGTGTGTATATAATAATACTGTACACACACACAGACACATATATTTACACTGTGTGTGTATATATGTGTATTATTTTTATTGGTAGTAGTATTTTTTTCATCACACTGTAAGTATGATTGGATTATGAAGCGATACGTTCAAACAACATATTTTTTTGCCCCCTAGTCTGTTCTGAGGAGGCCCATTCAGTAATCTGTTCATGTATGTAAGTATAACTCAACTTCCAAATATATTATGTGAATGTGCATATGTCAATTCACGGCCAGAAGACGAGAGTTTTAGATATAACAGAAAAACAGTAAATCAGAGGAACATAACAAACTATTCAAAAATCAGACATAATATAATGTATATGTCTCACTAGTGAACCAGTACTCCCATCTACTGGACAGAGAGTGTTGCTACATGACATAAGGCAGCAGGATACAGTGTATACATGTTTTGTGTGTCCTAACCTTGTGGTGTTGCAGGTGTATGCTGTGGAAGCAAGTTCCATAGCGGAGTATACCAGACAGCTGGTGAAGCAGAACGACTGTGAAGAGGTGGTTACAGTGCTGCAGGGGCACGCTGAAGAGACTGAGCTACCTGTGCAGGTGGATGTCCTGGTATCTGAGTGGATGGGTAACTGCCTGCTGGTAATCATGATTCCACTGATAATAACTTACTGTATGAAGGGCATTGCATTATTATTATATAACTAGCTCCCATCTTGCTATTCTACTCTTAGCTCTGTGGCAGATTTAATATTCTAATATTTTATATTCACTGGTATAGTTTGAGTTCATGGTGGAGTCAGTCTTGCTGGCGCGGGACCGCTGGCTGAGAAAAGGGGGAGTGATGTGGCCTTCATCTGCAGCCCTCACCCTCGTGCCATGTCAGGCTGCCAGCTATTATGCAGAGAAAATGGCCTTCTGGGAGCAGCCATATGGCCTGGACTTCACCCTTCTTCAGTAAGAGCCATTTGTTTCCATTGAATATTACCCTAATTATGTGTCAAGATATCATTGTCGAAAACATAAATGTGCCATTCAAGCCAGTTGCACAAAAATAGATTAGTGTATCCCGTAATACATGCATATAAACATGCACATCTTTATTCATTCCAATATCTGCACAAATATTTCATGGTCTATAGTAATGTGTTGACCTTGTAAGTCAATATGAGTAATGAAAACATACAAATTAGAGTATCTGACTGTAGTTAAAGCAGACTGATGATGCTAATTGATTTTTTTAACCTTAAAAGTATTACATTTGGCGCAATATTATCTAAATGTCCTGTTACTACTATATCTCATGACCGTCATTAGCAAGCCATGAGATCATCATCATCATCATAAATCTTTATCATCTCATTAGGGGAAATTGGATTACAACTAAGCAAAGGACACATCAGCATAAAAGAGAAGTACACAATTCAACACTAAAGCCTTGGCAAAAAACTAAAAAATAACCCAGTTTTTTAACCAGGTATTAACCTAACAGAAGAGACCAGGGAAGTAGATTGTAATGGCTGGTATATCTGACAACAATGGACTTGTGATATACTCTTGTAACCTTGTATGATAAGTAGAGTGTGCAGAGAGCTACAGTGATGGACCAAACTAGATAGTAGATAAAACTAGATAGGACACAAACATATATCAACGTATCAACAGTGATCAATGAATCAAGCTTCTCCTAGTGCATGTTGTTGTTGATGTTCTTATTCTGCCTCTGTTTGGTCTTCCCGAACAGAAACAATGCAACATTTCTGTTACATCCTAAGGTTTTGTGCTATCATCAGTTTGAATTCAGAGAATACATTATTAATAATAAATATGTTCAACTTCACTAACGCAGAAACTCATAGCTGTTAAAGATCTGTTTGATTGCTTAATCTGTGCAAAGAGTTTCGTTTTTGAGTAATCAGAACGAGTTAGTGTGGCAGCAAACCGGTTTCCCCACCATTGTGTTGAATAACATGTTATGTGTGCAGGCCTTTGGCACAGAAGGAGTTCTTCACCAAACCCAAGTTCAGTCACCTGATTGAGCCCAGCGACTGCCTCAGTGCGCCCTGTGACATCTCACCCTGGATATGTACACTCTTGTAAGACTGAGCTACACCTTGCAAGTAGTTTTTTTATTTAATTTCTCAGGAAATGAATGTGGTTTCATTTCTCAGGAAATGAATGTGGTTTCATTTCTCAGGAAATGAAGGGTCAGTTTCATTTCTGTGTGGAAAGGTCTGGTGTGTTCCACCGATTCACTGCCTGGTTCACTGCTCATTTTGAAAGCCTTGAGACGGGAGGTGCAACAGTGGAGCTAAACACGGGACCGAACTCTGAGTATTAAACATAAAACTATTATTCACTCTCTTGTGCAGTTATGTCACGAAGAATAACAGTTTATTCACTGACAACAGTGCAGTTTTTACAGCCAATTAACACACAACTAAGTCCACCTAAAAGTCCTTAGTAGTTCATAAATGAGAACATTTGTGTCACTGTGTGCAAGCAGGAGTTGCTATACTCATGAATCTTAGTGTCTGCAAAATTCAAAAACAGTAACAAATACCTACATTTTTCTCTTCAGGCCGACACACTGGAAGCAGACGCTCTTCATGTTCGACAGTCCAGTCAGTGTGTATGAAGGAGACTCGATCAGGGGAAGCATCGTCCTGCCAAGGAACCCTATCTGGAGACGCCACATGATTGTTACCCTGCAGTGGAACATCAACAGCAGCAAAGAGGAGACTGACGACTGCCAGGCAAACATTTAAACCTTCACTTTATTCACCTAAATTAACAATTCATCTATAATGACATCATTTTTTTTAGCACTGTGGGTACATTTTGTTCATGCAGTGTGACTGTTACATGCATGCACCACCCAAGAGTCCTCACTTTATCTTTAGAGACCTTACTTTGTTTTTTGTATTTGTGTCCATAGGTTAGGACAAAGAGTTTCCCCATGTGGAGGTGAAAGGCTCACAAAGTGTCTCATCAATGGTGGAGATCCACTGAAAATCAGTCTTACACATCCTCTGTGAGGATAAGGGTGGGTGTGAAGTATCAGCTGTGAGCTGCTGCTGCCCGGTGATGAAACGTGACCTTCATAATGCAACAATATCACTGTCAAAGGAGCCTCATCTGGCAGGACATGCAGTCGTAATGTTGTACACCTGATAACTAGAGGCCCAGGTGATTTAACGCACCATGAAATCAGAGCAGGGTAAGCGTAGAATGAACACAACTTCAATTTGTATGCCTTTTTGGGCTCTGTGGCAAAATAGTTTTTTATACAAGACTGTGTTTTTTACAGGCTTTAAAACAGAAACATTTTTATCAAGTATTTGTAGTCTGAGGTCCACCACATTGTGTTTCTGTAGTGCCTGAATTTTCTTACAATATATTATTCTATTATTAATGTACAATTCATGAACTTATGTTGAAATTCAGTAAATCTAAATGTTATTCAACTGCCAATATGCCTTTTGCCCTTATTTGGAAACATTTTTCATATGACATCAATACTATTCTATTTCATAATGACAATGACAGACCATTGTTGTGTCAGTGGATGCATACCTCCTGTTCAGTGTTCTGTTCAGTGTTCTGTTCAGTTTTAATCTTTGCTTTTGATCTGGTGCGTGTGTTGACCTCGAAAGGCTGAGTGGGTGAGGATTCGGGAGGAGGAGGAGTTTGACCGGAGACAGGAACAAACAGCGGAGGCTTCACCACTTTGGCTTTGCCTTGCTTGTTTTTATCCTTTTTCTGCCTCAGGTGTTTGTCACAGTGGTTCACAAAGGTGTCCAACTTGACAAAGGTCTTGTTGCACACTTTGCAGTGATAAGGTCGCTGCCCTTTCTTGAGGCGTATGTGCAGCCTGATGTACGACGATCGAACAAAGGTGCGGCAGCAAACGCCACACTTCAGATCCTCTGGGCTACCTTGTGTATTCTGGGGTTCGGTTACTTCTGTTTTAGATATAGGTTTGGCCTTCTCACATTCCTCTTGAGCTTTGTGAGTAAGCAGAAGGGGCAGAGACCCAAAATCCTGACCGCACTGCTCACACCTGGTTGAACGCTCCCCTTTGTGCAGACGAATGTGTGACAGTAGTCCAGCCTTCTGGGTGAATGACTTGTCACAGTAGGGGCACTTGAAGGGCTTCTCTCCTGTGTGGAGGCGGCGGTGTGTATTCAGGTGAGAGGCACGGCCGAAGGTCTTGCCACAATCGGGGCATTTAAATGGCCTTTCTCCGCTGTGGGTGATCTGGTGTGCCATCAGATGGGAGGCCTGATGAAAGTACTTGCCACATGTGCTACACTTGAACTTCCGCTCCTTGTTGTGAGATCTGAGGTGAAGGGTCAAGTGGGCAGAGGAGATAAAGGTTTTGCTGCACAGGCTGCAGCTGTGAGGCTCCATATGGATGCGACGGTGTGGCCGCTGACCATTAGGGAGTCTGCTGCCCGTGCGACAGGATGGACATTTGGACAGACTATCTGCTTTTAACTGCTGCTGATTGGGAGAGGACGAGGTGCTGGTTGAATCAGAGTCAGACTGTGATGAACTGAAACTGCATCCACAGTCAGAGCAGTGTCCAGTGTGTTGTTCTTTATCACTGGTGTTGTCCAGCATGGTGCTATCTACAGCCACAGTGGGAGAGCTGGAGTTTTCATTGTTTCACTGACATCTGAAAGTGATACGCACAGAGTGATTGTTATAGTTTTAAATCCTTAAACCATTTTGTTATAAAGCAGGCAAATGTTTTCCATCATTCTGATTAAAAATGCCTTTCAATGTTTGTAGGTTATCTATACTCTCTATACATTTGTATGTTACAAATTAGACATACAATGTAGGAAATGTTCAATAAAAAAAAGAACAAGCAGTGTCTGGCCATCCCAATCATTAGGTTAGGTTAATGAATCGTTTGACCGCCGGAAACTGCGTTCTATGGTTCTGCAGACACACTATTGAACATAATTACATACAAAAGTATTACTTTTTTTCTGGATTCCACTTTTAAATGTGTGCATTTACATGGATGGTTGATTTGACTTGATTTAGTTATTAAAATGAATTTCTAGCATTGAGTTTGAGACCTCATTGGATCCAGTCAGAACACTCCACCTATCAGCCTAATCAGGCGGCAACACCACACAATTCAGTTGTGAAACTTAAGATGAAGGCTGAAGCACATCGTGTACTACTGTAATTACTGTTTACTTGTAAACCAAACTGGTAATTTGAGGCTAATGTACCACAGAATGATTGTTATAGTTAGGGGCAAGACATGCAGAGAGTAAACTCGCCTGGGGCACCAGCTGATAGTTTATTGATGTATTAACCGTTTTACGCTTTCTGAAAATGCATTTTTAAATTTGACAGATTGTTTTCCAATTTGTTTGTTATCTTAACTCTTATAAAAAAATACTTAATTTGTAGTGTAGTAAAGTATCATATCATATTGAGAGATTTTGTTCCTACATTTCTAACCTATAGAGTAGACAAAACAACAACTAGCATGGAGGACCATCCAGTCCCCAGAAACGCCCCTGTAATCGTAGTTCTGTAGCTGGGAGTAGTCAGCATCCACATCATTCCCTGTCTCTGCTCATTACTACTATATTACTATGAAAATAAAGTCAGTTATATCCATATCACCCTCAGCAGCGCTTAACCAGACCTGACGTGATGAGCGGTGGCTGCTGAAACTGACAGACGACGTCCGAAATCTGGATATTCAAACACAAACACACCATCTTCCTGAGAACCAATTAACCGCACTGCGAGCTCTGCTTCCTCCCCTTAAACGATGGGGTTATTTGAGGACAAGAAAACACATATATATTACTCACATACCGTGTATTTATGCTGCAAGTGCAGCTGAGTGTCACAATAGTGGAGGCAAAAGACAAAAGAGGGTTCTCTTCTGTGTCTGTCTCTCTGACGACGGCATCCCCTTCCCTCGACTTGACCGAACGCAGTTCCTGGTTTCTGCCGGAAAAACCAGGATGCAGCGCCATCTAGCGACTGGCGGAGTAACTCGGAGCATCAAAGGAAGTAGACGACCTAACTAAAAAAGAGCCTCTTTATGCACCTTTCTGGTATAAACATTGACCTCGTCAGGAGCAGTAGGCCTCATGGAGGCAAAACCTGGTCCTAATGAGGCACAATCACATTCTTTAGGGCTGTGATTTTAATTTATTTAAATTTTTAGAATGGTTAGTTTAAGGTTAGAGTTAGACATGAACTGTTATGGTCCCTTTTGTAAGGCATTTTGTGTCCATTTTCCCTTCTTTTTCTAATCTGTTATGGTCTGAGATTGATTTCAGTGATCCAAATTGAATCTTTATGCAGAGGCGCAGCTTGTGAACAGGCACGGCAGGCAACTGATTGGGGCCCCCGAGCCGATAGGGGGCCCCAATCAGTAACCCTAACCCTCAAATAATTGTCAATTATAAGCTTAAGACAATAGTTTGTTTTTTTTTGGGGGGGGGGGGGTGATAGTACATGACCCCATAGTGTGACCCAGTAAGTATCAAAAACATTCTGATGTATTGTTTCAGAATAAAAGCCCTTCAAAGTGTTGATTATGACACAAATTAATTATGATTTTGGATTCAATTTAAAAGGAAACGCCCTGTTATCAAACAATAATACCACTTCAGGGTTATAGCACATGACCCCATAGTGTGACCCAGTAAGTATAGATACATTCTGATGTATAGTTTCAGAATAAAAGCCCGTCAAACTGTAGAATATGACACAAATTACACATGATTTTAGATTCAATTTAAAAGGAAACGCCCTGTTATCACAAATTAATTCCACTTCAGGGTGATAGTACATGACCCCCCTCTGCCTCCGTCCTCTCATCAGTTTCGTTTCTCCGGATCAGAGCTCTAAGTCAATTTGTTACTTTCGTTTTGCGTGAAGTGGTCCACACACACACACACACACACACACACGGTCAGTATATAAGTCTCCTGAAAGGATGTAACTTCTTTTGTCTCCAGGATTTTGTGAGATGCGGAAGTGATGGGACCAACATCATATGTGAGGTGAGCTATTCTCCATCTTTACATCGCTCACCCATGGCGAACACGCTGCTCATCACTTATATTATCTGTTTACGTCATTTTATTTTATTGTCACGAGTCATTGTTGTGATTTGCGTGTGTGTGTGTTTTTAAAGAAGTTAGCTTTCGTTTCCACAGTAAAGAAGAAACGTTAGTGAGGAAATCGTGAACATGCCTTAAGAAGGTTATTCTGTGTTCTAATGCAGAATAATGATGAATGTCTCCGTCTTTTTCATTGTTCGTAGTTTATCTATATCTAACTTTCTAAAAGTTAGAAAATGCAGTGTTTGGTCATTAGGTGGCGCGAGGAAACTGCGGTGTCCGGTTTCTGAATTCCACTTTTAACGTTGTGCCTTTACATAAATGACTTGATTTAGTTATTAAAATGTATTTTTATATGTTTTCTTCATTGACATATATATATATATATATATATATATATATATATATATATATATATATATATATATATATATATATTAGCATTGAGAGTTTGAAACCTCATTGGATCAAGTCAATATCAAAAAACACTTTACCTGAGTGTGTACAATTAAATGATTTGAGATGAAGAAAAAAATTAAAATAAACAAGAGCTGTTGTTTTGTTGCCTTTTGAGATTTTTTTTTTTTTCTTTTCAAATCAAAGACAATGAAGAGAAAACACTCCACTTATCACCACACAATTCAGTTGTGAAACTTAAGGCTGAAGCACATCTTGTACAACTGTAATTACTGTTTACTTGTAAACCTAACTGGTAATTAGAAGAGAAAAAAAAATGCTAATGCACCACAGTTAAGCTGGTCAACCATTTACAGTGGAGAAGTTTAAAATAAAGCCAAAAACCTTAGTATCCCGTCCACAGGAAGCAGCATGACAGCAGCTGCCCATTTCCTCTGCAATGAGTCAGCAAAATTAATCCGATTACGAAACCAGAAACCACGTCAAGTCTTAAAGTGTTACATCAACGATCTGTTTAAGGTCGTCTGCTTTTAACCATCTTTACAAATCTTACATATGTAGACACACTTTTTCATTAAAAGAAACACAAATATTGTTTAGCACCACATTGTCTAGAACCACATCCTCTGTTTTCATATGAGGAAACAAAAGAGCAGTTACTGGGATACTGGGATGCTGCTGCTCTGCTCGTCTACTTGCAGGACTCAGGAGGAATTGATTGGTAACTGAGAACACCTGGTCAGGCCTCCCAGCCTACTTAACCCCGCCTCCTCATCCTTGTGTTTGCATATTTATCTAATAAATGTTATTTTGATTCATACCAGGGGTCTCAAACTGGCGGCCCCCCCACTTAATATCATGTTATAATGTAAACATGGCCCACGACCTCACCGTCTTTTAAACACAGTGTGTAGCTGAGGCACAGCTGCCAGCGAGGTAATAGAATATAATATATGTTTTCTAGCAAACAGTAATAATGTAGTCATAATTATCCCATTATTAAACACATCATATACAACATTCAGTTGCATATATAAATACGCTTGTTAGGGCCCGAGCCACGAATGGAAGTGGCCGACTGGTACAAATTTTAATTACAGTTGTCCTCACTATTATTTACGTAATTGTAAATAAATGTCTGTTTTTGATATTAATACATTAATTTTGCATCATAAATAGTATTACATATAGTATATATAACAGTACAGTTACTGAAGCTGAACCCCTAGTGTAAGGGTTACCCGGGATTCGAACTCGGGCCTCCTGCAAAGTCAGGAACCTTCACCCTTTTCACCCAAAGAACACTCACATTCTGTCACAGGCCTAGTGTCAAATCAAGACTGAGCAGAAACACAAAGGATCAAGTAACAAGGCTCATGTGGACACAATCACTGATTAAGGTAGACATGTGACTGGCACACAAACACACTGAGGACCCCCACATGGACAAAACGGGTATTACAGTCAAAAAAAATCCTGACACGCTCGTTGCACTGTTCTTGTAGAACTTTCTAGCAGTTGCCCAGCGCGTACAGTGCGAAATCAAAGGAACATTGTCATCAAAGCAGTCGTCATCAAAGCTTTGATGACCAAAGTGCTTCTTGTATGTAGCAAATCCTTTATTTGTTTGTCACCATCTGTAAATGATCATCAGAACCTGTATGATTTGCCGGTTTACAACCTATTAAGTAGCGTATTGAGTTGTGTTTAGAATAAAACCTCTTAAAGACACTCGAGTTGTCCGCCATACTTGTTATGGTCGCCCTTTCCAGAGGGTAGTTTATCGAGCTGTAAGGAGCAGCTGGTAAAAAACTGGACAGTTCTCGTTTACACGTCTAGAGCCTTTTCCTTTGCTTTTGGCACAACAAAAAGTCCTGATTTCACAGGTGTTGGAAAGAAGTGTTCTGCTGTACACAATGAAAGCAGTACATTTGATAATTGTACATAATTGCAACCCATAAAAAAACACCCACTGATGACATAGTCTTATTTTGAAAGAGTGACGGCATAAGGGAACCTCAATAATGGCCTGTTGACTAATTGCAGCAGTCCAACTGTAATGCATTATGTTATATATTTATTATTTATTCTTTTATTGCTTAAGTAACTAGTGCAGTAGCCGCATCTCAGGCTTCAAGTGACTCAGCATCACATGCAGGGCGTGTTCTGGAGGATTCAGCCAGAGAACAGGGAGGATTAGTTATGAATTGGTGGTGGTGAACTGGTGTAGCAACAACAACTTCAATCAACCTTCTCCTTTTCAGAGAGATTAAAAGTAATAATCAGGTACACTGATGTTTTTATGATGTAGTCAACATGACCCGTTTGACAGGCCCAATACTAACTGCTAAACACAAAACTCTCATTTCCTTCCAGCATCTAACACAGGAAGGATGAGTCTGAAGACAAAGAAAAAAGCTCGGTGAGTTTCACCTTTGTCTAGAATGAAGCCTTTCTAGGCTGTGTGTCAAAGGATCTGTGGTTATTGATCATTCCAGCAGCATGAATGATTAGGATGCACATTGGAAACAGGCGTAACATTTCTTTAACCTTGGGTCCATGAGGACAAAACATCTAAATGCAGTATGTGCTTGCCGACTACTCATAATAATAAAATAATTGGGCGTAACCAGGTTAAAAACTAGGTAAATAGATTGACATGCCAAGTTTCCTACATATTCACACCCATTAATTTGTAGACTATCACGATCAATTGGAAGCATGCAAGCTTACTGTACCAAAATGACAACAATGATTGTTGTAACAATGTCCTCTTGGACACAAGGAGTTTAGAGGAATGTTATACCTGTTTCTATCCTGATTATTTAATGCTGCTGTGATAATTGACACTGACACTGGTCACACTGACACCAACCCTGTTCTTCTACCTCTTATTATTTTTTAAGTGGGACTAACCTTGTATTGATATACAGTTTCTGTGTCTCTAATCTCTTCACTTTAATCCTTTTGTTTAGATCGTCCTTTGGGGCGACGGCTCCGCCCTTCATTGACTATCTGAAAGAAATTCTTCGTCGATATCCAGATGGTGGACAAATTTTGAAGGTTGGTACTGAACTGGTTTATTGTTGTTCAATGTTTTATTATAATAATACAGGGCTCCAGTAGAGCTGCAACTAAAGATGACTTTCATAATTGATAAATCTGTTGATTATTTTAAAGATTAATATCAGAAAACGTGTAAAAAAAAAAATTGATTTTGAAAATTTGATGTTTGTCAAACCTGGTGATGTTCATGAATGTTTAGTTTTGTCCACAAACCAAAATGATTCAGTTTTAATGATTTCTTTGTTATGTGGAGCAAAGAAATTGAGAAGCTTATAGAAGCTTATAGAAGCCGAAACAATCAGAAATCTTGTTTTGATAATGAAAAAAGCTTCAAACCGATTAATCAATTATCAAAATAGTTGAAGATTAATTTAGTAATCGATTAATAATCGATTCCGCAAGTAATTGTTTCAGCTCTAGGCTCACATTAAAGAAAAAGAAAAACACACTCAAAGTAGCATGGCATTTCAAACGACCAGCTCAATAATCTACAGCGTTTTCTAATGAAAATGAATGCAAAAACATAAGAAAGTTCTGTATTTAAAAAAATATATAAAAATGGTGTTGATTGTGTGATTATATGGAATTCCTGGCCATTTAGTAGAGCGTATATACACTCTTAGAAATAAAAGTGCTAAGTAGAACCATATAAGGTTATTCGGCTTGTCCTCATAGGAGAACCCTTTTTGGCTCCAGGTCCTGGGTTCTACCAAGAACCCTTTTAAAACCCTTTATTCAGGAAAGGGGTTTTAAAGGGTTCTCTGGATCAGAATGGTTCTTACTGGAACCATTAGTGATACCAAGAACCCTTGAACCCAATTAATCGCTTTAAACTGTTTGTCGCTGCATTTGATTTAGTTCAGTTGTTTCGCTTCGTTTACAAAGTCAGTCGTCTTGAGTTGCTTTGTGCTAGAACGATTGAAAACCTCACAAATAATAAATAAATGAACAAAAGTTCTTTTCAGTTGCACTGGTTGATTCAGACTCTCAGTGTGGTATGAAAGTTGTATTAGTTTGTTAAGTGGTGGACAAAGGGTGGCCAGGTATTTTTGTGTTTGTTTTGGAGTGGCACCTGATTATTTTCTCTGGTCTCCAAAGCTATGTTCATGGTCATGATTTTTTTTTTTTAAATATTATTTTAACAGGAGCTGATTCAAAATGCAGATGATGCTGAAGCCACCGAAGTGGTTTTTATCCACGATGAGAGAAGCTATGGGACTCAAAGCCTGTGGACTGAAGAACTGGGAAAATACCAAGGTATGTAGAATGTTCAGCGTATATCGGATAGATAGATAGATAGATAGATAGATAGATAGATAGATAGATAGATAGATAGATAGATAGATAGATAGATAGATAGATAGATAGATAGATAGATAGATAGATAGATAGATAGATAGATAGATAGATAGATAGGGTATTTATTACTTTGCTCACCTTTTCATTTTTTGTCAAGGCCCCGCTCTCTATGCCTACAACAATGCTGCATTCACTAACGATGACTGGGAAGGAATTCAGAAGGCTGGGAGGAGTGTCAAGCGCAACGACCCAAACAAAGTCGGAAGGTTTGGAATTGGCTTCAACTCTGTCTACCACACAACAGGTAATACTCTCTACAGTTTCAGTCAAATTATTAGTCTTGATAAAGAACGTATATGGTACATTAACTCCCTGATATCTGTTTGATCTTATTTACAGACGTACCAGGTATTTTCAGTTCAGTATACCTTGGCATCATGGACCCCCAGGATAAAATATTTGAAAAGGGAGGTTTTCGGTGGTCTTTGGATGATCCAGAAGATCAAGAAACTCTGATGCAAATGCGAGATCAATTCCAACCCTTTCGAGACATAGTTTCACTTGTAAGTGAAAAAGAGTGGTCAGACATTGTCATGGAGGACCAGCACTTTGATGGCACAATTTTCCGATTCCCTTTGCGCAGCGAGGTTTCTGAAATTTCAGATAATCTGTATGATTCTGATAAGGTGGTCGAGCTCTTCGATAGCTTCATTGCAGATGCAGGCCTGAGCCTCCTGTTCCTCAAAAATGTGACTTGTGTATCACTGATTCATATCGACAAACACGGCACAGCCAACACCAGACTCAAGGTGACATCCTCTGTGACCACAGACGCTCTTTTGAAGTCAGAAGACCAGTCTGTTGTTGAGGGTTCGACAAAGTTCAAAATGATAACCCTCACCTCAGACAGCCAGAGTGAAACAAAGTGGCTTGTGACAACGTGCACCATGAAAGAAGGCAATGTAGACAAACTTGATTCACTCGCAAAAAAGTTGAGCTTTTTCCCTCAAGTTGACCTGGCATTCCCTTGTGGTGAGAAGAGAGACTGCAGTGAGAGTAGACTGAGCTGCTTTCTCCCCCTCCCAAACAATGAGTCCAACAAAACGGGCCTCCCAGTTTATGTCAACGCGTGCTTTGGTCTCACAGACAACAGACGAGAAATCAAGTGGCAAGAGGAAGACCAGAAAAATGATGAACATGCTGTATGGAACGAACTGCTGATGAAGGAAGTGCTTCCTCAGGCGTACCTCATGATCATTCAAGACGCCATCAAACTAGCCCAAAGGTCTATTTGCCCTGCGGCCATTGTGTATGACTTGTGGCCAGACATTGCCCACGTTCAACACAAGGACAAATGGTATCCCATTGCCCGGGATGTTCTTTGTCATTTATTCAAAAAGAACATGGCTGTCCTCTCTCTTGCAAGAGATGAAAGAAGATTCATCCTTCCATCAGAGGCTGTGTTCCCCTGCAATGGTCCAACAAGCCCTGAAATATTGGCCGCCATTAAACAGACTTTGGTTTCCTGTGGAGAAAATCTTGTCACATTACCAGGCCATGTTGCCAGAGCTGTAAAAGAGGGCTGTCCATACCTCAGCACCCTGAAATATGTGACTCAAGGCTTCATAAGGGACACTCTGCGCAGGAATGGCATGCATAACATCTCCAGAGATGACAGACTCTGTCTATTGGAGTACGTACTGAGTGACGGGAAATATGGAGAACTTGAGGGACTTCAGCTGCTTCCACTCAGTGATGGCTCTTTCAGATCTTTCACAGACAGACAGGAGGACACCGCTTTGATTGACAGCAATGAATTTCCAAGGTAAAATATTTTTTAACATAATATATGAGAATAGTAATGGCTGGATCTTTTAAAAAATGTAGTGACACATCATGTGTTGTCTTCTAACTGTGTTGGTCCTATTATAATGTGACAAAGGTTATGGTTGATGCAGATAATAACCCTGAAATGGCACACCTCTGACAAATGATGTAGACTGAAATGTTGTGTTGTATGACCAGTGAACACATTTATCTTTCATGCAGAGCCTTGCTACCATTCTGCAAACACCTCTTCATCTCAGATGATCTGAGTCCAGTCTGCATCGCCCGCCTGAAAGAACTGGCCAGACAAAGTATGAATACCATTGTATTTTTGACGCGTGTGTTTTTGCACTGCAACACAAAATTGAACATATATTTTCCAAATATCTTTGTTTCAGATTTATTCAAGGTCATCAACATTGATGCAGGCCGAGTGGCTGAATATACAAGGACATATTTGCCACAGGACTGGAAGGACAATAGGGCAGGGTTTGTCACCTGGGACACCCGCAACAGTCAACATCCACCTTCAGACTGGCTCCAGGGATTCTGGAAGTTTCTCAACACTCACTTCAAAGAGCTAAGTTCTTTCACTGGAATACCATTAATACCAGTCTGCTCCTCCCCGTCTGCCAGTCAGGTTGTATCACTGGCGCAATTGCAACAGAAAACCACCCTCGTTTTTCAGACAAGCAAAAAGATGAGCTTGCCAGATCAAATAGCTCAGTTGGTGAACAAAGCTGGTGGCACTGTGGTGAAAGGAAATGCGTGGCTCCAGCACATAGACCTAGACTCGTATGTGCTTTGCCCATCTCCGACGAGTGTCGTGAAAATATTGGTGAATTTAGATTCACAGCGTCTTATCAGAGAACTCAAAGCGGCCTCTCACACAGCAAGAGAAGAACTAAAAGATTATCTATCTTGTCTGAACCCGCCTACACGGTGTGAGATAGAGTTACTCTCAAAGTTGCCTCTTTTCCAAACCATGAAAGGACAGTGTTCTGCAGCTCAGTCAAAACAGGCTGTTCAACTTATGTCTGGTTTAACCGTGCCAGCAGAGCTCCCTCTGCCTGATTCAGTCGTGCGGTGTGCTACAGAGGCTGACCGCAGACTGCTACAGCTGCTTAAAGTTAATCTCTTAAACACGGCTGATGCGGCGAATCTTCTCATTGATAGCATCCAAAATGGGTCTTGCAGCAAAGGTGACATTGATAAAACCATGACTTGGATTCTACAAAATGGCAACATCCTCTTCTCTCAGAATCAAACATTGAAAAACAAATGCAAGAACTTGAGCTTCATTCAAGTGAATAAAGAGCAGAGAAAGGCCTCAAGCTTTTTTGACCCAAGAGTTCAAAGTTTTACCATCATTTTTGAGTCCGGCTTCTTCCCCCCAAACTTGTACACTGGCACATCACAAATGCTTGAAAGCCTAACAGATCTCGGTTTGCAAAATAAAGAAGCCAACGTGTCACCTAAGCATTTGTTGCATGCTGCCACACTGATTGACAAAATGCACAGGGACTCTCCATCTGAAGCTCAGAAAAGAGCTCAGGTGCTCTTAAAAATGTTGGATGCCAACAATCTACTGTCAAAGTTTTCTCATGAAGAGATCCAACAACTGAAAATGCTAAAATGGGTCCCATGTGATAAACCTGGTGAGGACAAGTCTCAGGGAAGATGTTTCTTCTGCCCAGATGAAATAAGACATTCTGTATTCAAGGACATTGTTGGACATGTCATGCCTCTTTTGGGAAATCTCAGCGAAGAAGTTAGCAACAAACTTGGGCTTAAATGCCGACCTCCTCCCGAAAAAGTATTTGAAAATTTATCAGCCTTGACATCAATGGCACAGAAAATAGATGATCCTGACACAGATGTGCATTTCAAAAGGGAGCTGCATAGCATTTACAAACACATGCAAGATCACATCTCTGAATTTGCTACGGTGAAAAACCAGAACAAAAACTGGCTGTGGAGCTACAGCCGGTTTGTTTCACCAAAGGATTTGGTTCTCGACTACCCATGCAATCTAGACCTGAGCTCTTACATTGGGAAGGTGCCAAATGAATTTCTGTCATACAAGAAGTTGCTCCAGGCTTTTAGCCTGAGAACGCTGATTTCAGATGAAGAAATTGTTGACATCCTTCATTCTATCCGGCAAAAGATTGAAGCAAGACAACAGCCTTTTGCAAGCTCCTCTGAGGTAAAGGTGTCAATAGAAATTCTTAACTGGCTGTGGAGAGAGAGGAAGAGCGTGAAGGACGACATCCCAGTGCCAGTCATCTTAGAGGGTGAACAACATACACTAAAACCTAAGACAGCAGCAGTCTTTTGTGATGTGAGCAAACATGCTTTGAAAGAGCTTGATTGCAGCCAGGAGGAAATTTACGTTGTCCACGAAGAAATCCCAAAAGCAACGGCAGAGTGGTTACGCATTCGTTTCCTCAGTACCTTCATCCTCGATCCAGAGTTGGTGGGAATAGAACAATGCGGACAATCAGAGCCAATAACAACAAGGATTAAAAACATTCTCAAAGAATATGACGAAGAAAGTGACATCTTCAAAGAGCTAATTCAAAATGCAGAAGATGCTGGGGCAGAAGCCTGTAAATTCCTGGTGGACTTCAGAGTTCACAAAGATGCTCCTGAAAGCCTCATTGATCCTGGCATGGCCCTCTGTCAGGGGCCGTGCCTTTGGGCTTATAATAATGAGCAGTTCACCGCTGACGACTGGAAAAGCATTGTTGAAGTTGGCTCTGCCTCAAAAGAAAACAAAGTGGAAAAGATTGGAAAGTTTGGACTTGGATTCAATACTGTGTATCATGTGACAGATGTTCCCTCCATCCTTAGTGGAAACAGTCTTCTCATACTCGATCCCAATGTAAGTCACCTTAAAAAGCACATCAAGCACAAAACAAATCCAGGAATCAAACTTGATCTGTCCCAGCAGCGACTTTTCAATTGGTTTCCTGGTCAGTTTGGACCATATGAACGGATTTTTGATTGCAACTTCAACAAACAAAGGTCTTCTGAACTCTATCCAGGCACTCTGATCAAACTGCCTTTCAGAACTGAAGAAGAGGCTTGCCAGTCAGAACTAAGCACAAAGGTGTATCACAAACAGAACATTGTCTCTTTTCAACAGCACTTAACTGAGAATTCACAAACTCATCTGCTTTTCCTGAAGAAAGTCAATGCCTTATCGCTTCAAAATATCGCAAACAATGGATCGACTCCACCAAGAGATGATGAAATCGAAACCGTCTTCACCGTCTCTAAAACAACTCTGAGTACAATGAAGATTCTTGAGGAAACCTTTGAGTCAAAGCAACGTCAAGCTGAGGAATCACTGATGACACTTGGTGGAAGACATAAGGTCATTGACTGCAACACAATCAATCATGTTGAAATCACCAGTCAGGAGTGTGGTGTAACTGAGGTTCAGTCTTGGCTCCTGTACAATTGCTTTGGGACACAGGAATCTTTGAAAATGGCCCTTCAAAAAAGCAAACATGCCAAGTTCTCTTTGCCCATCGGGGGGATTGCCGTTCCTTTGCAAAAGAAACCAAAAACTGGGAAACTGGCTCCATTACAAACAGATCTTGTTGGACAGGCATTTTGCTTCCTTCCTCTCTCCATTAACACGGGTCTTCCAGTTAATGTAAATGGTACATTTGCTGTAACAAGCAACCGTAAAGGCCTGTGGGAGAGTGGTGTGAAACATGACTGGAACAAAGCTCTTCTTCAGGATCCTGTAGTGATGGCATACGTGACCACACTCTTGACACTGAAGAAAATGTCTGAAGACAAGCAATTGGAAGATTACTGTTATCATACGTTTTGGCCAGATAGAGATAAAGTAAGTGACACCTTCAAGCCACTGGTTGATGCATTTTACTCTATTATTGCCCAGGAATTCCTTGGCCCGCAGCTCTTCAATGACGGAGAAAACTGGTGCTCAATTACCTCTGCCATATTCCTGCATGAGAGCATTGAAGAGGATAAAGACATGAGTGCACTTGTAGTGCAGATGTGCAAGAAATATGCAAAACCACACAACCATATTGTTTCTCTCCCTCAGTGGCTGAAGAACAACTTCAAAAAGGCAGGGCTAGAACATGTTTTACTGGAGAGAACATGGACTTGGCAGACGTTTTACCAAGAAGTAGTGTTTAACAACCTTGATACCATCGACCCTTTGAGCAGAGACGCTCTTGTGCTTCATGCCATTGACCTTCATGACGAAGAAATTGACAATCTACTGGCACATCTTCAATGCATCCCCACATCAAAGGGACACCTGCAGTACATTGACAAACTTGTGAATCCATCAGGGAGAGTTGCCTGTCTTTTTGAACCAGAAGAGAGACGCTTGCTTGGGGGAACAGTGGATGACTTTTGCTCCCCCAAAAGGATTCAGCGCTTGTTGGAACTTGGAATGACAAGTGATTTTCTGCCATTGGAAGACATCGCAGAAAAAGCAGACACAATCACCCAAACATGGAGCACTGACAGGACAAAGGCATTTGAGAAGCTGAAATGCCTCCTGGACCTTATGAAACTTCACATACATGATGAAGACTCCAGCCACTGGGAAAGGCTGAAGGAGACGGAATTCATGCCAGCATTTTCGCCTGCTGATGCGACAGTGGAACAAATTGTTACACTTAAAAAACCCACTGATATTTTCAGTGACAAGTGCCCCCTGCTTGTGAACATGACACAACCTGTGCTGGACAACAGCATCCTGAAAATTCACAACACAGATCCACTCCTCCAAATCTTAGGAATCAACGACAGTCCAGGGCCTGAAACAGTCCTCCAGCAGCTGCAAGAAGCATGTAAGCAATCTCAATCCATTGACAAAACTATGCTTCACAAAATTGCATATGAATGCTATAACTTTCTAAACGAGTGGCTCCGCAACTCTGGAGATGCAACTTATATTTCAGAAATGGCAAATTCATTCCCTTTCATTCTAGTTGGCAGTACATTTATAAATGTGAACTGTGTTGCCAAAAATGAGCAATTTGAAGCAAAACCATACCTCCACGTACTTCCACCTGCATTCAGAAATTTCCAAGAGCTGTGGGAAATTGTAGGTGTTGAACATTATTTCACAGTCAGTCAGTGCATAACTGTGCTCCAAGAGTTGCACAGTAAACATGGAAACAAGGCCCTGCCTAAGCATGAGCTATCAATGTGCCTCACCATTTTAACCAAAGGGATATTTGAGGCAGAAGAGAAAACAAGTGACTGTCTGATACCCAATGAACATGGCATTTTACAACCTGCAAGCGAGTTGTGTTACAATGACAGCCCATGGATGCCTTTGGCTACTGGTGTCACATTATGTCACACAAATATTCCACGTAATATGGCTTGCCACTTTGGAACAAAAACAACTCGCCATCATACACTGCAAAACCACGTAGCTGAGAACATCGCTCCATTTGCGTTTCAGTTTGAACAACATGAGCAACTGACGGTTCGGATCAAAAACATCATTTCGTCCTATCCATCAAAGAAGGATATCCTGAAAGAATTGATCCAAAATGCAGATGATGCAGAGGCAACAGAAATCCACTTTGTTTGGGACAAACGGCAGCATGGCAGAGAAAAAACATTTGGGAAGAAATGGAACCATCTGCAGGGTCCAGCACTGTGTGTGTTCAACAACAAAGTGTTTTCTGATACTGACCTGGCTGGCATTCAGCATCTGGGGGAAGGAGGAAAGCACAACATTCCAGGAAAAACGGGGAAATATGGTGTTGGATTTAACTCTGTTTACCATTTGACCGACTGCCCCTCAATCCTGACTGGAGATAAACTTCTGTGCATTTCTGACCCCAATCACAAGTACATTGAAAGCCCTTCAGACAAATCACCAGCTGGGATTGGCTATAAACTAGCTGATGAATTCAAGAGCATGTATATGGATGTCTACAAATCTTTTCTTCCAGAGAACTTTTCTCTTAAAGATGGCACCATGTTCAGATTACCTCTGAGGACTGGTGCAATGGCAAACAAGTCTAAAATAACAAACCAGGGAGTTACTGATGATGACATGAATACACTGTGTTCAGCCCTCTCTGAAGATCCAGAAGGATTAATTCTGTTTCTGAAAAACATCTGCAAAATACAAGTCCATGAAATCACTCACCAATCAGGACAACTGAAAACCATCTTTACGGTTGAAAAAAGTGTTCCAGAGTCAAGCAGAGAAAAAAAGGATGCTTTTGTCAGACTTCAACAAAAAGCACTGCAATCTGACAAACCAGCCACACCACAGAAGGTCATTTATGGAACCATGATTTCAACCTCAGATAACAAGCAAAGCAAATGGATCATTGCAGAACAGATTGGCTGTGATGGAGGGGACATATCAGCATCAGACAAACTCCCTCAAGCAGCAATAGCAGCGTATGTGCCTTCAAAGCACATAAGCTCAAAGGATTTTAAAGGAGAAGCTTTTTGTTCACTTCCTTTGCCCGGGGAAACTGGACTACCAGTGCATGTCAATGCAAACTTTGAGGTAGATTCTTCCAGGAGAAACCTTTGGAAAGAAGATGGAAACAGTCTAAAATCTAACTGGAATGAATCATTGAAACAGAGGCTAATTGCTCCACTCTATGCAGATCTCCTTCATTTCATCAGTTCTTCCATCCCAAAGACAAAGGTCCCTACCTTTAAAATTGAGACATGCTTCAATCAATCGTACTTGTGTTTTTGGCCAACTGTGTCCAAGGATGTTACTCAGGATTGGCATGAAATGATACATGAGGTATACAGATCCATCAAGGAAAGAGGCCTCAATGTGATTCCAGTGATGAGGACTTCAACTCGCACTATTATCCGTCCATCCATCAGTCCTCTACCACACTCAAATGTCAATGTCAAATATCTGCAAATTAAAGAATGCTCTTTTGACTGGTGTGACATCACAGAAACTGAGTCAACAAAGGCACTGTACCTGACACACTATGAGATCAGTCCCATTTTGGAAGACCTTGGAATGAAATTGGTTCCATATTCCACTAAAATGCAAGAAATTTGGAAGAGTTTTAAAAGTGCTGGCATTGAATTGAAAGAGGTTAATTATTCAACTGTACGGACTTTCCTGAAAGAAAAACCTCTCAATGACCCAACTCAGACGATGGAAGCATTACCTCTGCCCATAACTTCCACTCTGATCAGAGATAAGACAAGATGCACAACCCTCCTGAAATACTGCCTGAGAGATTTAACCACAAAAAAGGTCACAGAGGAGAACTGCACTTTACTTGATGGACTTCCACTTCTTCTCACAAGAGACGGAGTTTTAGGAGTGTTTGACTCCAAGTCTCCCAAGCTGATTTCAAAATATGACGACCTGTTCCATGGCAACATGGACCAATTTGCAGATTTTAAGACCAACGAAGAATGCATGGGCACTCTAAAAAATTTCACACTTGTCAAAGATCTGACGGTTTCCTGTGCAGCAGAATATCTGAAGCCATTAATTCAGCAACATCTTGAAAGCTGTGAAGTTGATTCAGAAAGTGGTCTCTATGTCCCAAATGAGACAATGTTGAAGTGGTTGAATTCACTGTGGAAGTTCATAACAAGTCAAATTAAATCCCCGCTGTCCAGTAATGACAAACAAACGCTGACATTCAGTGATGTGAGGAAGACTTTCAATGACTGCTACATTTTACCTGTTGTGTGTCCAAGGCTCAACAACAAGCCCTTGCTGCAAAGAATGAAGGACATGCCAGGTGTGATACAGTTTGCCTCAGACAAGAACATATCAGGAACCCTCTTCAAACTTGGTTTCATGAAGCTCAACAGTAAATTCTTTGACGAGGCACATGTGAATCGAGAGATAACTTTAATTCTAAACCCTGAACTTCTGGATGTGAATGATAAAACCGCTGTGCTCAATCAGGTTTACAACATAAAACACTCAGAGTTTGCTCAGCTTTCCAATGATGACAAACGAGAGCTTCAGAACGTTCTGCAGTCAGGAATATCCAAGGCAGAAGACAAACAAGACTATCAGACAAAGTTCAAGTCCCTGCCCTTATTTGAAACAATAAGTGGTGAAAGAGTGAGGATTGATGGACCTGAAACAGTATATGTCCTCCATAGCTCTTTTCTGTGGAGTTATCCAGATTTGCTCAACCACAACAAAAGCAACACCATTTTTCTCAAAAGTACCATCGACAACCTAAGTCTGTCAGAATCTCTGAAGATCAAAAAAATGACTGATTTGGAGTATTTAATGACGTTCATTCTGCCCATCGCACATGGACTCACAGAAATGCAGATGCGCCAATGCTTCAAACTCTTACTGTCACTTCAAATGCATTTACTTTTAAATCAGCAGTACAAGGAAACCATCGTCTCCTCCTTGAAGACAGTGAAATGGATTCGCAATTCCCAAGGCAGATTAGAGACGGCATCATACTACTATGACAAAAGCATCAAGCTGTATGAGAAAATGTTGCCCCAAGAGAGATTTGTGCCGGGGAGCTTTTGGACGGAGTTTGGTGAATCAAAAAGGGAAGCACAAAAGCTGCTCAGAGAACTCGGAATGAAGCATGACGTGTCAAACAACGATATTAAAGAATTTGCACAACAGTTGGAATCAGAAGCAAAAAGAGATGGTCCGCTTCAAGATCTCAAAGAGAAGTCACTGCTGCTGTTCACAACAGTAATAAACATTGTAAATAAGGTGATCCATGACAACAAGAAGAAAGGAGTAAATCAAATGCTACTGATGAGCATAGCTGACATCAACTTCCTTTTCCCTGTGGAGATTAGAAAAGAACTGTGCGACTATCACCCGCCATTTGCCGACAAGAGAACGACAGTTAAAATCAGAGGCTCTCTGATGGACGTTAACAAAAAGCACCAAGAACTGATTTGGTCTTCAATGCCAATTATCAGCATACCAGGTTGTCCATCCCAGGAGCTGCTACAGATGATGAAAAATGCAGGTGCTCATGATCAGCCGCCCACACAGTCTGTAACTGCTAACATGAGCAACATCTGTCATTCTCACTGTAAAACTGAACAGTCGATTGAAACCCGAGCTCAGGTGTTTCGCAGTTCCTTTGCTTACCTGCAAGCTCATGAGTTTAAAGCACAGCCACTGGCAGGACTTCCTGTTGTGTTGGTTGAAAAAGACAAAAAACTTGTGAGGGCTGAGGATACGTCTTTTTTACTTGACTTTGACCTTGATTTCAGACCCTATTTGTACAAAATACCTCCACAGGATGTCATGTATCAAGATGTCCTTCTGAAAATCGGTGTAAAGCAGTATCCTACTGCAACACAATATTGTAACGTGTTGGCATCTGTGTATGCTGAGACATGTGACCAACAACAATTACACCCAAATCAAATGAAAACTGTGAGACGTGCTGTTCACCAGCTGTTTTGGTTAATTGAAGATCAAAAAGATAAATCCCCTGCCAATGATGTGAAGTCCTTGCATCTACTTGCAGTAGATGGTAAGCTACACCCATCCTGCACATTATACTACAACGACACTGTGCTTGAGGCCCAAAGACTGGAAGAAGCACTGAAAAAAGAGTTATTGTTGCTTGAGAATCTCAGGAGTTGTCATTTGGGGATGGACCCCTATCGACATCATCGGTTGCTGAAAATGTTGCCTCCTGCAGTTCAACCACAAATGCTGTCTCAGTTCACTGAGGAGAAATTAGTGGAAGTAAACATGCAGCTTTGCGAGCTGGAGACAGACTGTGAATTCAGTGGCTGGTTTGAGAAACATCTGTCATCATCGGCATTCCAGCATGGATTAATTTGTCTCATTAGACATCAGTCTCACGGAGAAACAACACACGAAGATGCTGCTGTCATGTGCGAGAAGACGTTTGGCAGTATTCAGATTGTGTGCTGCACAAACCTGGAGACAAAGCTTTACCTGAACAATCAGCCACTTGATACAACAAGCACTGAAACTGATGTTTTTGTCCAGAAGGAGCAACAAGGCTGCGTATTTTACTTGAAACACAATGATGACATGACTTTTAAGGTTATAAGTGAAGTCAATATGACATTGACAAAGGAGATCATGGCTCTTTTAGGCAGCAACATCGCGCCAACTCACCTCCCAGTCCTTGGACAACTTCTTGTGTGTGAAAGTCTGCAGGATGTTCTGAAAACTCTGGCTAGGAATGGGATTCAAGACAGTGGTGAAGCTAAAAGCCACAATCTAGAACCACCAGCCCCTGGGACAGAGATACCAGAAGAATTGCATGATTGGCTAGACGTGGACATCTTCAATAACTTTGAAGAGGGGGAATATGTTGGCTACAATGTTAACCCCAACATGTATATTTATGCAGTCATTGTTGAAGAACTGCTGGGCAACTCTGGACAATATTCACACAGATACAGAGTAGATGTTGGAGAAGATGAGCCAATTGAAGTCAGCTGTGTTGACCTGTACAAGTTTGAACGAGAAAAGAAATCAAAACCCAGGAGGACTTCCACATTTGCGGAAAATAAATGCAGGGCGTTGGAGCCATTTGCGGGAGCTGTGCCGCACAATCATCAATCATCGACTTCAAGTTCCTCATCTACAAGACCCTTACCAGCCTCTCTTGAGGAAGCTAAAAGGGAGATCGACGAATGTTTGGCACAGATATGGACTCTTCCAGAAAAGGAGAGGGAAAAAGCCATCAGGCGCCTGTACCTCAGGTGGCATCCTGACAAAAACCTTGACTCTCAAGATCTCGCCACTGAGGCATGCAAATATATTCAGAATAAAAATGAGGAGTTTCTCCGCAAAGGTACGGGCTTCTCCTCGTCCCATTCACATGGAAACACAGATTTCAGAGACTTCTACCAGCAATGGAATCAAGAGGCCAGGCGAAGTAGAAGTAGTCGCGAGAGATTCTCCAGATCGTCCGGTTCCTACAACTTTTGGAGCCATAATGACGATATCCCAAGGCCAAACAAAGAGGAGGCTCAGCGCTGGTGCAGACAGGCTCGCTGTGACCTCAGAGCGGCTCAAAAGGACACCGGTGGAGGAAGCACGGAATGGTGTCTGTTCAAAGTCCATCAAGCCGTGGAGAAGTCTCTCATCGCCGCAGAGTACAAGCGAAACGGCAAACAGCCCAACATCAGCTCCATTACGGCCCTCGCCGCACGAGTTTCCCTTTACAACCTCCGGCTGAGAGTTCTGCCGGATATCGTGCAAAACTTGAAGATGCTGGGAGTGGACTCCAAAAAGACGCAGTATCCAAACTGCCATCCATATCCCCGTATTCCAAATGAACAGTTCCCAACGGAGAACGAACAGCGAGCTCTAACCAAAGCCTCTGAGCTTCTCGCTGTTGTGGAGGCATATGTGAATTAGAGAGTCAAGAAACATGTCATGCAGACAGTTTGAGTCTGGGGGTTTATGTAACGACTGAAAATCCCTGAAAAGAAACTTAGTGAGGACCAATCTAATCACCATACTATTAAAATATAAACATTTGAATAACTGTATGACCTTTTTTATATATATCATTTGCTATACTTTTCAACTACTCACTTATTATCTGTGCAATTCTTTGATAAAGTTATTTGATGCATTTAGTGATCATATACTCTGAGGACCAGTATAATACAAAGCATCGACTCACCAATACGATGCAGTAATAATTGTTGGGACTGTTATGAACTTTTTTTTTTGTTGTTGTTCCATTAATGAAAACACAGTGCAACTGTACAACTTAATGTTTCGACTCACTTTTAAGTACTTACTGAGGACCAATATCCATTCATCACTGTGTGCATTTTTTTGCCAGTACTGTAAATAGTCATAAAAGACTACTCCTACTCGTAATCAATGGACAATTTTGTTATGAAAATGCAAATATATGAAAAAAAAGAATTAGTACAACTGTTCACATTTATGTTCTTCTAGCATTAAAGTTCTGATTAAGAAGAAATATTAATTACTCATTGCCTGCTCATCATGTAATTGTTTTCATGAAAATGCAAATATAAACAGTTCAACTGTATTTGGTCAGTACTTTTTTTTCTTACAGATTTATTACTGCTTTTTTTTTTTCTTCAAATATGACAATGATGTTCAATAAAGGTTAAAGGCACTAATATTCCTGTTCTGTGTTTTTAAATGCTTAGCATACACTGCATAAACCATATACTATTTCATAGAAGTATAAGTGAGGCATTTGATGTTGATAAGACTAAACATGATATTATAATAATAATGATAATCGTGCACAGTATTCTTGTTCAATATTTTTTCAATTCTCAGCAGTACGAGTCATATGGCGTCACTAAAAGCTGCAGTTACCATCATGGATCATGGACACCCTTTTCAGATTAACGTCCCCCCACTTTGGTACCTCTTAAACTGGTGTGAACGCGGGCTCGTTCGCCAGAAAGTACCAAGGTTCTGAGGCTCCAGAACGGCACCAGAACCAGAACGGCGTCTGTCTGAAAGCACTATAGGGGACACAAAAACAAAACCGCTGCTTTACTGAGAAACACAGAGAACATCATGTCCAATCGGCATCGTGTCTTACGCACTACAGCTTTAAGATTGTAGCCGAAAGAAAAGAAAACAGATGAGATAACCTCAGTCGCCACATGAGACAAACATTTCAAGTTAAAAGGTTTTTGTTTTTTTTATTCATTAAGAAATCATGTTGTGAAAAATAATGACAACTAACCATACTGTATATCGGACAAATGTTAACGACGTAAGTTTGCTTCAGAACATAATCCGTCTTCTCCTCGAGCTCCACGTGTGCTTTGTCTCACCGCCGCTGTCCCACACTTTAAAAAATATCAGCTCAATGTCCACACGTGAGAATCCATCCCAGATAATTCTTTGTTTGCTCCCGGGGAGGAGAAGACGACGTAAGCGCCAGATTCAGTCTTTGCATTATACTTTCGGTCATCTTCTCCACCTATTAATAATTTACACAAAAATACCTGTACATACTTACAGCAGGCTGACGCCTGGAACTGAAGGGATGTAGAAAACAAAATAATAAAGAAGAAAGAATGGAAACACAGCGGAGCGATGACGAGATGGGACGCCACGACGTCACGACACGAGGCTCGTGAGATCGTTCTGCATCAAACCTTAGAACAACTGCAAAGCCTTTGGCTGTAGAAACACTGAACTCCACTGATGAGAGGGGACAGACATTATTAAAAATATTTCACGGAGCAAGTGTGTGTCTTTCTGACGGATCAAGTCTATTCATCAAGAGCATTTTTACATTTAGCACACGAAACCTCCTTCTGCATATTCCTCCCCTGTCCAGCCGCTGGTAAAACTTCACAAAACTGAGTTGAGCAGGAGCCGAGACGCGGAGAGAGGCATCTGAAAAGACATTTAAGGCTTGATTCTTATCATCTTATCTGGCACGCTGCTTACTGTAAGCAACAATTCTACTCCCCTCTTTATTTATCGTGGCCCTTGAAAGGTTGGTGCTTTACCGTTTGTCTGCGGCCAACTTTCACATCGCTCATATTGCATTTTGGTCAGAAGAAAAACAATAACGGTATCGCACACACACACGAAGAAATGAATGATTTTGTCTGAACACAAGGTTATTTTTTTTTTGTTACTACAAACTAAAGCACTGCTGCTGCTGGAGTGAGCCACAAAGAACGCTAATTATTGCCCCCCCTTTACCCCTCCCCCCCCTCCAACACCACTGCTCTGTGCTTTTGCACTGAGATGATCTGGAACACAAAAAAAAGTCACCGTTAATATTAGGATGTGGCCACAAGTGACACATGTCGTGACTGTGGTGCTGGTGGGGTAGAATTTTGAAAAATGACGCTCCTCCGGGAACATGAACAGCTGAGATAGAAACAGGGTTTGGTTACTGGCATTAGTCCTGTTCTATGGCACAAGTGGATGGCAAAGGAACATTAACAGTCATTATTTTCTTCCAGACTGATTTACATCAAATAAGTTAATGGCACAGTGTACAATTTTACCACGGAACATTAAGGCCAAACTGAAGAGAATAATTTTTTTTAAATCTTTTGTGAATAAATGTAAAATAAATGTAATCTTTCATTAATAAATTTCTCGTAATATTACAAGAAAAAAAGTCATAATTTTACATGAATGATGTTGAATTTTACAAGAAAAGGTTGTTATATTAAGTCATACTTTTACAAGAATAAAGTCATAATTTTACAGGAATAAAGTCATAATTTTATGAGAATAAAGTCATAATATTACAAGAAATATATATCTAATGTATTATTATTATTATTATTATTATTAAATAGCAATAGAGCACAGATGTAACCAGCGTTATCCTTGCAGCCATTTCCTCCTCCACAAAGAGATGATTTTCTCCTGTGTCTGTGTGATTCTTTCTTCCAAACAGACTCAGTTTCTTTCACAATCTTTTTAAAGTCCTAATGCTAAACATAACCTGGTGCTGATGTGACTAAATATGACTTTATTTGTGAAGCCCAAATCAAAATGTAACGTCAGGAAAATGCGCCGCATTTCTCATCTTGATGCAGGTTGCAGCTGATCATCTGAGACTTTGCTTGAATAATAATAATGATTTTTTTTTCTCATAATATTACAACTTTATTCTCAAAAGATTACAATTTTATTCTCCCAATATTACGACTTTATTGTTGAAAGATTACAACTTTATTCTCATAATATTACGACTTTATTCTCAAAAGATTTTGATTTTATTCTCATAATATTACGACTTTATTCTCATAATATTACGACTTTATACTTGAAAGATCACAACTTTATTCTCATAAGATTACAACTTTATTCCCACAATATTACTGCTACTATAAAATAACTCTTCAGTGAGACCCAATACTCTGTCGTACAATTTAAATCTTAACAACCTGGTTAATTTCTGTCAGATGTTGTGGATTTAGGGAGGAACACGACCAAAACTCACTTTGACAAAAACGCCAAATGCCCTTTAAAAGACTATTTGTTGTGAGGGGGGAAGAGAAAAAAAAAAAGAATCAGAGAAACAAATAGTGTGACTTTTTTTGTCTTTTGTCTCTTTCATACTGCATTTCTCCTCTGTGAGCAGACACTAGAGGGCAGTGTGCTCTCTTCTCACAGAAACCATTCAGATGTGCGGCCCGGTCGACCGTTACAAGCGCCATATTTGTTTTTCGCCGCGCGGTCTCTGTCGTGTGAAAAGCCACAGGCAGGTGTCGCTCTCCAGCAGCCAGACCCTCACATGTTGTAAGCCACATATATGGGGTCCAGCTGGTCGGCGAGGAATCCGTCTCTGAGGTGCATGCGTTGCTTCTCCCCTCTGGAGTTTATGGGAATGACGCCGGGGTCGACCACCACCACCACCCCCACGATGAGGTAGTGCTCCTCCAGGACCACGTTGGTGACCAGAGCCACCAGGTCCAGAGCTTCCTGCTCAGAGCCTTCCAGCTCCACTACCACCACAAGGAGGTTAGTCCACGTGAACACCGCACTGACGGGAGGTAGTGGTGACGGACGCAGAAAGGTGACAAAAAACAGGGAGGGGGGACGGAAATGTTATGAGAATTAAGAATTCATGGACATACAGTGCTTAACAAATGTATTAGACCAGATGGGAATATTAGAAATATTTTAAAAATCTTTCAAAAACTCATCTTTTTATACCCGGAAAAAAAAAATTCTGTCCAGGAATGCGAGTAAATAACTATAATTTGACATCTTAATCAAGAAATAATAATATGCTTTACTAACGGTGCATTCTAAAATTCATGGATAACCATTATAATTATATTTTAGCATTAAAATATAATTTCGGCTAAAGAGCTCCTGCACGCTGGTGTATGAAAAATGATTCTGATAATTGCGGCTGTGATGTGTGGTCTAATCTATTTTAATCGACACGCGCCGCACATCAATCACAACAATAATGAACAAATAAAACTGAAACTGTAATTACGTAGTGATATAGTACTGATGTAAATGTCCTCACCACTCTGCTATGCTCTTATGAGACCGGATAACGGACGTCTCGATGTCAATGGGGTGATACCTCATCCCCCTCAGCTCCAGGGTCTCATCAAGAGAGCCGACCACATAGAGGGCATCATGGCGCTCTAACACACACAAACAGAGTCAGAGATTTGTCAGTTTATATTTAATCAGGCAAAGAAAAACAACTTTTTTGTAATACCAGTGCAACAAGATAGAGCTAAACACTCACTAATTCACTGTGACAGCTTCTGATAATGAATTTTCTCCATCTCCAGCTTTGATATTGGTCTCAAAACTATTATAAACTTTTGTGTTGTTGTTGATTATTGCAAAAACTACATGATTTTCAAATATATGAAAAAAAAAAAAAGTCTAAAAAAGTAGCTTATTTACTATTCAATTGACATAATACACCTTGATTACTAGTTACGTAAGAGAAAGAGAGAGTTCAGCGTGATTTTATGCTATATTCTTTTTGTTTAACGGATTACATGAATATACTTTGAATATTAGGTTTATTTCGAAAATGGACTAATTTTTGGGGTTGACAGCTGATCTGCATATCGCAGGTTGGCCTATCTCCTCTTCGCCATCTCTACTGATTATTTATGTTGTCCATGTTTGTGGCGGGAGTGGGACACTGTGATCTGTGAATCTGAGTGACAGTTGCTGTATGTCAGGGACGTGGAGCGGACGGAGTGGACGTGTGAGAGCAGAGAGGTTTGCGGCGTTCAAGTGTCGCCTTTTGAATTGGTTTAAGTTTAAATTTACACAAACGCATCTGTCAAATTGGGAGGTAAAAAAAACAGAAGCCGACCCGAATCCGAGGTAATGATGGAGTACTCGGGCCCCTTGGGCCTTGGGTTCCATCGCAGGGCT
This sequence comes from Microchirus variegatus, assembly GCF_963457635.1. NCBI lineage: Eukaryota > Metazoa > Chordata > Actinopteri > Pleuronectiformes > Soleidae > Microchirus > Microchirus variegatus. Next base: position 6,946,099 of record NC_139823.1, read on the forward strand.
CTACAACAAGCACCTGCTAGGGTCACATACGACCTCCCTTCAGTCTGCCTCACTTTGTGCCTTTTCGCGGCCATTTTATGTCCGATCAACAGGACTAAATGTCATAAACGTTCATTAAAGATAACAGCCAGACTGTGGAAAGTCCGGGTGTATAACAAACGTGTCTGCGAACATGAAATTGGCGACATACAGAGACAGGCACGCATGCATCAACCCAAGTGAGGGTTGTGAGGGAGAGCACACCTGTCTCCGCTGACCGCAGACGCTAAAACTGTCAAATCTCATCCGTCATGAATCAGATATGACTCATGTTTGAACAATGTGCCTGGTTATCTGAATGTAGCCGATGAAAAAAGAACAAGAAGTGGTGATTCTCACCTCCGCTGGCGTCGGTGAGCTCAGTGCGCCGCAGGAAGCCCAGGTAGCCCGTCCTCGCCCACACCGTCTGAGTGTCACCGAAGCTGAGTTTGGTGCTGAAGTGGTCGGCGTGCAGCGCCTCCTCCCCGTAAACCGTGTAGTAGCCTGTGGCATTGTGAGGACTGCTCACCCAGACCTATGACACAGACCAGTGACCAGTGTTTATTATTTGCACAAGCAAAGCAAGGACTAATGAAATTCTCACAGTACAATTCTTGCACAAAGTGTAGAAAATTGTGGTTTCAGTGCAGCAAAATGCAGCAGCAAGAAGGGTGTTTCAGTCACTTAATCTAGATGTTCTCTTATATTTGCTTAATCTGTTTCCATTGCATTTACTGTACCTTTTATTGATATGCCAACTTGTCCACCTCCCTCAAGGAATGCTAGGCTAATAAAGACATTTTCTAAATTGTCTGTGTTTCCGCTCCGGTGTATTTGTGTCAAAACTGCATATAAAACCAGGCTGATGGAAACACACCTGTTTTCATGCCTAAAGTGTAATTAAACATTTGCATTAATGACTAATGGAGGAGGTGTACCTGTAAAAAAATTACCAGTGAGTAAATGTAAGCTGACATTTTAAAGACATAAGACACGTAACTGCTCTTTCTTAGGGCTGCGGTGTAACCATTGTAACTGTGCTTTAAGATGTCTGAAGCAGATGTTAAGAAGACGCCATGTTGTCCACAAAGATTTTGTGACGACTTACTTCTCCTAGATGGGAGTCTCCCAAGGGTCCTTTGGTCTCCGTGTTTGCGATGATCACTTTAACTCCTGGAAGGATCTGCAACAGCAGAGAGAGCAGTTTAAAAGAGAAGAGCAACCCTTTTTGCAGCATTGAAGGAGAATGTGACACCTATACACTTTCACAACTACATTTTTAAACATAGAAAAGGGTGAAAAGTGACTGAATTCCCAGGTTTACGTGACGCTGTACCTTTCCAGACTCCATTAATGGTAAGCTGTGTGGTGACCCTCGCTCCACCAGGCGAACTCTGAAATCAAGGTTTATTTTTAATTTTCATTCAACAACAATACAATGTATGCAACAATGGACTTAGATTACAAACATTAAAAATAATAATAAAGTCAGACCTTTGGTTGGCTAAATAAATTGAATTAGAAAAATATAATAACCATAATAAATTAAAACAAAGTGACAACAGACAACTTAAAAGCACAAAAAAACTGTCTGCAACTGGGCATCCCACCCCTCCAAACTCTTTAAAAATGGCCTCCATGTGGAGTAGAACTTGGACATAGATCCTCTCCTGGCGTATCTAATTTTTTCTACTCCATTTTCACTACATTTATATGTTAACAAACAAAGTACGGACAGAACTGTAGAAAACTGCATTCAAGTAATTAAAAAAAGAAGAAGAAGAATTGCATGTTCTCCCCATGTGTGGGTGGGTTTTCTCCTGGTTCTCCGGTTTCCTCCCACAGTCCAAAAACATGCAGATTTGAGGATTAGGTAAATTGAACACCTTGTGATGGACTGGTGACCTGTCCAGGGTGTGACCCCACCTATCACCCTATGTCAGCTGAGATTGACACAGCACCCCCCCCCCATGATGTGGAGAATAAAGCGGTAGAAAATGGACAGATGGATGGAAGACACAATCACACGTGGTGTTAGCGTTGCAGTAGCGTTCCTCACCTGTCATGACGAAGAGCTCTCATGTCCACATAAACAGTGGTGGGGTCAGGTCCAGCCGTGCCCTGGTGAGAAAAACAAAACATGACATTAGTCAGTGTCAGACACTCTGGCATTTAATAGATGCTGCATGTTTTCAAAGTGGAGGGGAGGTGGAAGCTGCTTATGACACAACTGTTGACAAAGCGGGGGTGGGGGGTAGGGCGGCAGCCAGAAGCCAACCAGCTACACTACCATAGTTGGAGCCTTGGCAAAACTCAACCATGTAGACACAGACACTGTAATAATGACCTGCAGATTTAAATTCACTCGTTGTAATGCTCTTTTAGCTATTGTTTCTTTATTCATTTCCTTCAAATTATGCATCTTACGTAAGAAAAAGGGCACAGAAATATCAGAAAAGTTCAAACCTGAGCTTAATTTGTTTCATTTAAATATCTATTACACTGAGACATGGCAAACCTCTAATTGGCCCATTTCTCATGGACCGATTCGGGTCGACAGATATCGATTCCCTCTGCTTTAGGAATTTTGTCATCATTAATGCTGTAAGCCCACTCACAACAAATTTTACATTGTGTTTTTTTTCCTTTTTTCTGTTATTGCTCCTTTGCCTTGTCTATAGCAGAGCATAAGCCAGTAATGAGTCGCTGTATGCGGGCACATCAAGCCAAGCTGAGGTTTCAGCAGCAGAGAATGTTTTGAAAAACGTCGACGAAACTCAATCCAAAGATTAGTCTTTGCCACAACACAGAAGCTGGCAGTCTGGTCAATCACTACTGCCAACAACACAATGACAAAACTGTGTGGAGTATTCTTTCATGAGTTTGATTCCAAAGAGGCAAATTTGAAGGGGGACAACTGTAGGAGAATTAAACTACTATATCTTATTTTGATTTTTCCATCTTTACAGCACAGCTCATGATGCTAGCTCATGATAGAATGTACTGCAATAGCATGAGGCTTAAGCTGGTCTGGAAAAGAATAAAATGTCACTGAAATTACGGTTAAGCATGTTCAAACATCATGCAAGACACGCACACACACACACGGTAGCGCAATGAGCAAATGGCCACTCTTTTCCCACAGTACCTGCTCAGCCAGTTTCCCTAACCTGTTGGGCTGACAGGACAGGGCAGGAAAAATAAATAAAGATATATATATATAGATATACACACCACACACACACACACAACACGCATATTTATATATAAAGACTCACATGACACACGGCACACACACACACATACATAAAAGTCCCCAGGAAGTGGAGAAACACAGCAAAATACTGAACAGTCAGAGAAGGAAAAAGATGTGCATTGTTCAAAACTCACACATTTCTATATTTATCGTATGTGAACTGTTGGTTTAATAACCATGGACTGTGGAACTCTCCACCCGCCCGTCCTCCTCCTCTCCTTCTCTTTCTCCTCCTCATTCTCCTCTTCATCTCTACAACAGCTACTCACCTGCAGACATATCGCCACATTCACCCTGCACCCAAAGGTGGTGCTGACGGCTCGTGGTGAAAGCCCCAAGTCTTTGAAGATCTTTGAGAAGGACTGAGTAAGTGCTATGCGGGGCCGCTCCTCTGCTACCACCATGCACGTACGCACACAGGACAGGTTCACATTTCGCAACTGGAGAAAAAAAAAAGGTAATAAAGAGTAAATTGTGATAACGAGTAGAAACATCGACTAACTCATTAAACCACATTAATCACAGGAATAAAGTGTTTTGTTTCAATAATCACAGGACTGCAGCAACACTACCACAGGGGAAATGTGTAATTAAAGTAAAATCTTTAAATTGTGTGCACCCCCCCGTGAAAAACCATTATTCAGGATACAAACTTACCCGCAATGCTTCTGTTTGTGAACCCAGGCCCTTGGTGCACATCTCCATGACTGAATAGGAGCAGAAAGTGACTCGCACTTTGTACTGACTGACTGCGGCGAGCCAGAGAGATGCGTTGCTCTCCAGCTCCAGAGGGGGAACCAGGATGGACTGATGTCCCGAGTACACACTAAAACAGAAACAGAACATATTAGACACACACTCTTAAAGTCAAACAGTATTATGCTTGGATTTGAAATCATCCACTCGTTTCAGCGCTGCCGTTTACCTGCAGAGGCACCACAACGCAAAGCCGAGGCCGCAGTAGGGGTCAAGACAGATGGCAATCTGCCGGGAAGGGTAGAGCTCACACTGCAGCTTGATGGAGCGACACAAGGCACTGGTGGCAGCGTGAGACATCTACAAGAGATGATGTGTTACTAAGACACACGAGTTACCGAAACCAAAAATACTTATTTGTTGTCCAGTAAAACAAACTAGTCTTTGGATGTCCTCTAACTGTAGAATATGGACCTTAAAACATTTTTAATATAAAATGAACATTACATTCAAAGTTCATCCTCTCTGTATTTTTTGTCACCTGGTGACATTCCTGAGCTGCACACAGGAAGTGGTTAGTTTTATGTCAAGACAGATGGAGGCAAAAGCAAAATCGTACGAGCAAAGTGAGATGACTGACAACAGGTCAGAGTATGACTGAAAATGTTACAATGTGCCGACCACAATGTGGTTCTTCAGCTCCAAAAATTCAGCAATTTGACAGGATAAAAGCTTCCGGCCCCCACCCACCCCTGTGCTGCCAGTGTATACACACACAAACGCTCCATCAGACAGGCCTGGTAGTTTTGCCTGGCAGAGCATATTTTACTGTAGATGCAGAATAAATAACATTTCTGTTCACAATGACCTAAGAAAGTTAGGATAATATCATCAACAATAAAAATCGCCAAAAATGATGTGTAAACTTGAAATCAATGTTGTACAACCAGGAACAGGAAAAGCACTATTTGACTGATACATTTCCTTCAACATACTTTGACTCCTGCTAGGATGCCTGTTGTGGACACACTGAAGTCCAGGTAAGCTAACATCTCAGGGGTTGGGGGCTTGTACATCTGTGGACTCTTCTTTCTGGGGAGGTCATCTGGAAAAGAAGAACAGTGAGATGAGAAGAGTTTTAAGTGCAGTCAAAAAACAAAACAAAACATATAATTGGAAAGCAATGTGTTAAATAGTTAAAATTTAAGAGGATGATAAAAGAAGGAAAAGGAGTATGAATGAATAAAAAGACTGAAAACAAAAACAAACTATTTTAATATAAAAACAAGTTAAATCAAAATAGGAATCGATTAATCTTTAGACTTAATAAGACCGCATGAATGTGTTGCATGTGTGGGTGTGCATTTCACCTGTGTCCAGCACCATGGGCCAGCTCTTGACATCCACAGCAGCAGCAGCCTCTTTGGATTTCAGCAGCTTCATTATTGCTTGGGTGGTCAGGATGCACACCGACTTACTGACCTTTAACAAACAGATACTACATTATTACTACATATACAGTGTATTGTATGGTTTAGTTCTTGCAGTAGCTGTGGTGAGAGGAATACAAATAGCTTTCTGATGTAGGCCAGTAGTTACCTCAACAATCATCTTAACAGTGGGCAGGGTGGTGGCCAGGTTCTGGGGGTGTGGGGGTCTGACTGTGACCGGCACACAGCCAGCATACAGGCAGCCATAGAAGGTGGCAATAAGGTCAATTCCTGCAGAAAAAAACCCATTTATTTTTAAAGCAGCAAAAAAAAAAAAGAACAATCACCTCCTGGAATAACATTTGCAAGGGAGCAGGATCAGCAAAATCTTCATAACAATGGAAAAGTAGAAGATCTGCACACATTAAAACTCGTCCACTGACGTTTCAAGCACAAAAGCCTCTGCTTGAAATCTTCCCCTAATTTCACACTATATTTAAAAGGGACAACACACAGATTCTGTCTCCCTAGTGGTTCCTGTTTGCTCAGTGTCATAAAGATGCAGCAGTAGCTACATGCAGCTCTGAACACAGGTACTTTTCCTCAGAGTTGGCATTGTGTTGTGTCACTGAAACACTCCTGTGTGTGGATATCGGGTGAATGCTATTATTCTCATGCAGTTCTTGTCTCGTGAATCGATGTTTGTCTGAGACAACCCGTCCCAGTGGGCAAAAACAATAACATACTGTAGATTTCAGAACAAACACAGATGGTGTTGTTTTTCTATCACCATTACAATCAATGCAATTACTTTTAACATCATGATGATAAAAGCTTTATATGGAAAAGGTTGTTTCCACTTTTAAAATTATGTGCATTTTACTTAAATTATTAAATGGATATTCAGGCTTTACAATTAATAAAATAATGACTGTTGGTGGGTTATAATGTGTTTTAAATGTCAGGCAAGCAGCACAGTAGCTAAAGCACCTCTTACCTGGCGGGTAGACGAGTGCAACATGGTCTCCAGTGTTTAGGCGTCCCATCAAAGCTACAGCCACCCGCTCTGCGCGCTTGTGCAGCTGCAGACAGGAAGCTGTGCTAGCCACCGTGCCCTGAAGAACAAAAACGGAACAATTAAATGACACGCGTTCTAATGATGGACAGTCTTTTTCAGGGATAACGGGGTCAAGATAATTTTAACTATATAACTTTAAAGGCAAGGATGCATATTAAAAAGACAACAGCTTTTTATCATTAACATGGAGAGGTAGTACATTTTATCAGCATCACATGGTAAAGAACAAAGCAGAAGTACCTTGGCATTGAGAACAAGGAAGAGAGGATGGTCTGGAGTAGCCTGAGCTCGCCACTGTAGCACATCCTGTATGTAAAGGAACTACAGGAGAGAGACAAAAATACAGGTGTAATTATCAAGAATCACCCAGCAATATCTGACACACACAAAGACAGTGAACAGGCAACTTCCAAACAGGAACCATTAAGAAAGGGGAAGATGTAATATTCTTGTTCCTCATAGTTCTTGTTTGGTAACTGTCATAAAGATGCACAAGAGTTTCAAGACTTAAAAGGGACAAATATGCACTGAATGTGGAATCAGTTTTAACATTATAATGAAAAGTTTAAGGCAAAGATGTTTCCGATTTAATGTGATGGCATAGAGTTGATTGTGTATGGTGATGACATATGGTGTATTGTAAATAAATAACAGTGAAGCTGAGATGTAATGCGTGATAGTGAAGGAATCTGATTTACACAATACCGGCATTAATTTAGACTGATGTTGCCACGGAGGGGAAGTCAAAACCTCTCCATCAACTGTATGTGTTTCAGATTCCAGATTCTTATGGATTCTTACCTGTGTCTGCAGTGTATGTGTGGTGGTGGTGATGAGCGGATGAAATGAGGATGATCATCTACCTTACGTGCCTGGTCATTGTCCTCGAGTTGGGCCACATCTCTCCCACATGCTTGTGCTATCCTCTTGCCTGCCACCAGGTTTCCCACAATCATAGAAGCAGGACCAACTTCTGTGTAGAATAACCAAACAACCGGAAGTCATCAAACACATGACAGAGACCTTTCACAGTCTTGTTTTAAACATGATATTTCTAAACACGATCCATGCCAGGACATGTGATAGTCGACCTGGTTGTTTTTGTCTTGGCTTCGGCAGGTTGGTGACACAAGTGTGAGGGCACATAAGGACGTTGCAGGGGTGCAAGGCACCCTCCAGGAAACGCTGTTTGGTCTCAGATATATGGATGCCACCCAGAGGAGCCTTTGGAAGCGTGTTGGCAGGGACCAAAGCCAGACAGTACACCCCGACCTGGTGGATGCTGTCTATGGCCTGGAAGCAGACAGAAATGGAGAAGAAGAGTTGAAGTTAAAAAAAATTATGATATTCTGGCAACAGGACATACTGCCTTTAAAGACAAGGCTTCGAAAAAGTCCCTAACATCTGTAATATCAATGTGACAACAATAAAGGCAGCACACTGGTTGGCTTTATTCATTGTTTGCTTTAAAATGATCTCAGGGATGTTTCTGTGAGATGATTTTCATTTTGAACATAACACCAGTATTTTCCTTGGAGGTAAAAAAAAAAGAAGAAAAAAATCAATCTAAACTTGTGTAAGATTACGATGCAAGTGTACCTGATTTGAACTCACTAAAAAGAAAACATTCACGCCACAAGCACAGTCTATTAAATAGATGAGAGACAGAGATCAGCCAGTACCTGCAGGACACGGCTCATCCACTGGAAGCTGTCTTCCTCAGAAGCATCCGGCCTCTGCTCTGCCACAACAACGATCCTCTCGTCACGCAGCACAGACACGGAAAACACTGCTATTCTGAAACACAGGGCGTGAAATGACACTGTTACAACCAGACATTATTTCTGTCAGTCAAGCTGCTCACTTGCCAACGCTCTTTACTGTCAGTAGAAACAACAGTGCAACTAACTACAATGATGTATGGAGTGGTGTACTTTTTGATGTCTTTTACCTTCCCCTGTACACAAACTTCATGGGTTCCACTGCGAGAGCTGTGGCGACGACGTCGTCAGCGTTGTGTCTCCGCCCACTGACTACCATCAGCCCGTCCATCTTCCCCACAACAAACACCAGGCTGTCCTGATGATAAACACAATGTAAATATGGTTAGATGTGTATATTTATGTCACCAATTTGAAGGGTGCATTCATGTGATATATTTGAATAATAGACTGGAAAATGAAGTTCAGAAAAGTTGTTTACAAATGATCAACCTCTATGTCCATGAGCTGTCATGTTTTACAAGGGAAACAAAATCTCCTTTCAGCATTGGAATAAAACAAATTTCAAAATTGCCAACCAATAATCAACTAATCATTAGTTTTTACTTCACTTTATATGATCATATATTAGGTCGGCAGTTTAAAATTAAAAGCATAGACTATTAAGAAAAAAGATTGTCGTCTTTCTATTTAAAAAGTGAAGCCTCAGAAGTAGGACAGGCACAGCACAGGCGGAACTTACTGGTCCAATGAAGCCCAGCAGCGAGGTCCTGGTGAAGGATCGGTCACTGATGGGAACTCCAGACAATGTCACTGGGATGGTCTACGACAGGAAATACACATGGATGAATTGACATGTACATTCTTCTAAATAGATCAACGGCATATGTTGTAACACTGGAAAATAAATAACAGCAATGAAAGACTCACCTCAAATATGTTCTTGGTCATGCCTGGGAGGCCATAGTAAGCAACACCAGTGGTACCTGAGCTTATGCAGATTTCTCCAACCTCATCTGTCTGACAGAGATATGGTGTCCCCTCCACCCGCACCACACACACAAGAGCTGTAGAGACACAACAATAAATTTAACAGATCAGAAGAATGACATATAATTTAAAAGAAAAATATATTATTGTTCTTGGTTCTCATTCATCTCCCAACATATCATTCCTTATTTTTGTCAGTGAAGTGCTCCTGTTTTAAAGGCACAGTATGTAGCGTGGAATCATGGGAAATGTTGTGTGGTTGAGGTGGCATAATGTGCAGCAATGCTTTATTGGGAGTTTTCCTCAGAAGTTATGGCTGTCATATACAAATGTACACATTTGCTTTGTGATTTTATGAGACTAGTGTGTGTACGCTGTAAATGCTGTTGCTTGTTATGGTTCTCATTAAATGAAATTAAAATGTGTGTAAAGTCTCCCTGGCCATTTCATAATAGCAGAGACGGATTAAGTGGATGACATTAGTGTTGCCAGTTGTAGGTAAAATTTCAATGTGTTAACATTAAATTTCCCCTGAGCGGTAGAAATTTTTTGCCACATTCTACAAAATCTGATCAGGTTTTGGTTATTTTTTTCCCCTCTGTGCTATAAAAAGATTTCAGCACGTAATAAATGTTACTCATTAATGGCTGCAAATTGTTAATATATGGTACACAGTGTTCTGTACCTCCAGGCATGACCTGTCCCACATCCTGCACAGTAAGGACAGAGAGTTTCTCCTCTGTGTCCACACGGATCACACTGTGGCTCAGGCCACCCATAGACAGCACAGCCTTCCCTGGAGGAGGAACACCCATTTCTGGAGGCCTATAGAATACACAGTAATTAATTACACACATATGCACATTAATTTCAATCCTAGTTACAGCAGTAAAGAGAGACACATCTGATGAGAGTCAGTGAGATACAGATTGTGGAGCTTTATTACATCATTTTTAGACTCTCATATATCTGAAAATAAAAGGCATAGCCCTCCATATCTGAGCCCTGTGATCAGCAGAAAGCACTAAAATCCAGTATTTCTCTCTGTGATAACAAAGCACAAGTCTCCATCCTTTCCCTGCAGGATCCAGCTGATGTTGCAGGCGCAGTGTGATATAACAGCACAGTAAGCGATATCAGGTTACTTTGTTCTGGTGAAGCGCAGTAACGGCAGCTCACCTGCGGATGGCGACAGTCATAGCTTCAGAGGTACTGGCACATGGGCAGATCACCTCAGGTCGAAGCCCACGTGCCTGGAACACGTTGAGGAAAGCATCGCAGGAGGATATCGACCCTGTGGTGACAGATAGACACAAACACACACAGTTACAAGCAATAATACAAGCAGGCTATTCAATAAGGTTTTTTTAAAATTCGATCTGCAGGTGAACTCACATGGGTTGGCGCCGTCGGCTACAATCAGCATGCGCAATGAGCTCAGGCTGATGTCTCTCTGGTCTCTCTGAGCCAGCAGAGACCAGTGCATATCTCTCGATTTCACAACTGCTACCTGCGCTGTATCGGGGAGATAAAAACAAAGAGACAAGCTGACAATGGAATCATCCTGTCAACACCTCAGTCATAGATGACACACTCTGACAGCAAATAGTGGCACTTTACTCGGTTAACAACAGGTGACTCAGCAGAGCTATGGAAATGCATGTTCTGCAGACATCCTCTCCTCGACCTCCATGGTGATAATACAGCTAATCAGTGAGAATCATAACAGCAATTACAAAAGGACTCTCTGGAAGCTATTCTTGGACAGAGTGACTTATTGATTTATTGATTTATTTTGTTGTTAATGATGTTATTACTCTGTCTCTGTTTAGTCTGCATGAGCATAAATTATGTTACACTGATGAACACATAGACGCTATGTCCTTCATCTGAAAATGTGAGCTGTCAAGCAATACTATCAGCAATACAGACAGTGCAGGAAGGGTGATCGGAGGCAAGAACGATCTCTGAATCCCCACTTTTTCTGACTTGACATAAATCAGAGGGTTATGTGGAGCCGACAGGCTTAATCAGCATTGTGTGAACTCTTTAGACAACAGTTTGAATGAAATTGACTTTTGTTTATACATAAAAGGTAAACACTAAAACATGAACAGAATTTTGGGTAAGCGACCGCAATCAAAAATGCTACCAATACATTTACCTTGAGGTACAAACGACAATACATTACACATTACATTATTGTGCATTGAATGCATTTTCAAAGAGTTGAGATGGTAACGGCAAAGAAGAACGACTGCTAAATTGGGCAGAGTTTTACCTTTATAAGTGTGAACCTTCTGTATCCAGGAGAGTGGGTTGACTTTCATCAGGGAGTAAGGGATGCTGATCACATGCATCCTATTCATGACGCTCTGCATTACAAAGTTACAAACATCAAATTTGAGACGAGATGTTTCAGCCAAACAAGATTTCATTAGTTAGTTTATTTTTGTTTTAACTGAGTATATATTATATCTATTTCTAATTACTTAACTATTACCAATTAGTTTTATGAAAACTCACAGCAAGAACACCATGCCATAAACCTGCTTCCCTCTTGAAGTCCAGGACGTTGGTTATGGTCTCAGCTGAAAATCAAAAAACACATTTTGTCAAGGTTAGAGGGGTAAAAAGTGTTTGTGTGTTTAGCCAACAAATTTGGTGATAGTACAGACTTGAGTGAAGCAGCAGACTACGTTTCAGACACAGTCCTGGGGTTTTCTCTTGGGGCTGCTGGTGCAGTATTAATTTATTTGGAGCAAAACTGGGGCAATCCTGACCAAAGTCTGATCTAAACACCCTTGTGTGTATCAAACTAAACAGTAATCAAACTCAGTTTCACAAACAATACCATGTACACAGCTATGATTAAGAAAAAACTATGTGTATCATGAACAAATGTATTCTACATTTCTTCCTATTTCACCCCTGTGAACATTTGCTAACCTCACAGGCACAGTGTGTTTCTCCATATTGGAGAAATGAATAAATGATGGAGGAAGCACAGGGCACAACAAAGTGTGTGTACTTCAAAAATAAATGCAGAGTGTCCTCTCACCTTCAGTGTAGCCGCAGGCCTGTGTGAGGGCGTGACAGTGAGCCAGCATGGCTGAGTGCGACACTGTGATCCCCATGGTGCTCCCTTCCTTGCTGGTTTTATACTGGGCACAAGAAACACACAAAAACACGTGAAATAAAGACATGGTTTTTATGGAGGGAAAAGAAAGCAATAACTAGAAAGGCTTATAATATTAAAAATGTATCTTTGGTTTATTGGAAACATCAATAGCTCTACTCTTACCTCTATGTAGGCGATGTCATTACTGGCTTCGCGCATTGGAGGATGCCAATCTTTTGGAGGCTTCACAACATGTTTTCCATCTGTCACAAACCACAGCAACCGCGGCCAGCCTGCAGGGGCAGGGACATGAAACCAGTTCAAAGCAAGAGACAAAGACGGTCAAAAAAAAAAAAAAAATACAACAGGCTCCAAGAAGGGTGTACCTTTGAAAGTGGCTACCTCCCCAGTTTGTGCTTTGGGCAGGCCCTTCTGACAAGCATCAGTGGTCAGTGCCAATGTGACGCCGCAGCTGCCCAACAAAAAGCCAATCTGTTGACTTCCTGCATCCTGGGAGACCAAGATTAAAAAAAAACATACATTTATACTGAAAAACTGAGGCAATTAGTATCCGTCACAGTGATGATCTATTAAGAACAATACATTTGAACATGAAAGCTTAGAGAAACGATGCTCTGAGGGAATGTGGGAATTGTAACTGGGACAGCGAGAAGGACGAATGCATTTCATATCAAAGCAACAAAGGTAGTGGAGAAGGCAGAGAACGACAGCCAGTCACAATTAAAAACCTACTGCTGTGCATCAAAGTCCGGCTATAGCAGGAATCTGACACACACTCGCTCACGTTTGATTGGATGTGTATTAGGTTAGAACTAAGCTCATACTAGGCAAATCTATACTGTATGCAAATACAGTATGGGAGGACAAGTAAGAAAGAAAGAAAAGGGAATGAAATAGTGTTTGCCTCCAGAGAACAGCTGGTGTGTGATCTAATATTCACATCATATTACCAAACTCAAATCTCTTTAATTACAGCTCAGTGTCTGAGTTTGCTCATAAAGGACGAGCAAAAAGCCCTTAATATTCAGTCTGTGTATGTAACATGGACGAGTCTGTCAAGTTAAAGATGATTTATGTGCTAGAAAGAGCAATATACATGACGACATTGTAATTAGAATTTAAACGATCATGCTGCCTCAGTTATAGTTGTGAAACAAATCTGCCCTTTTTTTCTTTTTCATGACAAACTGATTATCAGGAATATAAGAACAAACCACGGATGTTCACATACTGGAGCACCAGAACTTTCACAATCTGTTATCCAGCAGGGGTCACTACTGTCTCTCCCTTGTTTTGTTGATGATTAGCAGTAAAATGTCCCAGGGGACACTTATTATTATTGTTTGGCCTTTACCTTTCTGGTCAGTGGCACCTCAATAGGCACAGGCACCAGCTCTGCCAGGAGACAGCCGTAGAAGGCAACCATGAACATCACCGGGTCGTTGTTAGGGAAAACAAGTGCAACCTACAGGTTATCACAGAAAAGTTTTTTTTTTTTTTTTTTAAAAGACAGATGCACAAATACTTAACATTTCCTTTGCAGCACAATCATTTAGGATGGTATTTGGTATATTTCTTTCATTTTCAACAGCACCTCATGAAAACAGCTTAGCATCATGACTTACTCTGTCTCCAGGCATTAGCAAAGGCTCATTTCTGGTGCTCAGCTTGTTGAGAAGAGTGTACGCCAGTTTCTGACAGCGGGTCCAGAGTTTACCTACAGGTATGAATATTAAGTGTCAAGCATCTCTTTTGAATTAACAATCCCTGACCCTCAGGTGAACATTCAAAACAAAAATGACTACGTGGTTTATTGTGAATCGACACCTACCATAGGTGAGTGTGTAGACGGGCTTGCCAGCATTGTCGAGTGCCGTCAGGCAGGGACTCTTGGGCTGCGTCGTACCCCACCGCTGTAAGGCTGCTGGCAACGAGGGAGGCCAATTGGTGACCACACCAAGAGACTCTCCTTCAAGGGGACTCATCAGCTGGCCCTCTGGTTTTGGCTGGTTGGGATCTGGCTGCTGGACTAAACACATGAGGAAGAGAGTGGGAAAAATTGTGTGGACATTTTTGTGCAACAAAGTAAAATAAGCTCTTTGTCTTAACGTGTCTATTCTTTGTTGAGTGATTTACATAGCAGTGGTAAATCTCAGCATCATATAACTCAGGGTAATGAGGGAAGTGTGGGACTGAAACACAATGAGATGGAAGTGATGGAAAAGGAAAGGCGAGAGGATAAATGGGTGAGCTGTTCTTATCAGTCTCAGTTTCCTAAGACACCAATGCCTGACAGACTTGGAGCTATGGCTTATTAAAAGGCACAGGTTTCTCTCTTTGATTTAATTCCTGTCTCCCATCTCTTTGTCACTATTCTCTCCTCAAACTTTCCTCAACTCTTGGATAAGTGGAATTCAGATGTGTCTGACTAAAATGGCATGATAGATACATCCCTGTCAAATAGAACACCTCTATTAAGAAAACATTGGGTTCGACCTGCTGCCATTTTAGCTTTGTGTGGTTTTCTGTTTACCACTGAGGCTTGCCATGTTACTGTTTCAGGGAGGCTTTTTAAGTCACCTGCTGGTGTATTACTATTCTTGTAGGTTTTCATTTTCAGTGTTTATTCAGCCTGGCAGAGTACCACCCAAAATCCATGATGGGCTGGTTGAAAGAGAGGAAATACTTGGGTAGGGCTGGTCGAATGTGAGTCTGTGTGTGTTTTCGGCACCCACTATTCCCTGACCGCTCCCTTGACACACCTGGTGGTCTCAACTCTGACAAGAGACAAAATAACAACCACTGATCTAAAAGCGCACTTTGACTGTTGATTTGGGAGGTGTGGTGCGGTTACTGCGACATTTTTATCTCAGGAGCAACAGGAATTTGATGAATGGCAAATACAAAAATGGAAAAAGTAGAAACTCAAAGCCATGACATTTTGTCAACCGATGCCCTTCAGTATACACCAAATAAAGAGCTATAATGTTTTATGTGATGTATTGATTTGATGATAAGAAATGTAATCATTTTCAAGTCAGCCTACCATCCAACAGCTCCTCAAAGTCATCCAAAAAGAACTCTCGCAGAGGCGGTCGCTTTGGTCTCTTCAGAGTGTTGAGCAGCTGCTGAATTTTAGAGGAGACGCGGCTGTTGACTGGAACACCTGCACAATGAGTGGAGGGGGGAGAAAATAAAAATAAAAAAGGTTGGGGCAAATGAATATTACAACACCAATGGGATATGGGAAATACAGACATGGAAAAGAACAACACAGGATGGAAATAATAATAAACGGAGCAAGTTGGAAAAGTGGAAATATGGACAGAAAGATTGAGAGAATGAAGGGGTAAGGTGAGGAAATGGATGAGGGGAGGACAGATACGGAAAGAGAAGAGGTCAGTGTGGTGTTCTAATGAGACAGCAAGCTGTCACTTACACTGTGGCAAGACAAGAAAACACTAGACAAGGTCCTCTTTAGCTACCTGGAAGTCAAAGGTCATAGGATATGCACTAGAATCATGAAAAGACCTGAAGAGGAGCAGCAACGCCTGCTGCCTGGCAAACAAGATGCCCTCTTAAGTGTAGGAGGCTAAAATAAACTGTTAAGTCGATGATTTATGTCATTTGGCATGTATGTATATATGCAACCAATAATTAATAAGCATCTTAACTTGTTGTAAAATGAAACAGAACTCACTTAAAAAGCACAAGTTACAAGATAATGACATTTGTAAAGATACAATTACTGTAGCGACAGTACAGACAGAGAAAATGAGAACAGACTTGAAATGAAAGAGGGGAGGAGATGCCCAGCTAAATTTCCCTCATATTTCAGACAGGGGCACATGTGTACTATAATAATCACTGGACATCATTTCCTCCATATGATTTCATTCTTAGTTGGAGGGGGGGTCGGGGGGATGGCTTGTGTCAGACATTCCAGACAGCCACAGGAGACGAAGGCCACAGCTGCATGAGGCTGGCCTGATATATCTCAGTGTAATAAGGCTGGTTCAGACAGACTGTGCCTGCTCGAGCTGGGACAGATGTAAAGGAGAGTAGACATGTGAGGCTCAGTCCAGCACTCGATGGGCTAATTAGAAAGTCCCAGACACACATGACAACATTCACTCACTCAAGGGCTTTAATCATTAATATCACAGCAAACCAGCAACGGTCTGACATAATGACTCAAATGAATGTTTCCATAATTTTCCACCTTCAGCAGTCAATCTGTGTTACAACGCTGAATCCAGTTAAATGTGAGCACAGTTTTCTCAACAACAACAGCATGTGCATAGCTTTCTATTAATCTGTATTTCCTTAAATTTAAATACAGTAAATCATATGAAAAACTAACCACAAAAGGTGTTAAGTCGTTTTTAAGAGTTTTTCCTCTGCATTTGTTGGGAACTATATTCAGCTCTTAATTCACTTGGGACAACTTGAGTACTTACTGAAGCAGAATATGAATGTTGGATTGAGTCTACACTGCAGCGCCCATTAATGTAAAAGAAAGAACATGAAACCCAATCCAAGAGCATGACTTCTCCAACAGTGGTGGTGTGACTAAAAAGTGTCACTTCAGCCTCAAGCTGAGCACAAGCAAATAATTGAGCTCTTGAAACACTTGGGGGAAAAAAAATGTACAAATTGCATGAATCACATAAGTGATGCATGGAAATGTGCAGACTTAGCTGAGATCTGGATGGTGTTACATCAGCATTGCAGGAAATAATGGTTTTAAGTCATACTTAAAACTCACACTGCGACTGTGTTCTTTGTTTGCCAATTTTGTGAATATTATTCAGGCAATATGTAACGCCTGATAGAGGAGGTTGAACTGGATGGAAAATGTGTCAAGACGTCATTTTCCAGAGCAAATAAGTGAAAATTGTGAAAATGCCTTTAAACGATGTCATGGACATGCTTTAACTCATACTCATGCAACCTCAGTGGAGGTAACTCATCTTTGCTAGAATAGAATAAGACATATCTGGGTTTGGATACACAGTAAAAACCTGAGAGAGGGGTTAGTTGACTGTTGTTGGTTTTTTTTACTGGCATTTGTTGACAGAATGAACAGCACATCATATCATTTGGCAGTATAGGGCACATTCTCCAAAAGAATCTCACACATACCACAAATACACAAATTGTCAGTATCTGAAATGAGACCAAAGCCACTGCTGTGTTGTGCGTCATTATTAAATCAGCAGCACCGGTAATGCAATGAAAGACACCACCGTGTTACTACAAGGATGACAGGCCGGTGTCAGCAGGAAACATAAACTGACACGTCTCAGTGCGAGTGAGCGAACGTGTATGAACAGCGTGCTAATTATTCACGAGTGAAAATGAGTAGTTACACCTGTCACCTTTAACACCGTCTGCGTCAATGTGATCGACGTGGAGCAGTTAGCTGAAGAGCCTGCGGACGGCAAAACCTTTGCAACACACTCAGCTGCACAAAAAAACGCACACATACAAGCAAAGTATAAATCAATGTTTTTTTAAACATGGTTCGAAGAAGTGCTACACCTGACAGTACAGGCAGCGGCAGAAACACAGGAATGCACAAACACAAATGCGCGCGCACACACACAGCAGAGTGCACATGTAGCCATAAAGTCAGAGGAACGGTTATAAATACCATCCGTTAAATTGAGGGATCCTTCACTCCACTCACAGCCTGGAGAAGAGACACATCAGGATGTCAATGAAACAGTCTGAACGTTGCATGTGTGTGTGTATCTACCTGCAGCCAGAGTGGACTTAGACCATAGACTGCATAGGTCTAAATAGGTAGGTATTATTTTTTACAGCTTTACGTGTAGGTCAACTAATGTATTGGCAGCAAAATCTGATGAGCAAGGATGGATGGCAGGAAGGTGATAGCTGAAGCAGTGGATATTATTTCCGAAGAACCTTTCAGCTCTGATGTTGAATGAATGCAGATGGTCAAGTAGCAGAAATACTTTGGCGCTTCTTTGAATGGATTAATCGACAATGCCAAAGCGCTGCAGTTACTGTAAAATGGAGGTGTTGTCTGATTACAAAGATTACTAATAACACTGCGAAACATCTATTCTGGAAACTTTACATAGTGCTGGGTATTTACTAGACAAAACAGTATTTAGGATGACTAAACTATGCATCTACTTCATTTTAAATGTTGTATTTTTGATTGTTATATACCAATAAAAAGGTAAAGCTCACATCCTTTCATTGCAGTAAACATAAATATTTTGATGGAATCTCGTGTGCTAATGCTCCATCTTCTTTTAAATCTTTAACACAGTAAATACTGAACCGAGGCTTGACTTTCAAAACTATATTAGAATCCAACAAAGGGTGTCGATAAGGTTTTCTACCATATCATAATAGCTTCAGCAAAAGCAAACAGCACAACAACATCTTGGATATTTAAACCTTCAGTACATGAGAAAGACTCATCTCTGCAAATAGCAAGCAACTCAGTTTTGGTGGAAAGACAAGGTGTGCACCAAATACCTGCTAATAACACTGTGGTCTGAGAGCTTTTTTTTCATCCATGGTTAATATTGCAAATAAAAAGAGAGCAAAGAGACAAAAAATATCAGAAATTAAGGTGGAGCTTGACTACTTTAACTAACTACTAATTAATGAACTATGTTGAGTTAAAAGCTGTCAGAGCCTCCACCTGTTGCCAGTAACTCAGAGTGTTTTTCCATCCTTCTCTACAGAGTGCTGTATGTTATGAACACTTTAACTGTTAATAAAGTAACATCTATCTATTAAAATTGTTAAACAAGCAATGAAAACTGTGACGTTTGGGATTTATTAGGGGATGGTGACAGTGACGAGATCAGGGGTCTGTAAGTTTGTTTGAAAATGATTTTTGGAAAAAGTGACAGTGTCTCAGAAAAACGTAGTTTAGGTTTAAAGTGGTATTATGTCCCCGTCTAAAGCATCATTATCTACTTGTTTGTATCATTAAGGAGATAAAACATTAATACAAAAATAGTGTGGATTTTCTTTGTTACCATGGTAACATAGGAGGGTCAGTCGGCAGCTTGGGCCAGTCTGACTAAGACAGAGGGACAGACAGTAAGGAAGAAAATGGAAAGGGAGGCAACTGTGTTTCTGAGTGTGGACGTTAGGAGGAAACTCACCATCTGCGGTCTCCATAACCTTGGTGTTGTAGTTGCAGCCACGGGAAATGCCTCGCACTGAGGCCACCTGGGGCCGATCTGCATGAATTGAGGATTGCTCCGACAGCCCTGTCACATCAGGGGGTGCTGAGTGGTTATCTGTGAGTGGGTGAGTGGGGTGTTGGGGGTTACAACGTCAAAAGCCAGGACTTCTTTATACTGCTGCAACTCTATGAAAATGAACTTTATAAGCTTGCAAATATTTGAGAGGCCATGAGTGTTTTTTGTTTTTGCTCCCCTTTGCTGCAGAAGAATCTTCAGTATTATAAATAGAAGTTCACCACTACGTGCCAGAATAAATGCAATAATGCTTGTATTGACCAGACTGGTTACTGCCTGTTAAAACCTCATCAAAGATGACACAGTGAAACCAACACCTCTGACGGAGTCAAACAAAAACCAGTATTACATTTGTAAAAACAGAAATCATGAGCTGCTCCGTGAGAACTCACATTTGGATTACATGGATCACTGGTTGCCGGCCGGTGAGGTGAATGATGGGTGAGGCAGAGAGTGACATTGGTGTAATATTAAATACTTATTTACAGATACACCCAGCACCATTTACTGCTGCTCAATGCTACCCCCATTCCGCACACAAAAATTGGACAAATCCACAGAAAGGGATGCCAATACCAACAACATTTACAGGCAGAAATGAACACACACACACACACACACACACACACACACACACACACACACACACACACACACACACACACACACACACACACACACACACACACACACACACACACACACACACACACACACACACACACACACACACACACACACACACACACACACACACACACACACACACACACACACACACACACACACACACACACAGCTGATGTTGCTGCTGCTCAGAGAGAGATCTAGTGAATGTCATTAACTTGCTTGTGACACTTGCATCCCAACATGGAATTCATGTGTTCGACGAGAGAGTGGCTGTGAGACCGCACACATGACTGATTGACGCAGAGAGGTCTAATTAGAGAGACGTAAATTAAAACACTGCCGCTTGTAATCCTTGTCTTTGCTCCATCGAGTGCTTTTGTGTACCTGGAGGGAGACAAGGCCTCAGCTCTAACGGACGTGTAGGAGACCACTGTTGGCTGCAATTAAACTGAAGTCATACAAAAAAGCCTAATAGACATAATACTGGTCTATGTGCTGAAATCAGTTATGTAACACAAAGAAAAAGTACAGAAATCTAACTGCAGAATCAGTTTTGTGTATACACATAAATGAAATAATTTCAATCCATGTAAGTAGCTAAGCAAGGAAATGCCTGCGAGATGGTTTAGAGACAGTATCAGAAAGTTATTTCACAGTGAAGGTCAGCCCAAAGAAACTGAAATCATCATGCACGACCATGTTATATGTAGTAAAAAAGAAAAGAGGAAACCTTAAAGTTTATAGTAATTCTAAAGTTCCTTCCTACTTCAGCTCCAAACCACAAAAGGTACAAGAAGATAAGTCTTATCAATGTTGATCAAAACCTATTTTGCTCAACATTACCTCTGTACACACTAGATGAGATCACTGCATTGACTGAAAAGGGAAAGGAACATATAGATGGGCTAGCCGATAATGTGATGGAGCGTGAGACGGCATGTGCCACTGACCTAGCTGGGTGTGTGCCATGAGGTCGGCCAGTGCAGTAGCTGTGGCGTTGGCGTTGAGGGCTGCATGGGCAGTGGTGTTGGTGACGGATCTCCCTCCCGGGTGGGATGAGGTGGATGACGCAGAGGATGAGGTGGACGAACCCTGGATGACACGATTAAACCAGTGCTCAACGGCTGCGTGGCCGTGGCCCTGGTAGGGCGTGGAGGTGGCCAGACGACCCTGCCGGCGTAGCGAGCCCTCATCTTCCGACGCTGAGGAAGTGTCTGTGTTTGACAGGTGAAGACAGGGTCAAAACAGTGGAAATGGGTTTGATTCCAGGAAGAAAAGAAGGCAGGATATAAATGATATGGCATTGATACGCTGATGATACATGGCTATATTTATATCAACAGGAGAAAGCCAGTGTGATGGTCAGGTGATGGAGAGGGACTTTTATAAGGCATGAGGGATGCCTCTTTTTTTTGCATGTTTTTGATATGAGACTGCATGCTAAATTTCCACATTCCACAGAGAAAAATATTTATAATATATGGTACAAACTACATACATGTCCACAATAAATATTGTGGATATTTGCTTTTGAATTAAAGAAAAAAAAGAGGAATGTAAGTTTCCCTCTGTCTTTGTGTGAAGGCATCTAAATGTAATCAAAACTGATACTGGTATTTGTGCAGAGCGGTGTTACGTCAAACATTTATGCAAGAAATACAAGCATACATTCAGTTCAAACGAAAAAAAAGAAAATGGCGAGAGGTCTGCCACCTATTACTGACTTGGACAGATCCCCAGTAACTGATAATTTTATAGTCTCTCCTGTGAGGAACACAGTTGGTCTTTCGTAAAAAAAAATAATCCAAAACAACAAGGCAAGGATCTTTTAAAAGGAACACATTCCACATCATCTGCCAAGCTCACAGAAATATCGGTTATCTCAACAGGATGACTGAAATTGAACAAAGAGTGGCTGGGCCTATAGAAAACCTAATGCAATGAAAAGGAACACTCGCGTTACGTGCAGATTTCAAAATCAACAAAAAATTTTTCATTTATCCCTCTCATTCATCATTTACAAAACAGTGTGTTTTGTCTCTGCAGCCCTGGAGAAAAGTACAAACAAATATGGCACTAAAGCTTCAGGGCATGAAATTCACACTGAAGCTTTACAAATGTGGGTCCACTGATGGGACCATTGAAAGAGGCATTGTAAAACAGAGACTAAGCTTCTTTTCATTTAACTATTGTCTTCTTGTGCTTAATCTTCATAGTAATCACTCGCATTTTGTAGTTAGAGGTGAAGTTCAAAAAAATATGAGACTACTGGACTCCCGAAGCTAAATCATGGCCTTGCAGAGGCTGTCAAAGGAAAGCTACAGGCGATTTGATTATAACAAGCTAAAATTGTCTCTACAACTCTACAACCAGCAGACTCATGGGGGTTATCTTACATTTAGAATTCTGTTTGTTATTCGACAGCCTCCGTCCAAGCTCTCTGAGTAACCTTGACAGAGACGGATGGTGAAGGGATGGGTCATGGAATCGTTTTTAAGTAGAAATTCAGAGGCGAAAAGAACGGTAAAGAAGCCAAGAGTAAAAAAAGAGGTTATTAGTCACAGTTATACAAGACGAAAATGTAAGTAAGAGTAAGTCAGGAAAAAGAAAGAAAGAAAGTGAAAGATGAGCTGGAGGATGGGAGGGGAATAAAAGTAAGTAACCAACCATATATGTATATATATATACTTTGTATATATATATATATATATATATATATATATATATATATATATATATATATATATATATATATGTACATATATGCATAAACAAAGATGTGCTCTATAGCAGTGAAAACTAGGTATGCTTACCATGTCCACCATCTTTGTTATATGTTTCTAGATCTCAGAGATAGTGTTGAATTATCTTACATAGCCTCAAGAAATTTAGCTGCCATTAACCTTGAAAAACAACACAGCCCAGATCATCCGTCACTGGTTTTGTGAGCTAAAAACTGTGCACTTTACCCTGACACAGTACAGCAGAACATTCTGACTGACTCAAAACAACCATGGGAGGGTCCCTACTTCTCCTGTTCAAATCCAGTTACTCACTCCTGTCTCCCCTTTACACACAAGGCACAATAAAAAAAAAAGCCACTGAGAGTTCTACTATCATACACAGATATCTCATTGTCTGATTGGAAATATCTGATTTATAATTTGGAAAAACATTTGGCCAAACATTTTTTAGCTTTCGTGCAAAGAGAAGCCATATAATTCTGCAAAATTACAAAAATGTAAGTCAACTGGCCCACACAATACAAACTGTTATAAAAGCAGGCAAAAGGTCGACATTTGGAGACTATGTTAAAAATCTGATTATGCATCCATTATGCAATTCATGTGGGAAGGTCTGCCTGGGAACATGACAGTGAGAACCAAGTCCTTTATAGTCACAAAGAATGGACACATTCATCACACTGCATATTTCTTTCCAGTTAAAAATGCTTGGCAACATCATCTCTGTTCAACGGACACAACAGAGAATCAGCATCCTGCACGCGGAAGCTCATGGGAGCACATGTAAACAAAACCTTATAGGCTGAGTGTGCACAGGATATCCTGTCTAATGATGTGTTTCCATTATGTACGGTTCAGTTTGGTACGGTACGGTTGCGTTTCAAATGAGATCTTTACTTGTTAGGTGGGGTGTGGTCTGTGCCCGACTGCCACGTAAGCGAGATACATAGCATGATGTCGTACGTGTGCGATGGCATCAATTGACAACATCGACATTCTGTCGCCCAATCAGCCGACTATCGTGGATTGAGCTCAGTCTGTACCATACCATTTTACCCGTACCCAAGCGAAGGTGCCAAACATGGAACGGTTTGGGCCGGTTATCTTGGTACTATCCCTGATGGAAGCGCAAAATAAATACCGTACCAAACCGAACCATTCCACTCAGTGGAAACTCGCCTTTAAAGGAAGATAGCTCTCACCTGGTGGGGTGCATGCCTCGACAGATGACTGAACTAGCACAGATCTTCTCTTAGACGGCATGGGCATCTTCCTCTCTTTGTACTTGGCCAAGGCTGCTTGGACGGCTTCTGTGTGCAAATCTGAAAAAAAACACAGAAATGTATTTTAGCAAACGGCACAAAAGAAGAATATTTTAAAAGTTTCGGTAGTTATGTACAAATCATTACCAGATCTGAAGCGTTCATCCCGGGTGTTGGCAGCTCTTGACTTATTGTGTTTGGAGCCTGGAATCACAGCTTGAGAGGACGCCTGGATTCTGTTGTCAATTTGCAGAGATGGATCTACACCTGCAGAGAGACCAGACCAGAACAGTTGGACCATAATTTATAGAAAAATAGAAAAGGCCTATGTTCCTCTACTGCCCACGAGCAGAAATATTAAAGCTCCAGTGCATATTTTACTCTGTTTGGTCTTTGTGAACAGAAACAATGTAACGTTGTCAGTTTACTGTGTCCTTCGCCTGAAAACAGGCTAAATCAAACAATACTATCAGGCATTTGTTTACACAGGGGTGGGTGGGGTCAGAAAGCATTTATGCTGAACGATTTCAGATTTTTTGGTAAGTAGAATTCACTTCAGAAGCTTCTTTGTGTCTTATTTTTCCAACCATACTCAATGCGTGAACTCAAAGTTGATGGAGTTTCAAGGTGGTTTGAATCTAATGGGTGTTTGTTTGAATTGAAGAGCTAAGCACTGCACTGATAATATCAGAATAACAAAGTGCAAGGCTGTTAAATATTGCGCTACCAGATCAGGTATACTCAAGCTTAATGGTAATCCCTTCTTAGGCTGCTTTATTCTTATACAGTAGCTTGGAGTTGAGAAAGTGTTCACATTAATTAATCCAGCCTGTCTCACAGCTTTCCAGCTCCCTTTAAGCTTTCCAAGGGAAGCAACTGCAAATTTTACAGACGTAACAGAAGAGAGATGATTAACCACCATACATGTCAAGATAACAACATCTTCCAACTGATGCCGTCCTCTGCAATTCATCCTTTTTGCTTAAGCAATCCTCATTCTTCATTAAGAAACTAATGGTTAGCATCAGAGGGGAAAGCCAGCATGACCACCTGAAGGAAAGTCATGGCTCTACAAGCAGTTTGCTTTTTGGCTTTAATTCTTTTTTTTTTTGTCTTTTCGTGGTGATGCATTTAAAGTGAGCTGGAAGAGTAAATGCTTGGGATGGACCCCAAAAGGAATTTGAATGACGCATCGTCCTGTTTCACAAAATAATGTAATATGCGTTCAAATTAGATTGATCTCATTTGAACGAACATCATTAAATTTCTACATGTAATACGAACAATCCAACAAAAGAAATGACTCACCCACTATGATTCTTTGTTGAGTAAAGACAGACCTCAACAGTTTATTTTAGGGAGCCTTGAAGGCCAACATCAGAGGGGATAAAAAAATCAGGATACTATGGCTAGATGTTATCATGATACAACAATTTCAAATCATTAGATTAATATAACTATCACGAGAAATGTCAGACAAATAAAGACCTAGTCCAGTGAATAATATCAAATCATGTTCATAGAGAGTGACTACATATTTTTACATCATCGTAACTGACTGGAACAGAACCAGTTCAGCTTACACTGAAATACTGAAATCATAGTCATAAAGAGTGACAGTAAAATGCGAGCAAGAGTGCCCAAATATTAAATACGTTAATTTTACAGATAAATATAACCAGGTTGTGGACAGTTTTGCAACATTCACTAACCTGTGACCAAGAGAACCACTCAGGAAGACTACAAAGTTCAGCTAAGTTCACATTCAGTCAGTTACAACCAGCAACTTGCTTGCTGGATGGCTAGTCGAACACCCGGCCAAACAGCCATCAGCCCACCCGGCTTTTCAGCAGCAGCTTAGAAGGGATCAGCGAGCTGCACACTGTCAGCAACTCTTAGTCAGCAGCTGCAAACAACATACTGCAAACCCTGAACAACATTTCAAATACTACACAACATGGTGGACAGCATGAGGACACTTAAGGACACGTAATACATCGAGTCTGACACACGAGGACACACACAGTAGATGCATCGATATAAGCTGGTCCTGGTACTGCTCTGACAGCCCAGAAACACAGCAGCCTTTCCTTGGATCCCGCTGGATTCAGGTCTATAAAACAAGCCAGGACATCTGACCTGGTTGCTGGGCAGAGCGTGCTTCAGAGACAAGCCACGCTGAGCCAATCAGAGGCACGCTCCGTCACAGCAGAAGCTGTTGTTGTTTCACAGTGAAATCCTGATGAATTTTCTGGTCCTGTTTCATGCCACTCTGTCTGCGTTTCTCACTCCTAGTAGACGGCAAATACACCTGGCCATTGACCAACATAAATAATCAGACCTGTTTAGTTGAATAACAAAAACAACTTCTTTGAGTGAAACTACATATGTGCTTAATATGAATGGAAAATCAATTTTAAAACTAGAAATGCACTCCATGACGACTGGGCACATCCTCCAAAATGTTTAATTGCACAATCAATATTTGACTTCCAAGCTCATGAAATGATTAATTCATTCATCTTCTACAGCTTTATCCTATCTATTCTCAAAACTGGTACCCACACACTGATTCTACTCTCTCAAAGATGTTAACAATCTGGCTCGACACACCTACTTCACAGCATTTGGCACATGTGCAGTCCTATGACAACATACATAACATAAGCCAGACATAAGACAGTTAAACAGATTAGAACATTTCAAATGGAGCTCAGCAGTCTATTGGACTCCTATTTCACCCACTCAGCTGTTGTTAACGCTAACCCACTGATTCACCGTGTTGGATGATGTGTCATTAAACAAAAACGCATCTATTCATTCTGCAGGAAGGACAGTCTGTGTCGTAGAGAATATCAAGCATCTCACCCACTTTGTGTTAGGATCCATCAATTAATGAATGACAGAAACAGCAGAATTCATGATGACAAGAGAGAAATGAAGCAAGAGAAAGACAGACAGGGAAGATGATTATCAACCCAAGCTAAATAACAGGCATGCTAACTCCAGTGGAAAGCCTCAAGTGTCCCGAACCAGAGTCTGGTTTCCACTCAGGCTTGTTGCTGTGATAGCAGGCCAAACCAAAGACTCACATGGACCCCAGATAAAGGACAGGGAAGCATGAAGCATACAGACAGCAATTCCACTATGGGAGTTACCACAAAACCACCTCATTGCTTGTAGTCTGCTCAAGGCTGAAGGGACTGACTGACTGACCGACCGACTGACTGCATGAAAAAAAAAACACTGAACTGATACATGAGTGAGTGAGTGCAGTCCCCTGTGCAGTCAACATAATAAGCAGCAACATATCGAATGGAAACTCTACGACCCCTGAAGTTCAAAGTTATTACTCTTTTAGTTAAACACACACACAACCTGAAGCTTTGTGAAATACATTGTCATTTATAAAGCATGACATCCTATCAATAAATCTGTATTTGCTTTTTTGTTTTTTTAATTTTTTCATTTCATTCTTATTTTATATAAAACAAACAAATAAATAAATAAATAAATTAGATTGAAAACAAACAACATAATATAAACACTAGACTAAGTAAATATATTAATAAGACATTTAAAAAGAGACAAATACAAATGACCTTAATTGTTTTTGTAAAAAAGAAAAAATCTCACACAAAGCGTCATAGCAGTAGCATAAACAACAACATGTGTCGAGACGGGGACTTGTGACACAAATATTCTTGCAGATGCATCCAGTATTCTATTGACAGTCTCCATTTTCATCGTCTTTCTCTTGATTGGTCATTCTCTATTTTAATTGTCAAACAGAGCGATGGCAATAATAACCAATAGTGGCAATTAAACTGACCTTAGCAGTCAATGACAAACCAGCAAGAACACCTCTTCAATCTAATTTTACATTTGTTTAGCTGCTTTTCTAAATTTTCTTAGTTTTGATCTCTTTCCTTTGCTCTTGTCGTCCATCCACTGTCTACCACTTAGCTGTAATACATTTATTAGCTCAGTAAAATATGCTACATGCAAATACAATACTTATATCATAGTTACCACAACTAACTTTGTAGATGATACATTTCCTTGTTCGTGCAAGGAGCAATGATTACAGGCATCCTGGTCAAATATTAACCTGTTCCCGCAGGCCTATATGCCTTACCTTGTATCTGTGGGATGTACGGTGCCAACAGCTTGCCTCTTTTCTTCTCATAGCCCTTCTGAGTGATGTCCCCTAAACAGACAGAGACAGAGGAATACAGAGAGAAAGGGGGGGAGACAGACGGAGAGATGAGTCATTAGCTCAGCTGTGCCGTGGTGTGTGTGTGTGTGTGTGCACGTGTCACACTGGCAGCCTGGTTACACTGGCACCATAAGGCACCAGAGGAGGGCGTTGGCAGTAGATAACCAAACTGGATGTTTCTCTCTGTCTCCCAAAAGAAACGCAGGAAGTGACATTGCAATTATGTCATATTAGCATTTAAAGTGCCACTTGATCGACATGACATTGCCGACACATTTCCACCGAATACTTGAACGACATCAGCGAGGCAAAAGGAATATAAATATAATTTGTCTGCTGTGCCTTGAAAATGTATGTCTCACAGGAATTTTTACCAGAGGTAAAAAACACTATTTCATCAGCATGAAGTGCAACCACCTGATATTTCACACTCCACACATAATTAGAAGGCAGTATGTTAGAAAATATGTGCATGTTACATGGAATATCACTGTATAAGCTATTCCAAACCTGGCAAACAAGAAAATCATTCAAATCATTTTCAAATTTAAATTGCATTTTGAAATAATGCAACTACAAAATTCCATAAGTTGCAATGAAATTATTTTATTTGATGATTTTTTCCAATGCAAACTTCAAACAACACCATGACTTGTCTTGAATTCCATCCATCCATCAACTACCACTTTATCCTTCACAGGAGGGTCACGAGGGGTGCTGTGTCAATCTTAGCTGACACTGGGCGATAGGTGGGGTACACCCTGGACAGTTCACCAGTCCATCACAGGGCCACATAAAGAGACAAACAGCCATTCACTCTCACAAATATGGTCAATTTAGAGTGTCCAATTTACCTAATCCCCATATTGCATGTTTTGGAAGCCAGAGAACCCGGAGAAACCCACGCACAATGAGGGAAAACACACAGACTCCATGCAGAAAGACCCTTGTTTCAACCAGGGCAAGAACCCTGGGTCTTCTTGCTGCAAAGGCAAGAGTGCTAACCACTACACCAACCGTGTAGCCCTTGTTGCCAAATCATTCACTCAAAATAAAAGTGGAGATTCAGACAGACGGACAGAAAAAGTTGAAGGTACTACGGCTGAGTAATATAACTGCTATAATAACGTGATTGAAACATGTTCCCCAACAGTCAAATTTAACTCAAACCTAAGACCCTAGCATTGCGCCTGGCATAGCTTACTTGTCACGTAAGTGGGGCAACAATTGATCAAAATTTTGAGGAACCCAAAAACCACTTATGTTGCACATCAATGTTTCCAGTATGTGTCTGAAACAAAAGAGACCATTATAATGCAGTGTCTTGTTACAACATAATTCTCCAACTAATGAAATTGTCAGCAAAAAACACTGGAACATTTATGTCTGC
Organism: Microchirus variegatus; assembly: GCF_963457635.1. Classification (NCBI taxonomy): domain Eukaryota; kingdom Metazoa; phylum Chordata; class Actinopteri; order Pleuronectiformes; family Soleidae; genus Microchirus; species Microchirus variegatus. The sequence continues at coordinate 6,975,931 of NC_139823.1, forward strand.
ATGGGACAGGCTCAGGGCACAAAATTAGGTCACTGAATTTGGAGTGTTTGGGTTGATTTGAGGATTGTAAGAGACCGTGCTGTGGGCCAGTATGAGGCTGATGGGATGGAGGCTCCAATTTTGTCAACTCACTTAGGGACAACCTCTGGTATGTACACAACTACAGTCCTAAATGTGACCTCTCCAACACAAAAACACAGGTCAAAGATGAGTTTGCTTATGCATGGCAGTCAAACAGCCGTGTGACATACTGAACATTGCTTTGGGAGGAAGTTACAACTGTTGACAATTCACAGACATTAACGCAACTTCTGAAGGCTCAGATTTCCCACATTGTCCCAATGATTGGAGAGATCACAGTGTGTTCTTTATATCCATCGAAACAGGCTCTCAGTGGGGTGGAGGCTAAATGAAAAAGGTCAATTGGGCCATTAGAACACAACAACCTGATTAAATTCCATCCCACGTGATCCTTTTCCCCCCAGCTTACCTCGGAGAATGAAAATTTGACTTGCTTCTTGGGTAACGACTAGTTTACATTCGCTCAGTCACTGAAAGCAAGTTAAGGTCTTTCCAAGGACACAACACAAAATACTATTGTGATTTCCTTTCCTCGATCTCGACTCTTCAAGCCACTTAAACACAACAGTATGTTAGTGTGAAGGCAGGTGTTGGTGGTTACTGCCCACTGGTCCTGAGTCACCAGTAACCGCTGAATGCCTGCTCTGTCCAATTTCCAGAAGAGCTGGAGGCAAGCAACAATACAGCGCTGTCCACAGGCCCAATCGGCTGACCTGACACTGACTCTTTCTGGTGATAAGTGTCTGTGTGTGTCCGTGTGTGTGTGTGCGCGTGCATCAATATATGTTTGTGTAAATGCCAGCGTGTCTGATTGTGTGCGCCACTGCCACAGCAGCCAATCAGTCTGACAACAACACAATAGATGACTATTCTGTGTGGCAGCTCTGTATAATGGCAAGCAGCCTTGGTAGTGCACGCACGCACGCACGCGCACACACACCAGTCATGGTATGTCTCACCAAAGCTCATCTTCTGATCTAATGACAAACAGCTTAGTTATTAAATCTGAATTGCATTTTCAGATAAAAATCAATCTTCATCCAGACAAGAGTCTCAGGCAAGTATCAAAAGGAATCTGAATCAGTGCTAAAACACCTGTAAACGTATATCGAATGGTCATTGATGTATAGCTGGTGATGCATGTGCTGGTGTAAAAAGAAAGCCAATTATTTTTTCACGTTTGCTTTCAGAAAGTACTACTAATGAGAAACGATTTTTTTAAAAAAGAGCAAGGATTTCTGAGTACGATAATGAGGTGAAACTTAGTTAGGTTGTGGCCAATAACAAAGTGAAAGTGTTATTGGTCTCCATTTCTGCCCATCCACACCAGCAGTATTCCAACTCCTCAGTTTTCAGGGCTCAAAAAATACACCAGGTAGTTTGGTAAATGGTCAATGGTCTGTATTTATGCAGCTTTTTTTTTTATGGAGCACAGTTTCTATATGTGGAACTGGTTAAGTTTGGAGTTTGAATTGTGGTTAGTATCCTTTATATTAAGGTTAGGTATTAACTGGTGATAATTAAGGTTAGAGATAACACTTTGTTTAGGCTGTCCAAATGAACGGCAGTCCTAAAAAATTATAGCTGCGAAATCCTGTCTGTGTGTTTTAATGTATTCCTCTGTGTTACAACGATGAATAGGTCAGTAAGAGAGAAATGTGAAGATTCAAAGGTCAATATATGGCCTGTCACTTGGGTAATAACAGAGAGGGGGGCAGGAGAGTGACATATAGAAAAGGAGAGAGAGAGAGAGAGAGAGATGGAAGGATGAATGGAGGAAGCTTAGCAAAGTAGCTGTAGCGTCCTGTAAATTTACAGCAGAATGGGTAACACCTCCCTCACCGTGCTGACTAAAGGTTCTGCTGTGTGACTGATCTGTAACAGAAGAGGTACATCTCCAAACAAGCATCTACATCTAGAAAGATAGAGTAAATAAATCTGAGTATGAATACGTTAAAGAGGAACACAAACAAGAGGGAGGATTGAGAGAGAAGAGAAGGGAATTATTTCTCATGTCATGATGGTTAGAGAACCTCAGGGGCTCCGCTAGAAGACAGTATTTTCTTTCCTCAGCTGGCAGCCGTCCTCATCAAAACCCAGCTCCTTTGTTCCCACCATTCCTCCAGTCTAACCTCTTCACCTTCATCCCCACCTTAGAGGGTTGACTGTTCACAAGTGCATGTGTGCGCACACACAGACACACACACATAGCTAACACACATAATAAAGAAAAAGGAGAATTGCATAAATGTCCAATGTCAATATATTTTGAGGGTATAAAGTCTTGTTAAATTTCAGTCTCCATAAGTCTAAAGTGACAAAATGTTACTTATAACAAATGTGAGGCTTTTGTTGTTCTGGCACATCGTCCAATTTTGTTACCGTAAACATTCCTCTCACACAGTCCTGATGCCAATTTACAAAAAAAGAGACAGTCAATCTTCTAACACTCTACTCTTCCACTGTCCTCTGCTTTGTCTTATTGATTGAAGTTGATTGATTGCCATTGAGTAGACTTGACTGATGGCTATTGACTGGAGCTGTTCCTCCTATGTAACCCCATTAGAGAATTACCTTGCATCTGCCCAGAAGTGAGCTCTTCTGTGGGGGGGGGGGGACATATAGTGACACCCTGAACATTCCTCTACAAGCCTGCATGATCACTATGAGGATACATGATGAAGCTGAGCGAACATGAGTGAGACTTGGTGGGGGTGTGTGGCTTATCTCACTAAGCACCTAAAACACATTAATAACAGGACAAAATTCATATAACTATAGTTTATCACATATATTTCCTCGCCTCTTTTAACTCTGGGTGACTATAACAATAATCAACAATAGTGCTTGGCTACAATTTAGTGCATTTGATTACGGTTTCAAACTCACACACTGAGGTGCCCCCATTCAGCTGCAGTTGCACATTAAGGATACAAGCGATGGAGTGTTTTGTTTTCAAAGAGAGAGAGAAAGTAGTAGTAGAAAACCGTCCTTCATAAAGAAAACCTTAACATTTTTGCATTTGAGGAGACAGAGCCAGGACGTTTGGGGGCATCTACACTGAAAAACAAGTCAGACAGCTGCTATTTAATTCCAGCTTCGTTCCAAAAACATGCAAATTAGTGTTATTAACTGTGGGTGAGACTGTGAATGTGAGTGGTTGTTTCACACCCAACTGTAGGGGTCATTAAGAGTGAAAATAACAATATTTTGCATACTCACACTGTCTGTTGAGTGTGCAAATTAAGTAAAGATGGAAAAAATAATGAAAGCATAGAAGTCAAGGAGGAAGCAGACTATTCATCCAACTGTTTTTGTCATATTTACGTGTTTGCCGATATCCTATATGACATTTTAAAGACAACATACAAAGCATTATTACGGAGTCTGTGCCACACTTCCACTCTCTCCTCTGAATTGACAAACAGCCAGACAGGTGGCCCCACCCTTAATGTCTTAGTTCCTGTGCCAGGCTGACCCAACAGTGTGCCAACATTTCTGCCAAGCCATCAGCAAAGCCGTCTGCCCTTCAGCTACAGAAAAACCACTGCTAAATATTTAGGCTGGACAGCCTTTGCTCTCTTGACTTGCGTGATCATTCCAACATAAACAGATGGACGGGTGTCAGTTAACATTAGCTCTCCGGAATACAAATGTTGTTTTTACACATCTGGATTAAACTTTACTCTCAAACCTTTTTTTCCAGTGCATATTTGCAGTGGGCAGTTTATTTGAGGACCAGGAGTGAACTTCTCCAGTTCACATCTGACCCAACAGATGGAGGAAAGGAAAAAAGAGCTGAGAATAAGAAGCAGAGAGCTAGATAGCAAGAGAAAGAGCAGATCCACATCACAAATGTAGCATTACAAAAAAAAAAAAAAACAGAGCTTCAGGAGAAATTCTGACAGAAGCATGATACGCATTAAACACAGCAGCAGACCGAGTAAATTGCACAGATTGAGGCAGAATGACTCACATGCTGTAGGTGCGAGCAAAGCAGCGGTGAGACGTCTTCAGCGCAGACGGACAGAGAGATGCACAGAGAGCTGAAGGGAGGTATGGCATTGGCGGAATACAGGCAGCAGCTAACTGGAAAACTCAGACCAGTCCTGCTGTCAAAAGTCAGACTCTTTAGTATCCTTTGTTTCCTTTCATAGTGAGAGCAAGAGAATGAAGGTACAAACCATGTCCCTCTTTCTTCCTTCGCATCACTTCCCTCCCACTTGCCCTCTCAAACCCTACACTCCCAAATCCCCCCCCCCCCTTCAGCCAGCTGCCCCCATACCACCCCCCCCCCCATCTCCCATTCATTCTCTCTCACTGTTCCAATCCCTCCCTTCCTCTCCGCTAAGGTCTTCACACAAAGCCACGCTAAAGGCTGCAGGATTAGGGTGTCAAAGCAAACGCCTGCTCCCCACCTTTACATACCAGTCTCAGTCAAACCACACATGCACACACACACACTGTACCAGAACTATGGCGGAGGCTTTGCGGCCTGTTACGACATGTTTATACAGGTCAAGTTACCTGGTAATGCAAACTTTCTTGCTGCGCTGCCAAGATTCAGACAACCACAGCATTATAGTTAAATTGCTGACTACGGCATTGCAGTGCAAGTTATTTTTATTACATCTCTGCAAAGTAGGCCAGATCTAATCTCATAATCTACCTGGACACCGTCTTTAACCTGTAATGGTCCTGTATTGTACTTTCCACCAGGAAATCCCTTTGAGAAAAACCGAGGCTTGGCACAGAGGCTATACTGAAGGTAAGACTGAGCTTAATGTGATGAGGAAGGAAGGAAAACACTGGGTGTGTGTGTGTGCACATGTGTGTGAATGCATTTACCCTCAAGGTAAAGTGTAATGAATAGCTGCATTTAATTAGTCTCCATATTTCCTTGCTAATACACATCAATGACACTGCAACGGTACACAAAACATCCACATACTTCATATTATTCTCCCTTTCTAGATGGACATGAGACCTTGAACTCGTGGGTCAGTCGTCTTATAAATGTTTGTTTGAGCTCACAGACACTCATTCAATAAATTATACAGCTAAAGTAATTATCAGTTACTGAATTAAATTCATTATTCAGACACTTCTATTCTCATATTCTCATTCTCTGTTATATGTGTTATGTGTTATGTGTTTAATTAAAATAATCTATTTTTTTTTTTGTTAGGAACATCACACCCTGGATTACCTACTGATACCGGTATGACTATGATAGTCATTTTCATCCCTTTTAAACAAATCAACTAAGCTATGTCATATTTGTGGAGACATGTGTAGCCCCCACTCACATACTGGTCATACTGTACTTAGCCCTTGTGTGATATTTAAGATCATATTGGTGTTTAAATTTTCCACCTTCCCTTATCAAATCCTGTGATTTTGAATATCATAATGGCTCAATGGCCTATTTTTTGGTAAATTTGTAAAAAAAATTACTGACTTGGTGAATAATTAAAAAGGAACACATTTATTTGTTGCATTCATCTTCCATCTCTATAGAGCAAATAATAATCACAAACTGAATGAAATTCCCAGCAGAACACGGCAGTGCGGGAACTCCAAGGCTATAACAAACACAGTATGTCATTCAACGAGTCATACTGAATGACACGAATATGCACAGTGAAGATTAAAGACATTCAGGATGAGAGAAAAAGGGGAACAGTCTTACAAAAAAAAAAAGAACGGTTTATGAAGATGACAAGGAGCTTGACACTGAGAGCCAGCTGGGGAAACAGAGGGGGTCGGGGCAGACCGGAGGAAGCTTTAGGGAGAATTTAGTGGAGTATTGGGGGGGGGGGGGGTGAAGAAGGATATGATTAAAAGATAACGACTTCCTCTCCCTCTCACCAGACTCATGCTGCCACACACATACATATGATGCTGAAGTGGCTGGGCATCTCTCAGTCTCCATTCATCAATGACTCCAATCACACTGTCGCATAGTTTTTAATTTGTAAGTAGTGCCACTGTAGCCTCCATTACCCCTTTGCTAATAGACAAGATAACCTCCCCTCATCACACACACACACACACACTCTCCCTCACACATACAGCCCAAATGCCGCCCCCTCTGTCCCTGAGGCTCTGTGGCTGATGAGCAGACAGACAGTGTGAATAATAAGACATTAGATGCAGTGCTGCCTTATACAGGGGGGTCCTGCTGCAGCTGTGCACTGATTTTGGGAGCAGACATGAAAGGGGGGGGGGGGCTCTTAATTAACAGTCACAAATAAACACTGACACTGCACACACACACACACACATATCAAAGGAACACACGTGCAGTGGTTGCACCAGTTTCCCACAAAGAGACAGATGCAGAATAACTCAAATACTGACACACAGAAATTACATCAGGGATCGGGCCAGCACATACGCACCTGTGTGTATCGAGTGTCGGTCCAGTGTGTGTTTGTGTGTATGAGAGAGTCTTCATCTCACTTGATTCAGACACATGATGCACAGGCCTGGGCTGAGCTGCACAGTAACTGAGAGACACGCAGCTGCAACTAACAATTATTTTCGTAATCGATCAATCAGTCGATTATTTTCTCGATAAATCGTGATCAGTGTTTGTCAAACCTTGAAATGACGATGTCCTCGAATGTCTTTTGTCCACAAGCCAAAATGATTCAGTTTTAATGATTTCTTTGTTACGTGGAGCAAAGAAACTGAGAAAATATTCACATTTAAGAAGCTAAAACAATCACAAATCTTATTCTAATAATGGAAAAAAGCTTCAAACCGATTAATCGATTATCAAAATTTAGTAATAATAATCGATTGATTGTTTCTGCTCTAGTGTAAACCTGGACCTCACCTGCATGGACAGCAGCAGAAACGTGTCCTAGTCATGATAACACAGTGCAGCTGTACATGTGGTCTGAGCAGAAGAGACTAGGTCTAAATGCGAAACACGGTTGACCTCATCACATTTCCAGTCTCAACTTTGTGTGTGCGATCGAGGGACCACATAGACGTGTCTGAGAAAAATCAAGAAATGCCAGACATGGGTTGTAAAAAAAAAAAAAAAAAAAAGTATTCTATTTCACACCAGATTCTCTCATTGTCTAAGTGCTTTCATGTCTATGTGCGTGCATGTGTGTGCGTCGCTGCGTGTGTGATTTGTGGAGCGAGACATCTGTGTGACAGGCGTGACCAGTGTGGGAGCCTCGCAGTGAAGATTGTCATGAAACACAAGAATCTCTGCTTAGCCAATGAGCCCCAATCAGCCTGTGGTCACATTTGAAGGACGGTCCACCGCTGTACTGTACTGTACGGCTCAGGAAAGCAAACATTTACTGTGCTTCCTGCTGTTTCAGTTAGTCCACGGCAGGCTTGTAAATCAGCTCTGCTGGTGGTGACACCATTAGAGTCTCTCACGAGATGAAGAAAAACATGTGTGTGACTGCTGTTATTAGGTCAAATTATTCAAGCCGATGGTTTAGAGGTGCAGAGATTAGCAGAAAACAGTACTGGCAATAGTAAGCAATAGTTATGGCTACATAATTTGCTTGTTTTTAGCTATATAACATTTGGTTTGCAAGTTGTTAAAACACACTTTGAGTTAAAACAAGATATACTGTGATAAATATCGATAACATTTTACTGCATGTTCATCTTTTTGTACCCCAAACCTTCACACTCACACATCAACCCCCCACCATGGCCGCACTGGGATGATGAGGTAACTGAAACAAGACCATGTTCTCCAGGCTCTTACATTCCTCAGTATGAGCATTTTTTTTTTTTACACAGAAAAATTCAATAGCAGTCAAAGCCAGTACAGCTATCACAGTTCAATTCTCAAACAGATCTCAATTTCATTTTAAGAAAGTCTAAAACGCATAAGGAATGATAGTGCTCAGCCAACAATCAGAGATAGGGAGCCTAATATTTCCTTTGGCCAATGCTCTGATGGGAACATGGTAGATTTTCTTATGAATGAGACAAAAACTGCCTTTCACAGTCTACATTTAAAAATAACTTTGAGTCAAATAACAGAAATAGTGGTACGGTCTACGGCTCTCACCTGCTTGGCAGAGGCTGCTTACTGTATTTGTCTTCCAGCATTTATGGTGCGCTTTACAATACGAGTGGGACAGTGTCCCATGTGAAGCTCCGAGCTCTGTGGTTCCTGCTCACTTCTCTGTACTTTCTCGGAGGCTGTGCGGAGATTTATTGTTTTCTTCTTTGTCTGGTTATTACCATATGAATGACCATGGTTCCACAGGCCTAACACAGGCTTAGCCATTAAGCTTCTTGCATTATACACACACATAAACACCTTTGCTGTGGTCGAAGGAACAGCATGATGGGAGAGAGCTGGGTGCTCTCAGAACAGCTAAACATCTACACATGGTCACTGTGGCAATCCAATTAAACGGGTGCACATATAGATATGTAATAAGTGGTTTTTGTGATGCAGGCTGTTGACACAAATATGTCAGGGGCCAGAGCTAACTAGCGCTGCTCCACCTCTAACAAGCTGTGTGGCATAGTCTTTTGTTCCTCGTCTGTGATTCACGGCCAGCTCTTGGAAGCGAGACCGACATCAGAGCGTGATTACATGAAAGCTTATGTGTGTTTAACCTTTTTCGACACAAAAACACGCCACACACCCATTAATTCTTGTCATACTGCTGATGCAAAAGTATATGTGCCCAAATATACACAACTCTTTGCAAAGAGCACAGCTCAGCCATCCAGGTGAGGCAGGATCAACACAGCGCCAGTGCAGGTCAACAGAACAAGCAGGTGGACACACAGTGTCGTAACAAACGGGCTCAAACACACCGACACGGCCAGTCGCTGGTGCATGACTGTGCTCTCTCTTTCCAACGTAGGCAAAACAGGCCAATCTCAGCAGGCGTTGGACAGGATGACCATGAGCCTCACCTCCTCACAAACACCATCTGTTCCTCTCTTTCTACCCAAAAATACATAGCTGAGGTGTCACAAACAGAAACACGATAGCAACACTACTTCCTGCTCGATGTGAATCATATGTTTGCATTCTATTTCCTGTTTTTTTGACCAGTCAGTCGTGAGTGAATGAAGTAATACAAGCATATGTATGCATAGTTACACTTTTGAAGCTTGTGCATGAGCAATTATTATCGCTACCAAGCAATTCAGAGGAGCAGTGATAGGGCTCCCAAGGACGGAGTCAAGCACTTTCATTGTTAATTTTAAATAACAGCATACTGGCCGAGCCCTTGTTAACAAGTCGGGGACTGACTGAACATCTGTTTGCTCTCAGACAAGATACGCAGGCAGAAGCAGAAGCAGAAGATGAAGAAGGTCATTTTGGGCATTCTGGGGTTTCCTAATTGTGAGATTCGACTGCTGTAAATACATCCCTGTTTTGACATGTCTTAAAATCTCTTAAAATGATCACATGGAAATGAAGGAAGTGAATGTGTGCAGAGTATATAAGTTAATTTCAATACTTTTTAAGACCTTTTCAAGACCTTCTCAAAATATTTTAAGACCTTATCGCCACTTCAAGCTGTAATCAGCGACACATTGAACTTACAAAACAGTTTTAGTTTGCAATAAATTTACATTTTCCCATGTCTGACGATATTGGATATTAGCGATATTGTTTTTTAAGAAACGCGGGGAGGAAAATAAATACAGTAATGAATACTTTTTGCAGTCAAACTAAAAACTTTAATATCTCATGATATCTTGATTAAGACTTTTTAATACTTTTTAAGGCCCCATGGACACCCTGAAGTGAGTGTGTATGATGAGGAGCTTGTCTTGTCTATTAGCAAAGGGGTAATTGGAGGGTATAGTTGAACTACTAAAAATAAATTTAAACGACAGTGTGATTGGAAGCATTGGTAAAGCTTATGTTTATGAGGGCATTTTGACCTTGCGAGTCCTCACAACTTTATTTTACTAGGTTATAGGGTTAGAATTGAGCCCATATTAGGCTTATGTCTGCGTTGTGTCTGTGAGCGTCCTCACTGAGGTTGCTATACAAGATTGTGTGTGTACAAAAGCAAGCGCTCATTAAACTCGGTCTACACCCTCATTACCACACGCATATTTACTGCTTGTTGTCCCGCTGCGATCAACCCAATAACAGCAAAATACAGTTAAACTTACAGACATACGCGCACATACAAACACACATACCACACACACAGTTAGACTGACGTCTGCAGGCAAATACCCACTCAACACACACACACAAGAGTACATTAATGAGAGCAGCAGAAGGAAACTGTTCGGCTGGAGCACATGTGCCGAGCTCCTCTTTATAATGAGTCCATTACTCCAGCAACACACACACACACACTTACTTACTAAATAAATATAATCATATTTTACAGTACATATTACCAAAATAAGGTATCTTGTGTCCCTTCAGCAACAGTCTCATAGAAATTAAACTTTTACTGTGATAAACTGATCCTCCACACAACTGGATGAGAGTGGGAATCACACTCCTGTCAAACCCACCAGTGCACACTGACAGTTTTATGGTGGGCTTTTTCTACAATGTGTCCAAAAGAGGGTGCTAGAGAGATCATCACTTTGACCATTTCATCTTCTGGTCTCTTCGTCTCTCCATCCCCTCTTCATCCTATGTTAAATAACGTAATTCTGAGCAATTTGTATTAAGGGTTAAGGATCATTATTCATTTATGCAGTGCAGCTTTCAAAACTCACATCCCACGACATCATTATTTCACATGATTAACAGCATAATTCCACTATGGCCTGAGGCAGCTCTGGGATCTCTAACTAATGTGTGAAAACATGATTTATCTTTTAGGGCCAGCAGTGTGGGAAATAAAGCCAGACATTGCCACATGCAGAATGACTGAGCTACTGTATGTTCACAGCAGGTACATAAACCCCGTCTTCCTAAAGTACACGTGCACGCAGAAGTGGCTGCTCTCAGTTTGTGAGATCACGACAGTTGCATGCGTGTGCGTTTCCTAATGAGTGTGCTCTTGATGAGGCTGTGCTCTCTGTGATCAGCTCTCTTCAGCAAAGGCCAAGCTATAAAAAAGCAATCACTTCAGTCCGGCAGTGCACACAAAGAGCAACGCTCTTTGTGTGCACTGCCGGACTGAAGTGATTGCTTACACAAAAACGCTTACACAAAATGACGGATGAGCTTGCCCGGTTTCAAAGACCAGCAACCACCACTGGTTTACGCCAGTGCGTTTACAATGTGGCTGCACGAGGTGTGCTGAAACGATCATCGCTAATATTTTACTCACAGATATAATCTGTGAGCAATCCGCTGCAGGCAAAGAGTGGAGGCAAGTAAAGGCAAGTGAAACCAGATTAAAAAGTATTTTTAAATAATAATAATAAGGGAAAACTGAAAGTTCTGCAGTGGAAACAACTTTGGATCATGACTCTGACATTTCACCAAGTTCTTTAATGGAGACTAATAAACAAGACTCTTTGTAAAAACATATGTAATGCATAGTTCTGACTATGTTATGAACCTCTGTTTTTCATTTAGATCACTGTATAAAAGCTGTGCTACCGATCTCAAAGGCAGTGAAGCACACCCCTAGAATTGAGCCATGTCCTTTTATGCACAACCAGAGTGCTGAGAATGCAGATGTGAGGCAATGCAGCAAGGAGATGGGAGGGTAGAGACATGAGGAGGTGGAAGAGATTTCAATAGGGCAATAATAAAGGGGAATCCGAGGATGAGTGAGATGTCTGCATTCCAACGTGAGAACAATGACTAACTCAGTAAGGCATTGGTAATGTTAATGGAAATGCAAGTGGATCTCTGCAACATGCTGGAACCCTTACCTACACCACCACCTACACTGTCCCTGCAGAACAGGACATTATCTTCAGACAAAGTATATCAAGTCGCCATCGTCTTCCTTCTTGGCGTTTCCTCTTGTTTACTGTCTTTAAATTTGTATAAAAAGGTAAATAAACAGCATTTTCAGACATGTTTCAGAATTAATATGCATTCTAAGACTGGGGTAACTGCATTGTTGTTTCTCAAGATCTCCTTTTCTACCATCCAGACTAAAATGCAGCTCAAAACAGCAGAGTTTTTTTCAACATAGAATGAGCCAACAGCAATTTCAAACTAAAACGCCAAGGTAATGACGGCAGGCAAACTGAGCTGAAATCTTGCATATTTACACAAAGTCCTCTCACTTCGTTTCATGGTCAAATTCAAAGAAATTTAAGGAGTGCATTTGTCAGTGGAGGCTTCAAAACTGTCCGTTTTACAGACGGGAGAGAAGCAGAACAGGAAATGTTATAATAGAGCGATGTCACTGTATAGAGCCGTAGTTAAGCCTGCAATAAAATCCCAACTGAAGGGAGATATTATGTGGTGCAGAAGTTGAGTTCAGTAGCCATCCAAACAGATGCCACACTATATTTTGTGCTTTGACAACAGGTTTGATGTCATTTCCTGAAAAACAGCTCGACTAAAAATAGATGAGAATGGATGCTCAGAGAGAGAAAAGTAAGCTTAGTAGTTTTAGATAATAGCCCGCGTGCGTGTTGGTCACACTCTTGGTCTCGGACAGCGGCCAAACAATGCCTTGTATTTTCACCACCATGTGTCTATACATTCCACCAAGTATGACACAATTCCTTATATGGACCATTACATTTTTCCACCCTCTCTTTGCCAGATAAGGTGCTGTGTGTTTTTTTCACACTACATTCCCCAGAGGGAACCTGGCCTTGGCATGGAACCTGCCCATCCGCCTGCCTGCCTGGGTAAATGACTGCTACATGAGGAGAAGATATGCCTTTGATGTTTGTGGAATGGTGGGATTCACTTGAAGAGAGATGAGGGTGAGGGGGGGGGAGAGAGGGAGGGAGCAGGAAAAGGAAGAGGCGTTGTAAAATAGAGGAGAGCAAGAGAGAGAGAGATGGAAAAAAATAGATAGAAAGGGGTAAAGATATTGATTGCCCAATGGAAAGAAGACGGAGAAAGAATACAAATAAAGGAAGAGGGGGATTGTGAATGTAGACAAGAAAGAAAAAAGGAGGGTTTGCTTTGAAGTTAGGAGCTGATCTGCCTCCCAGTATGACCACGGGATGGTTGCTATCTACAACCGTAAACGGTGGATGATTATAGAAAGGGAAAGGTGATGAATCATAATGGGCTATAACGAACCTCTCTGTCTCCATCTTTTTGTGTGTTTGTGCGCTGCATGTTTAATTAATGAAATGTCATACAACAGGGAAGCAGCGATAAAAAGAACACAAACACACTTATTCTTTGATGTCTTTACAGCCATTGACTTATTTTATAGCCTGCAGTAAGGCTGCTTTCTTTTTTTTCCCTTTTCCCCCCCCTTTTACAGACTTTGGCAGCATGTACGTGTCTGCGTCTGATTCAGCCGGGCCAGATTTAAAGCAAGGCTTCCAGCATCTGCAGCACAAGCGCAGAGTCTCCTGGTGTTGTTCAACATTGTCTGCCCCAAGCAAAGGTCACCATGGTGACAGAAGCAGCAGGGCTCTCCAGGGTCGTCCGAAACGCAGACTGAATGTACTAAAAGAGATTGATTGCTTGACTTTCGCCTTCAAAGTAAGGAACAAATTAAGAGGAACCAGACCAAACTGTTTCTCCTTTGCACAATGAAAGTTTACTCCAATCTGTAGAACAGAAACAATTTGTTCTAGGAAGGAAAGGAAAATAACATCTCTTCTCCTAAAGAACATTATAACGACCTATAGGAAAAATAGAATGTGGTTTTACAAGAAAATAGACAAAAGCAGGTCAAGCCCTTATAGATAGGGTGACGGAACAAACCAGACACGAGAAGAGGAACACGGAAAGAACGAGCAGTTCAGAGGAAAGAGAGACCACTTTATCTTTCCTTCACACTCCGTGGCCTCTCTTATAGTTGCCAGGCACTTCCTGTTCCATTGTGTAGAATATTTGGCTGTATGTACAGGAAGTGGGCTCTTTGTTTCCGCTCTCCATCCTGCTGGTGTCGAGCACAGTGCCGAGAGGAATGCGGTGTAGATACTGGGAGGGACGGACAACAAACACTGTGTTCGCAAGTAACCAGGAAGGAGCTCCTTGTGGAGACCTTTGGACTTGAAAACACACGCACAGAGAGTGCGGAGTGTGTGTGGAACTGTAGCTCTCAAAACATGTTGCAACCAAACAGGGAGAGGTTTGATTTGGTTGCTTCACAGATGGGACCATTCCAGATATCAATATAGAGACATTTAACTCAAGCACGCATGCAAACATGCAAAGCATTAAATCTCATCTGATTAGACACCTGATCCTTGCTGATTAATCGATCGGTTTCACGACTCATCAGGGAGCAGAATAAATCATCGGTGGCAGGCTCTCAACTACAACATATGTCATGTCAGGGACTCTATTTACGACTCATGCCCACACAATAGCAGATGAAAATTGGGGGATCTCTTTTGGGCTCAAATAAACCCATCCATCCTCCACTTAACCTTAATCTAGTAAAATAGCTGATAAGTGCAGTTTTGGTTTTTGCATGACATAATCATAACAGTGGCTTTTTTTCTCCGACACGGAAAACGAAAGGTCAAAATGCTGCTGGCAAAAAACCCAGAGAAACTTGTTCTACTAGACAGACGGGTGACAGGAAAAAGAAATAGAGAGAGAGAGAGAGGGAGGGAGAGGAGGACAGTGAGGGGAAAGGTGCAGGGAGGCAGGCGCAGGAGTAGCTGTCAGTAAGATTGATCTAAAGAGAGCAGAGTAAAAACAGCCCAGCATCATCCAGTCAGACCCTCGTTTCATGAGGCTGACAGAGCGGGGCAGGAGTGTGTGTTTGCCTGCATAGAAAATTCTCTCAGGATATAAATAAAAAGAAATACAAGGTTTGCTACTCGGTGAATTTCCTCGACCTCTCTATTTTCCCTCAAACCCAGCATTTGGTTATGTAGAAATTCAACTCGAGTTGATACTCAAGTGTCATATCAGCTTGGAAACTTGTAATCCGTTACCAATCCTAATACCATACATATTAGTTGAATACTTCACTAAAGCTGGGGACACACCACACAAGTTTTGCAGTCTTTACAGGTTTTTCACACTAACCGACCGGTATCAGCAGATATTTATTTTTAGATGCTGGACGACATGATTTGTCAAACCAACTGAAACCAACTGAACCCTTGCAAGAGAGTCTAGGAGATCGACAGTGAAAAGGGTAAACAAGCATGGCGACAAAGTTCGCTGTTGTCTAATTAATCAAATAAGAAAAAGACGGACATGGGCGAAGTCATGGAGGAGTCGACGTTGGCATCGCTGTTCAGCTATTCCCGCTACCTCCTGTCGTCTTTTTCATCAGCTGTTGTGTGTGCTGCATGTGTTTTCAGTCAGGTCAATAATCACCAAACGCTACCCGATTGCGTCCAGAGTCGTTGGCTTATGAAAATCCAACATGTTTGATTGCCAACTGTCCCCAACTAGTGCCGACTGGAGCAGATTCTGCCCAACTGTGAATCATGGGTAAAAATCAGGCAAAAAAAATAATGTGTCCCCAGCTTAAAAAAAGGAGGACAGACATAAAAAAAAAGCAGAAACAACATTCAAACTAACGTTTTGGGCTGTTTATTTCTTCTTTTATGGGAGTTTTCAAAAAACAGTTAAAAATGTTGACTATATCAGGCTGATACTGGAAAAGTAGATACTCAGCGTTGTTTTATCGTCCCTAAATTCATCAACCATCTAATGTAATGTCTCTGTGCCCCTTTCTCATTGGAAATGATTTAACGTTAGCGTCATTACATCGGTTCACAGCCAACCCGAAACCTAACGGTGTGACACCCATCCAGCAGATCACGTCCTCCCTCAGTGCAAACAGTAAAAAAACAAACAAGATGAACCAGCCACTGAGAGGATTTGTCTCAGAACAGTAGTCACTTAAAGCACCCTTATCCCCTCTGTGTCAACCTTGTGGTGACATGTGCACTCATGCGTGTAATTACACACATGTAACCCAATTGTACGTCTACATGCATGAAATAACGTTTAGGAGGGCATGAGCAGACCCTACGGGTGTTTGTCTTTCTATAAATGTATGTGCGTATTTAGGTTAGTGTATGTGACCTGGGATAATGATGGGGGCTCCGTAGTTTAGACGACAGAAGAAACAGCTGGGGCCCCCCTGACTGCAGCTATCCCAACCGTTCATGGAAGTTTAATGGAGTGTGATGATAATGGAATGGTAACTAATCCGAGGGGGTGATGGGAAGGTCAAGTGACCCTGATTGACTGGAGGTCAACAGAAAAGAGAGACAATGTGCAGCATGAAAAACCATCACATAGAGGAAATATCAACAGAATAATACAGAGCCTTTTCTAAAAATAGCACACCAGGAAAACAAAAAAAAAAGATGTGTAAATAAATCACATCCCTAACAGATTTCCACAGATTATGTCAGACAATAAGAAAAAAAAGTGAGCAAAACAAAAGCGACACGAGAGGTGGAGATCTAACACGGCAGCATGTACAGCATCCGTCTACTCTTTGATGATATGGGAGCGTTTTCCCACGGGAGCAATCCCCTCAGACGTGGAAAAACAAATGACTCTGTCGCCTTCCCCCTCTCCCTCCTTCTACCTCTAAGCCTATTTTTAACCAACCATTACCTGTTTTCCTCGTCTCTTTCATTGTCTGTCTCTTTTCCTCTTTTAGTCATGTGACCTGTGTGTATCTACATGCCGAGTGTGAGAGAGGATAGACTGTGCTCTGTAATTGCTTGTGCTACTTTTGCACGTTTTACGTCAGTGTCCTTCCAGACTGCAATTCCGTCAATTTATAAAAAGAAAATCATATTTTCAGACAAGTCTGATATTAATTATTTACATTATTAATGAACAGAGCTGGATATATCGAGTCGTTAACTTATACAGATATATTTTCAAACGATTTTTGCTTTATGCATCTCTTCAGAGGAGAGCAGAGTCTCCTCTGGAGGATTTTGACCGAAACGTGGAAAAAGATAACGTATCTCTCACTCCAGTGTCGCTCACAATAACATCTGATGCAAGTGTGAGGAAGAGGGGGACGAGGGAGCAGCTGCGCCCTCACAGCTCAAAGTGGAAGTGGCGTCATTGGGGACACATTATTTTCCCACTAAACAGAGGCCAATCTTTAAATCTATTCGTCCCTACAGCCACAGTATGAACACTGAACACTTTTTGTAATTGTTAGTAGTAGTAAACAAATACCTAACTATACTTTCTTTTGTCATTAAATATCGGCTTAGATTTCAGTTTCCTACATTTTATCAAGATCCAGTTGCTCTATAATCATTAACAATGCAGAAAATAAAAAAAATGAAGAGGAAAATCTTAAAATTTCCCAGCTGCCACTTCGTCGCCACCTGACACCTGCTACCCTGACCCCACACACACATTCACACAAACACAAAGCAGTATTTGCAAATGTCTTCATATATGACAACATGCATGCTTGCATACTACACACACACACACACACACACACACACACACACAAAACGGGAAATGCAAACAAACCAGTTAACACACACACACACACGCAGGCAAATGCACTTGCGTGTTTGCACATGCTGTTTACTGAGCGACACCTTCATTTAACAGGGACACAGAGAGGCTGAATTAAGCAACGTGGACACGCGTGGTTCAGGGACAGCAGGACCACACACATGGTGCGCAGACATACACACAACAGTAATTAAACGCAATCAAAGAGTGTGTAGTGTGAAGCTACGACTTTCTTTACCCATTTATCAACAGTATTTGCAGTAGTGTGTTTGAGAGAGATCCGTGTGCCTTTTTTTACAAACCGCCACCTAACCGCCTTCCGTTGACTTCAGTTATCAACAGAGGTGGTGTTTGTTTTTGTGAACCAGAGAACCTGGCTGTGTTTGTCCTGGTGTCGTTATTATATCTCCACTCCTCGCAGAGAGAGGGAAACCAGCGCAGTGAGTTTACAGCCATCAACTGTCAAATCAATACTCGCTGCTTATTTAGCTGCGAGGCACACAACAGACAAGTCATGGCATCATTGTTTTAGTAGTGTTAGTATAGGATGGGGGAAAAAAACACACACAAACACACATGTACTGTATGTGTTCCATATGCAGCAACAAATCCATACCGGAGACACATCTGACAGAAGCATTAGCTCACACTCATTCTCCTGCTCTCACGTCACATACAGGATGCTCACACCACAGGCTATGGTAACCGTGCAAAGATATGTTTGACATATACATCAATGTTATCATAATTCCTAATCCTCACAGATTTTCATGATGCTATGTATATAAACATTATAGTGGGCAGCTTACCTTGTACAGATCCCTATTAAAAAAACCGAGTTGTTGCCACTCAGCTGGTATTATCTCCTCTACAGAACACTGTCCAGATCTGATGAGTGACATGGATAACACAGATCCATTGTAATGGAGGGATTATTGATATAAACTATGACGTCTGACCCAGCAGCTTCACCGACCGACCTGATAATTGAATCTGCCTTTTTCCTACACACCCGATTGTCCAGACTTTAACAAGGAGATCTACTGGAGAGCTCAAAGATCTCCACTGTGTGACAACAAGTGCACACAAATCAGCCTGTGCTGGCTATTATGTCCTTTAGCACAAACATACAGGGGTTTAAAAACACAGATGCTGACTTAGGTTATAAAGGCATGATACGTGCTGGCAAAATCAAACCCCAGAGATGAGAGCGAGAGAGAAGGAGGCAACACAATCAATCATCTGCTAAACATCTCTCTGAGGTAGGCCTCGCTCTTTGAATCATCTACGTATAAAGACCAAGGGGCTGGTGAGGCAAAACTGCTGTAGGCACAGAAACAAATGAGGGATTTTTCATCAAGTACAATGGGAAGTTTGACTTGAATTGGATAGAACAGGGCGGACAGGATGCAGGAAGACTGAGGAGAGTCTAAAGGGCCGGAAGGAAAATGTCAGCTCTGGAGGTAGGAGAGAATGGAGAATGCCTTAAAGATGAAGAGCACAGCTACACCAGATAAAAATATACAGATACAGCAGATAATTACGTGTGTGCTCAGGCTGCACAATTAACCGCAAAATAGTACAATATTTAAGACAAAACAGTGCTACAGGAATACATTAGCCCCAAAATCTTGCTCTGGCAGGTGCCAAATCAACATAACTTAATTTTTTTGCGTGACAATGACAGTAAAAATTATGATGCAAAAAGGCATAGCAATTATCAATAACATCGCATTCGCAATATGTGTCAAAATAATCACACTACAATAGTTTGTAACATATCGTGCAGCTCTGGTGTGTGCATTAAAGCCTCTTACAGGAAACACCGGACACGTCATGGCGAGTCTCCCACTATCAGTTCAGGCCACATTCACTAACAACCTGCCTTCCCTCCTCCAAACCATACACACACACACACAACCAACACAAAAGACACACTCGACGACACGTGCACACACAAAACAAACTGCCACTACATTTTGTTTGCAGCACAAACATTGGCCAGTGCTATGCTGTGGGTGCTCACCAACAGACGTAAGGAGATGAGGAATCCGAGTTAAAGTTAAACTAGTTCCCTGGTGTCCTAATGAACATGTCTGTGACATGCTTTGGTCAAAATACAGGATGAAGCACCACAGCAGTTCAATCACCCTGCCAAAACAGCCCTGTTCAGAACGCTTTGTTTATTAGTATCTCTTTAAAAAATCAGCCACAGAGGCTACTGGGAGCAGTTAGCATTTGAAAAAGTGATCATTTGCAGGCTCTAGCAGGCACATTTCTGTCATATATAACATGTATCCAGTGGACAGAAAAATCCTCTGAGGCTGGAAGTTTGTGTAGAACTCTGTGCTGCACTGTGGAGCCAAGGATAGAACTTTTCGCGGACTTCTGGTTTTCGGATGCCGTTGCCCTCGCTAGCACTGATTTTGCATAATAAGGGACCTTTAACTCACAATACAAACGTAACAAAGGTCACATTTGTTATTGTTAAGAGCTTTAGCTAATTCCACATTGTCTTCATCAGCAGTGAGAGGTTATTGCTGTTTTCTGGGGAACAAATTTATCTGTACATAGGAGCATACATCCTGGAAATGGGTAAAATGCACCCGAGGATAATCTAAAAACATCTTGAATGTACCTGGTTGGCTTGAATGTTGCAGTTGACGAGTGCTAATGAGTGGAAAGTTGTTCATTGTGTACAAGCACAGTATAGTCCACATTCACAGATGGCCGTGGTGCTGTTTTCAGCTGCCTCTGTAAAATCAGTTTCCACCAGAATGAAAAATTTAAATTGATTTTCTGACCTCAGGGAGTACGTTTTTTTTGTTCTGTTTTTTCTTTTATTAAATGTAGGCCAAGAATGATTCACTGTGACCACATATAGTGAAAATTGTTTCACACACAAAACATGTGCTCACTGGATAGCTCGACAATCCGATGACATCACAGTAAAAGAATGTTTGAGATCCACGAGCAAACAATAGAGGAGGAACAGTGAACTTTACCTCACTGCTTTTGTCTCTGTATTTCTGTCTTCACATCTTAACTTGAGCGACATCAAACGGATGTACACAAAGTTCATAGCTTTTTGTAATCTTTCTGAAAACCAACCTTCATCTTAACCCCTTTGAACTAAAAGGAAGATAATGTAAAATGTATTCTGTTTGTTTTGAAAAAAACAATGCGAAAGACACAGGGCAACAGTGCAATGTCTTGCTCTCAAAAGTGGAGTGTACAGCACTACAGTTTTATGGTCTTGACCCGAATGAAACCACTGTTCCATTAATCCAGAATTCCCAAGCAGCTTCTGTGTTTCAACCCCATGCATAGACTCACTCGCCAAACAACCAATGCCATGAGGCCAGGCTGCCGGCCAGGCTGGCTACCAGGTGTGACCTCAATGACCTCTGCTTAATTTAGTGGGACTGCAAAGGTGCCACGGTTCATCTGTGACTACTGTATGATGGCCTTTACCTTTCAAACTATAGCCCCAGATTATTCCAGCTCTCAACTCGGGTACATAATTGTGTACGCAGGAACTGAAAGGTCAACATCAGACCACAGGCTCTTTTAAAGTTGATGGCCCCCTGACTGAGGCTAAAAGGCATGAGTCACACGTGTGACTTTCCACATGGACACAGCCGGTCAGCTACAAAGTGAACATCTGAATCCTACCTGGCCAGGTTACTCACAGGGTCAAATGTCAAGTAACAAGTAGCTGCAAGTGTTAAGGGGTATAATGAGTCACGAGTTTGATTTAATGCACAGCTTTTGATTTATGGAATACAGGAAACACCTCACCTTTGCTTCTAGCATGTGGCTTAAAAATCTCACCCGTGACCATCTCTTTCCAGAACAGTGTCTGTAGGTTAAACGTTGCACGAAAGGATAATGTGCAATTTACTAAATTTGCTAACAAAATCTTTGCAATCGCACAATAAAATGAGTGCAGTGTAAAAATGACCACAAATTCCTAAAATCTAAACTAAAATGTATGTAGAATATAATAAGCACCAGTCATTTTACATTTTGGACCCTGATATGACCTAAAAGTCTTTATTTGTTTTCACTTTACGAGTAGATGTAGTCATTATGGTCAATATTGTCATGTTTTGTTGTTACATTTTAGTCTATGTGTTGTGTTATTCCATCAATCTGCCTAGGTACTACAGGTGTAAATAAACCACTGGCATGTAAATATGTTGACGATGTTCATGAATGTGTAATGAATGTACAAAGTGAGTCTTAATTTTACAACACACAATACATTTAAGATCAATTTAACACTACAAACAAGTTTCAGTGTGTTTTTCTTTTATTCCCAGAGGTCCTTACTCCTTTAGAAGCAATTAAATGATTTATTTAAATACACAGGATCATCTGCGTCTGACCTCTTTAATATCCCACTTTCACAAAAGGGAAGAGCCTCCAGCGTCCAGCAACTGGAAATAGCAGCATGACGGCGAGCTGCAAGTTTGATCACTCAGCTGATGATGGACACTTCCTCCTGGTGTCTGCCTGATAACACTGTTTACGACGGTTACCTCACAGCCAACCTCTCATCCAAAAAAGATTTTCCTGCCGCTGTTCCAACCAGCCAAACAGCCAAAAGCCAAAATATGTCCTAAGAAAGATTCAGCTGCAGCAGAGCTGGGGTAAATGTTTTATCGCCACACACACAAAATCCAAGGGAGTGGCACTGTCTTTCTGAGTTCAAAGGATTTACTCACAAACCTACAGACAACAAGTCGGAAATAAATGTGTGTGTTTTGTTTACTACTGTGCTGCAACAGATGAGTGCTCTTACAACAGATTTTCACTGGTATTCAATTATCAGTTCATATCACAAAGTTCACAAAGCCGTACTCTGTTGTTACACCACATGACTGAACAAATAACCAATGAATGGTATTTCAAATTTTAAGAAAGAACCTAAAACAACATCCTAAACCAGTATGACTTCCATAATCTCAACAAATCTTCTGCATCTGTATGAAAAAAAAGAGACCAAAATGTAAACTATACATGTGATTCTTGTAACAAGAGTTGAAGCAGAGGCAAAGGAAAGTAACAAAACGTACAACAGACTAGACTTGGGGATTTCAGATGGATCTACTGTCATTGATCTATTGGTCAGCCAGTGGGATTTGTCCTTTAAATGTAAACCTTTAACTTGATATGAACCTATTATAAAGACAAAGCAATACAATCTTTAAAGATGGATATGCAACAAATTCCAATTTGAATATATATATGTTAATATATATAATATATAATATATAATATATATAGTAAACATACTTGTATACAGACATAAAGGAAGGAAGAACAGCTGCTTACAAGAAAAAAAATGCTTGTTCTCGTGATGAAGCCATTTCGGCGGCCTTATCTGGAAACAGGAAGCACACAAACTGCTTGAATGGCTGGAGAATAACAGTGAAAGTTGATCGCTTCAGTGATCCCCTGTACATTTAGCGATAAACAAGTGTGGCAGGACCAAAAAAACTGCAGTGAAATGTGACCTTGCTGTTGCCTACAATTTCCACACATTATGTATTAGGTGTTACACTGGGGTGTGCTTAATCACAGCCACACAGCTTTTCTCTGAGGCTTTGTTAATGTGCGATCAGTCAGATGTTCTGTGAAATTAACATCTACTCCATCCATACATCATCACAGTATGCACTATAATCATTTAATAACAGTAAACCCATTTAAACAAATTATTAGAACCAGGAAATTCAGAGTGGGTTTCTACTATATAAAGGTTAGTATAAGATACTTGATGCAGACATTAAACATGTTTTACCAAATTTTGGGAAAACATGTTTCTAGGCGTTGTTTATCAAACAAAAATCCAGCTTGGTGTATGATCTGCATTGCTGCATACTTGTCTTGCTCTAATCATGAGCTATCTGTCTCTAGTTTTCCCAATGCTCTGAAAGTTCTGAAGGCTTTATTTGTTTACCGAAAATTGCAATATGCAGTTGTGATAAATTACTGAGAGGCAAGTTTATATTAGCTTGAATCAATCAACTGCTGGGCTGAATCAGACAGCTTCTCGCCCCCTTTTCATCTTGTTATTACTGATGTACTTGATTATTTAAAAGTCCATATGCTCATTAAACATGTGGCTTTTGCAATGTGATGTACTGGTTTTTCCCCTGAAGCATAACAGACCTATCAAAAAATGTATTAAATGTGAGAGTTAACATTAGTAACTGTAACAATTCCGCAAATACACAGTTTGGTTTATTTTTCATTCATGCACCCGCAGGAGTGGCAGAGGTTTGGGGTATAGTATGATGTCCTATATTGCCATATGAGACCGTAGACGTTGGTATTGTGGTTTCTGTATTGCTCTCAGAATCTTCTACACCCGGAGGGTAGCTGTTATCAATTTCAGGCAAGACAAGGCATCTCTGAAATAAAATGGCCCAGGAAAACCTGTTTGTAAGTTTAACACTCAAACTGTCTGAATTCAAGCTTTGGGGCAGAGTGTCAGTTTAATGTCAGACTCTTCTAATGATGTCAGTGTCGTTGACAATGCACCTGCAACCCATGTGCAAAACTAACCCGTGTCACAAACAGCTTCTGGCTGAGGTAATATAACCATTCAGCTGAGAGATTTTGCACAGCCTGATCATGTAACAGTGAGATGGTTTCCAGCCTCTCAGCTTTACTTAGAGGCCATCTTTCTCAGCTCTGTTCAATGGCACATGTTGCACCTGGAGTGAAAGCAAAACATTGATAGGGTTTTCCTATAGCTGACATAACCCGAGGGCCTATTCTGTGAAACATACACCTCTTTGTGCGTTGATACATTAAGTACAATAAGTGATGAACTACAGATGCATTTCACACACTCAACTCTTTATATTTTTTATTTTTTCACCTCCTCCCGTCTTACGAGAAACTGTGATCCCTGATCTCATGAAAAACCCTGATCCCTGATTCCAGATTAATGGTAAAATAATAAAACTGCATTTATTTCTCTGTTCTCTGAAATATTTTGCAAGGGTTTTTTTTTTTTTTTACCAGTAGAATAAACCAAGAAGCAAAACACACTTAATGGCCCTTTTCCACGATGGTCCCGACTACAAAAGTACCTACTCAACATGGACAGAGCCATCACTGCACGTCTGCATTAAACTGTGACTTCCTTTTAAACACACACACACAAACAAGTGACTAGTGACTTGTAAAGCAGTTGTTTTCAGTGTGAGTGAATCACTAGAATCGGTTGATTAAAAAGACTCCGCTTGACACAGTCACTGGACTGAAATACAGCGGCAGGGTTTGTGATTCCAGATGCGATCGGCAGTGCTGTCGCTAAATACTCCAGACTCCTCTGTTAAATATTGAGATTTTAGACATTTCCATGGTAATTGTTGGAGGTTAACCCACATTTTTAGGATTGTTAAGTCTTTTTAACTGATCTACAGTTCAGCACTGTTTGGCTTGATTTGTGTGTTGGAGGTCTTTTCCTGTGACGGCCCTCTGACCAATCAGTGGCCGGCAGTCTGGAGGCTTGGAACCTCGCCAGAGCAGGAACTAAAAAAAGTACCTGGTACCAGGTACTATGCTAGTGGAAACGGAACTTAACTGTGCCGAGGCGAGGCTAGTCAAGCCGGTGGAAACACGCCAATAGTCTTAATTCGTAATTCAACCATCATTGTCGGTCATTGTGGATAGGAAGAATGTAATTGTGTAGATCTGAAATTGAAAGCCCAATACACATGAATGGCAAAAGTGGCATAATTTGTCCTAGGAAGAATGACATTGTGGATAGGAAGAATTGAATTACAGATATCTGTAATACATATCCAGTCTAGCTATTAAATGCTAAAACACCTTGCCATAAGAGCAGGTACTAAAAAAGTACCTGGTACCAGGTACTATGCTAGTGGAAACACAACTTAACCGTGCTGTGCCTAGGCGAGTCAAGCCGGTGGAAACACGGCAATAGTCTTTCTTTTAATATGTGATTCAACGATGGCACCTCTTCCAGCATACATAATTTCAGATTGTAGTACTGATATACAAATAAGAAACAATTCATGGATAGAATGTCCAGATAGTGAAGTTTCCACTGTTAACTGATTAGCTACATTAGACCCAGTGGTCTTAGACTGTCAGAAATACAAAGCTACTTTGTTATAAATAGTATAGTAAAATCTCTGACAGGAGACACATTCATTTTGTCTCTGTGTACTCACAATAAACATCTTGCTGCATTTTATATCTATCAGGCTGAAGAGATATTATTTTCTTATTCAACCCTTCATACTCTCATCCTTTGTTCTGTGTGTACTTCATCAATCTGTCACTCAGCGGGCCCCTCTCCTCTTCCTGCCTGCCTTTGCTCCCAAGTCTCCCGCTCATTTGATCTCTCACTTTGCTTCTCCATCCTGAAGCTCCTCAATCAATATCCCCCTGGATGAAACCTCAAGCATTGCTGTGGTCAAACACCTGAATCTGACAGGCAGACAAAAAGAAACTAAATCCAGAAAAGATACAGTAGAATTCAGCCTAAGGTAATGTAATGCAACTCTTTTCAGTGCGAGTGTGAGGAAATGGGATCGACAGCAAAAAAGCAGCAGGACATCTGTGTTGCAGTAACATGTCTCAGAGGAGCCAAACATGTCCTGAAGCTAAACAGTATAGAACTCTTTACACTTCCAAGCATGCTACTTCAAAGATATATAAGGTGTGCCTTATAGAGAAGTGTCTCATTTACATTTTAGAGGTAAACCATCACACAGATCTATGATTGGCGATCATATGCTTCACTATGCAAACAAATAAACAACACAACCACAGGGAGTTCCCTCACGTCTGTGGAACAGACAAGGAGGCCCTGCAGGCCATTTCACCAGATTCCCAGTGTACCAGCTCTCACTGCTTCCCCACACATGAGGAAAACAACTGAATAATATGGTTGTTCTCAAAAGCCGTTCAAGGCCTGTTACCCAGCTCCACATTCCACAAAAGCCCACAATTCAAAACGTCAGACCTACTCACTGTTCAACCAGAACATGTGGACGATAAGAAATGGTGTTCACCAGCTGAAAACTGACTGCCGACAACAGTGCACACTAATCAGCCTCTATTAGCTAATGTGGTAAAGTCTCTGCCATGTCACGTGGAATTTCATTATTTGAGTCAAAAATGTTCAAATAATTCATAGCATTATTTTCAGTCTGCTGGGAGAAAGAAACAAATGAGTTTTGTTTTCCCGTGCCAGAAAATGGTTATTTCAAAGTCAATAACACTGGCACGAACACCCTCTATGAACTGTTCTCATGAAGAAAAATAAATACGTGAGCTTCAAACTTCAGGAGCTACTTGTCATTCTTGAGGATCTGACCAAAGGGTTGTAGAACGCACAGCAAGAATGTATGAAAATCTGTAACTCCATCCATCCATTATCTACCGCTTTATCCTCATTGTTTGAAAATAAACATCTACAAAAATGCAATTACTAAACACCAGTCCACTAGACCAGAGAAAATATCCCGTATTTATAAAACCAGGGTTGGTTCGCTGGGAGGGGTTTAACTTGGGAGTTGATACTTGAAAAACAAGCAGAGTTGAATCCAAGACAAAAACAAACTTTTGCCCTGGCTAACTCTTGTAATAGCAATTTTTCACTGAGCAAGGCATTCAGTGCTCTAGACCCTCCACCACTGTACGTAGAAAAAAAAAAACTGGGAAGAAGAATAAATGGTCAGTTCCAGAGTGAGACAGTCAGGGTCTGCTTTTGCACTTATCCTTGCACAGATGAAAGCCAGGGGCCAAACCTACAGCCTAACTCAACAAACAGGCTGTGACACGAGAAAAGTGTGGGGGGGGGGGCATATCTGTCTATTTATGTCCGTACACACATGCATGTGGAAAACCCTGATGACTGCAAAACATACTAAGCAGATCCAGAGTCCCAGATGATCTTCTATAGTCAGATAGAGGGAGTAGCACTTGGTCTCTCGCCAGCAGTTAATTCCTCTTGCCCTAAAGAGAAAGTGCAGATTGATGGTAGCCCTCTGCATCAGCCTAACATTTGTCTTCTTGCGACTTAGCATGGGATACAGCGTTCACGATCCCAATGTGGCATCAGTCACATGGGGTCAGAGGTAAAGGAGGACAGCCCTGCCGAGGCCTGTGGACGGTTCATCTTAATGACACTTCAAAGGGACAAATGAGACAAGAAGTGGGATAAATGTAAGTGTAACTCCTAATGATTTTAATGTAGCTCTTTGTAAAATCCTTAAGGAGTGAAAAATCAATAAATGAGTAAAAAAATCAAATCCAAAATCTTTTGTTTTCTGTATCACATGCACTGCAACCCCCCCCCCCCAATACATATCATGTGTTTTTAATAAAGCATAACATTTTGAACAGTCTTGTTGAGGGAATAAGGTGTGTCAGCTCCGCTGTTGTTGGGATGACCCAGAAAAATGTATTAGTTAGAATATACATCTACAAAAAAAAACACAGGCATTGCGAAATGCTTTTTAAAATGCTGCCCCGGCTGATTTACAGTACATGCTTCCTGTAGCGACTGTTCTCGCATGCATGAGTGCACCATTTAAGGATGCGTTGTCGTGAATTCATAGCCCTGATTCTTGCCCTTTGATTCAACATTGTCAAAGCTCAACGCTGAAGTATTTACTACAGCAGGAAAGTCATCCATCCCAGCCTAGAATTAGTTTCCTGTCAGGATTCTGTGCCCTTGTGGCAAAGCATACACATCATAAAAACCGCAGGCGTGTGATGCAGGCAGGTTAAAAGCACTGCAAGTAATAGGAATGAAAGGTAAATCTTGGTTATCCAAGGTCTGACATAGTCCAGCTGTTTCTGTGCAAGGAAATATCTAAATCCAGCCATCCAATCCTCCCACTCCTCCTTTCCTCCTCCTTTTCCATTCTTCTCCAGCTGACCCTTTGGACACTGACATGTAAATAAAACTCTTTATAGACCTGACTTGGAGGAACTTGCTTTAACCTCAGAGAAAGGCACGTTTTTTTTGTTGTTGTGTTATTTTTTTGGGGAAAAAATGACTGTTTTCCCTTGTTTTTTAAGTACATTTGCAACTGCTTCATCCGCCGCCTCGGCGTGACATTCAGTCACGTGTTCGCAAAAAGGCAAAAATAGAAAAAGATTATACGTTTCAGAGTGAACAACAATCAAGAGTCAAAAGGGTAGCATTAAAAGATATACACACATTAGGAGCCAGCGCGGATTCCAGAATTCAGCTGTAATGAAAGTGTTTTGTTCTCTCTCTATTTAAAGCAAACCTTTGTTGTGCAAATTCTTTCCATTTCAGTCCTACCGATCATCACTGAACATTATTTTTACTACTCTCCTCTCTGTGCAGGTCCTGACAGATAAAAATAAGCCTCACCTGACCACGCGACCGTAAAATTCAATTCAGTTTGACTCATCAAATTAGTGGACAAGCAGCAGCAACTCTGTCATGGGTTAGCTTTCTGAATTATAGGTCATATGTTTCACTCACTCACTCACACACACATTCACCACCCAGCTGTCAATTAGACAAAGAATTGGACGCTGCAGTGATAAACCTCAGGAGAAAGTTTAGACATGTGTGTGTGTGTGTGTGTGTCATCAGGGGCATGACACACACTGCCAGCAGCTATTTGCCACTTGTTGGCATTTCAGACATGACTGTTTCCCTCTCCTCATGACAGACGGGGTGGAGTCAACATGTGCTGCATCTTTGGGTTCGCTGCATCGCAGGCACACAGCAGTTCAGCAAGACAAGCCCTCAAGCAACTTTAAAAACAAAAACTGTGTGGGGAAAATATGGGAACGTCTCCCTGTGCAAATGGACACTGTCCACCCAGGTTCCTGCGAGGGATGGAAAACATGATAGAGGTGGAGAATCTACACCAGAAACCCAAATATTGTGAAAGATGCAGTGATAAGAAACTGATCAGCCAGATCATCTAAAATCTAACAGTCAACCACAGGCACAAAATGTGTCAACCACAGGCTGCAGAGGCCTGTGACCTCTATGTCAAGAATGTTGTGAGTAGGAGCACAAAGATGCGACATGTGCATGTGTGTGTGTGTGTTATATTAGATTACAGGTCAGCTTAAAGTTGAGTCTGTCATTGTTCTTTCCCCAAGTGCCTGAGATTCCACAAGTAGCAAAGCGTAAAAAAAGATTATTCACAATGTCTCTGTTGGTCTGTAGCAAAACTGTGCTTAATGGCATATAAGGGAAATGTGTATTTCAAAGCTTTTTGGGGACCACACACTGTACTCACATCAGTGCAGATTTCTCATTAAACTGATCTCTAACTGGGCTACTTGCAAGTTCTGTTAAATGTAATTTAAAAGTTAATAAGCAATAAAAAGTACAGCAGTACGGAATTACTGTGGCTGATGATGTTTAATGGAGTACAAAAAAATCAAACACTCATACACTAGCTAATAATTCTTGTATTATATAAATAAAATAATGTTGTTTTGTAGTGGAGATTATAGATTTCCCTCTGTGTTTTATCATTTCTGCTAATGTTTCCCTGGACTGTGAATAAGAAGTCTCGCGTCCATTAGTAAGACATCATATACACTAGCACCGATAAAGCTCTGATAGGCCAAACTTCAGCTGATAAAACCAGCAGACCGCTATCTAATCTGAGCAAAACATCTGTGTTGATGGTGATGCCAGACAAAAAACATGACTTATTACTGAAAAACTTTGAGCTCACATACAAAGAGAAACCAAAATTCATACATCATTACTCAGGAATTGAGATCGCATACAATCTCCTTCGATAAAAAGACACTGAATGTGAGTCAATCTTTTCACTGTTGCAGAGAAACATCAAAAACCTGTAACTAGGTTTTGATCAAGCAACTGTCTCTCAAATAATGCATCCCAAACTAGAGGAAAACTACAATAAGTGAGTTCATATTCATATTAAATGATTCTCAATCACACTAAATCAAACCTATGTCTATCTATAACTCACCTTTAAAATTCAGTGATTAATGAAATGCTAAAAAAAAAAAGCTACAAGTGTAAATCCAGTAGCTCTTAAGCACAAAGCACCATCTCAGAAAAGAAAGGGCTCACATTTTTATTGACATGACAACATTTCTCTCAATTGTCAGATACTGGAAGTGTCTCCACATTTGACAGTTATGCCTTAGGAGCTTTACAGGCAGTCCCAACTTGCCCTTGCTTTGTGTCGCTCCTTTCTTTCTAGCAATACAGGTACCTTGTGAGAAAAAAAAACACACGTGGGAAACACTCTGGAGAGCGACAGCAGCAGAGCTCATCTTAAACTGTCGGCACAGGCTGAAAACACATTTTCTTGTATGCGAGCAGAGTCTGCCAAGTTAAGTTTTACGTCTAAAAAAAGCCTGGCGTGAGCTCCACAAAAGTTTTTCCTCTGTTCCTTCCCTCCCGTATTCTACTGGCACACCTAAGGGGATAAGGTGGAGAGGGGGAGGAGGGGAAACTTGGCCTTGTTCTCTTAAAAGGCTGGGACAACCTGCTATGCTATCTGTGTGTTTGTTGTGTGTAGCGGTGCCCTCCAGCAGTTTTGAGGATTTCAGAGACCCCACTACTCACGGTGAAGTTGATAGGTCACAGCACATTCCAGACATTTTCTGCCTGTTTGTTTTCCACAAGGAAGGCTCACACTGTAGCCTGCTGCTGCTAAGAAAGCACCTTGTTTGTCTTTGATCGCATCACTCCCTCCCGAGAAGGGCTAGACATTGACTGAACAAACAAAAAAATGTGGAACTTTTTCTAGTGAGGTTATATTACAGTCACAGCATGGTAACTGGAAGACACAAAATCAAAACTACACATTTTCTGGCCTACCCCATCTATGAATGTAGTGCATCCTCCATCCTATTGTTGAAGCATATTGTTGATCAGCTGCTGTCAACGCTAAGTTTAATGGACAACACAGTCCTGTCATGCTGTGCATGCTGATTCTGCTCATACCTGCCCAGTGAGGGTCAAGATGAGTGAATAGGAGCTAATGGCACTGACCTGTGCATCATTAAACCACTGTCCAAGAATGAATTATCGTCACACATTTTAATTACACACTGCCAACGCTTGTCTTTGGCTGCTTCGCCAAGATTTTGTCTAGACAGTGATATAATCAAAAGTCCCTTGCATGAACAGAAAATGTGATTAACAAGATCTTGGTGATTGAAACATCTTTAAAAGAAATACTGACATTTTACGCTTTATGATTATATACAGTATACAAATGTCACCTTAATGCTAAAGGAATGGAGCACAATACTAAATCTGACCCAGTCACAAATTAAATTTATATTATATTTATATTGCCACTCATCAAGAAGTTGAGTAACTAACATGTGGAATTGGCAGCCATGTGTTAAACATGGCAACCAAGTGTAACAAGCAGATGGGTAAGAAGTTGTTAATGTAGAATTATGCTGTCTGGCATTTACACATGCAGAAGTCAAATATTAAAGAAGAAGAAGCAAGTTTAAAGCTCCCGTAGAGTGGTCCTATCGCACATATATGTGAGTTATGGAGGTTTATTACATACATGAACTTGTTTTATGGTCAAAAACCTCCTAGTTTTAAATGAGCCAAAATCTCTCCTCACTGTTTCAGACTGAAATCTCACACCCAGAAGACAGACTGTGTTGTGATTCACCAGCCAGCGTAGAGCCTCCCCAACTGTCTTGTGATTGGCCAATACCTGGAAGTGACGTAATTAGCACACCAGAAGCCCAGCTCCCCCCTCTGGAATATTGGATGCACTGCTACTCATTATCAAAACATTGTTTTAACAATGTTTAAAAATAGCTTTGTCACGATTCCCCGCCGCAGTCCCTTTTATGACTTTGACCCGAAGTCAAAGAGGCAGAAGACACTGTCACTCGTCAAACACCTCCACAACGGACGTTCTTCTTCTTCTGCGGTTCAATGTACGCAACCAGACGTGCCCGGACTAGTGCCCGGAGCAGGAGGATCCGCTGTTGAGGAGAACTGCTGTCTACGTAACGTAATACCAGAACAAGTTTTTTCAGAGATCTCGCTGAGCCCGAGATTACAATAAAACACAGCGTTCTCAGCAGTGGCTGAACTGTTTGTTTCCAACCTTCAGGGCTTCATAAACGAGGTAATGGCAAGGATACACACCAAAAAAACAGCGTTAATTGGTACTTCCGTTCTATGGGAGCTTTAAATACAGAGGAGAAATAAATAGCATCTCTTCTATGCCAGTAAATAATATATATTTACTGTTGATGGGTTGCCGTTTTCTACTTTTGCTCTAATAAATTTTGTATGACATTGGCTCTGCAACCCCTTTTCATCCGCACTCAGTACCTTTGAAACATTGTAGTACAAATGTGAGCAAACTGCACTTACGCAACAAACAATAAAAGACAACACCAAATATAACATCCTCCAAATTCACAGCATTTAGAGCAATGCTTACTATCAAAAGAGGCCTCAGTGTGCTGTTCCAGTTAGAAGACTCTAGACTGAGCTTTGATCTTGGCTGAAAAGATGGGCAGACAGGAGAGGAGTTACACCAGATAGCTTATTGAGGCAGAACAAAAGCCTTGCTCGGCACAAGAATGCAATGTACACACAGAGCAGAATGAACTCTGCATTGTGTCTCTGAATAGGTGCAAGTTTGATCAGCAGATCTACTTGGCACCAGTGCCCACTGCACTGATCTGCTCTCCACTGCCCATGACATTGCTCTCACAGCAAGGACGGGTAGCCACTTGCACAGAAGTCAAATGCAAGAGGAACAGGACAGAAACCCTGCCAACAGCTTTAAGATTGTTTCAGCATGTTGAATAAGCAGAGAAGAAACATGGAAATGACAACGCAAGCAAACTTGCACACAAAAAAGGTCTCGCATACAAATGACTTGTCCTCAAAAATTCACAGATACAACTATGCCATGTTCATCTGGAGCAAGGTTCTGTGTGATTCTTTTGTTACTGACAACTTGGTCATTGTTCTTCACCACCGGACAACCATCAGGGTTGCGTGTTCCAGGCCTTAGACAAATGGTCAAGTTACCGCCAGACCAACGCTGTCAAAATATACAGCCTCAAGGCGCATCAGACTGTCCGAAGTAATTATGACTTCGTCCAGCAGAGAGCATTTTGAGGGCAGCTTGGCAGCTAGAGTTTGCATGCTCTTCCTGTGTGTGTGTGTGTGTGGGGGGGGGGTTCTCTCCGGGAACTCTGGCTTCCTCCCACAGTCCAAAAACATGCTGTTTGGGAATTAAATAGACACTCTAAACTGACCGTACTGTAGGTGTGAGTGCTGTGATGTATAGGCGACCTGTCCAATCTGTACCCCACATTTAGCCCTTTGTCAGCTAGAATGAAACTGATCCATCCTGTATAAAGTGTTATCAGATTCCTGCAAACCATGAGCATATGTTCTGGTCTCGCCCCAACCCTGCGTAATCATTGGACTTCAATCTTTAAAACCTTTACACTATATCACACTTGAATAAGCAAAAGATGAAAAGACACATTTCTATGTATTAAATCCTCACAGAGCAAAACATTTGGTGGCTCCTATAAAAACAGAGACAGGATGCTGAATATGTCTGTAAAAAAAAAAAAAAAAAAAAAAAAACATGCAGCCAGAACCTTAAGTACAGAGAAACTTCAGTGTGTTAGTAGAATGGAACGCGGTTCTGTGGTTTGAACTTTATAAATGGAAAGGAGCACATCAACAAAGCAGCCAGATACACAACAAAAAAAGAGTAAATGGATGGACTGACAACCAGTCATGCACACAGTATGTGCCCAGTCATGGGACAGAATCATATGAAGGGAGCAGAAGAATCTGAGGCTCTCCTCTGCTCTGAGGCACACCCTTGAAATATTTATGACCCTCAGCATTCTATCTTCCACTACAGCAGGGACACGGCGTAGCTGCCTCTTCATCTCTGGACTGGACTTTACGGTTTCTACAACAGCCGGCTCGCTTGCTCCAAGGCTCAACATTCTTCTCAATTGGATCCTATTACAGCACTAACTAGCAGCAAAGTCTTATCAGTAATCGCACTAAATCCAACATGTTCTCAAAGCTCTTAATGCAGAATGTTATCCTACAGCACATTCACTGAATGCTTGGTTTTTGCTCAACAATGGGCTGAACTCACTCCAGTAAAGTTCTTTCTTCATGCATTTGTGGTGGGAGTAAGTGGCCACAGAGAAGAATGAGTCAGGACCAGAACCAGGACCACTGGAGTTTCCCGTTCACTCAGACTTTCCTTAAAGACGTTGCATCATAGTGCTACCATCAAATCTATCCACTAACCCCACTCGATATCACCCATTAGTATCCTGTGTTGGATGAAAAGCCATACCTTCCAAAACATACCTGAGGAAACTAAAGCCTTTAGTACACATTCGTTTGGGGGATGGGTCTGTAAGACGTGTAGAAGAAGACGTTTTCATTTTAAAGCAAGCAATATAAAATCTCTTCGAGTATCAAATAGCTGTGCGAAGACTGCAAACTTGCTTACTCACAGTAGAGAGATGATATTCAATACCTGAGTCAGAGCTCCTACAAAATGAAAAGCTGTTTGACCACTTTGTCTTCATTGCTGCTCCCAGAGCTTTTAGGAACAATTTCTGCTCAGAAACCACTGTCATGCCACACTGATAGACATTGCTCCCATGCATTTAAGTCACAATCATTCTGTCATCCACATAGCACAGTCTGGCATCAACAAGATGGACTGATCCCTCTCCTTCTCCTAATAATCCACTTTATGTTGGTCTTGGATTCTACAGCACCTTCTCCTGGCTGGCCTTTATGTACAATACACACACTAGCGCTATCCATATGAAATATCACAAGGAACATAAAGACAGATATACTCAAAATGCACTGCAACTTTGCAATCTTTCAAACTGTTGCCAACTTTCTGAGACAAAGGCTTTTTCAGAAAGTAAGCAATTGGACGTTTAGTGGTGGTGATACTGACGGCATGCAACGGTATACTTAATTCATAAAAGTGATTTTAAACGATTTTCTTTCTGAACAAAACCAGAAAACAAGTGCATTAACCTTTTGTTATTTTCAGTTATAATCCAAAAGCCAATGGAAGAAAATGCCATTGGATGTTAATGGTTTGTGTTGTGGTCTCGGTGTAACAAAGTTGGATGTGCTTTTGAAGGTCATCATGTTTAATACAATGTTTAACACAGCAAGAACGTTGGCTCATTTTGCTTAGATTTATTGTCGCACAATTGTCGACTTCTTCACATTCACTTGTGTTTTGTTTTTGTCTTTCTATGTGCATACTATGCACATAAATCACTATCACAGTTTCTCGACTCAGTGTTGATAACAAACTTTTGTTAACCGTGTAACACTGGTTTTAAAACACAGGGTGTGATGGTAGGGTTACTACCAGTAAAAGCATTAAGACACGCAACAATGCTCATTATACCATTAAGTCACCGTCAGTGCCAGAGGTTGACAAGCATGTATTCATCAGCATCTTATAATTATAGCTACCACGTGCACGAATGCCACCTCTTTAGCCAAAGGTCTACAGTGAGTAAAGTTTTGATCTTATCTAATCAATTAGAGTGAAACTGTAATGATCTCCATGGGGAAATGGAGATAAATATAAACAAAGGACAACAGCACCTCATTAAACTGGCTGGACATTCTGCTTAAACTGCTCAAATCGGTATCAAAGGTATCAAAAATCCCCAACTTGCTCCTTGCTAAATGTTTGGTGAATTGGAGAAGGCAAACCAGAGTCGATGACCAACCAAGGTTTAGGCAGTTTCCACCACAAACACCAGCCATGAACTAAAAATTACTTTATAGCCAGAGGGTTTAGAGAGCAACAGAGGAGGGGAGAAAAAACAGGGTATGACAGTCAGCCTATGAATTACTCAGCAGACCATTTCTCCCTCTGTCCTCCATGCAAGAGATAATGGAGATCATCCATCTTCTTGCCCTCCTTCTTGCACCATCTTTTCACCACTCATCTGCATCCAGGTCAGCTGAGAAATAACACAGGTCCACTCCAATATCTGTGATGCATGACGTTTGATAGGAGGAACCACCAGTCTACAAGCCCAGTTGACAAAAGCCACAGTAGATTTTCTAACAAGGCAGAATTACAAGGTTTGCTGGACAATTGCGCTGATTAAAGGCTGTGAAACGTACATTTTCCAATCAGCTCTGTATAATGAGTGATTGGTCCTGCTTGAAAACAATATTTTTCAGGCAAACTTAGAAGCTGCGGCTATACTTACAATTACATAGTCATGTTTGCTTTTTTTCCCCCCGTCCAACTCTTTTCATAGGTTTTTGAGGTGGGATGAAAAAATGTAGCGTCACATGTTACTGTGTGCCAATCACCAGTTTATTTATGTTTGAGTTGAATGGCTACACATTTTTATCTTCTGACATGACTGGTTTCACGTTCCCTTTTGAATGACACCACTCATTATTGTCTGGAAGGTAAATATGATGCTGGAGTCGGCAGCTGGTTGGCTTCCCTGAGCACAAAGACTTGAAAAAAGGGTAAACACAACAGTTTAGCTGATTCGGACTAGGAGTGGGAATAGACAGGGTACACATGGTCCATGATAGCAACATGATAGAACCATTCTGTGATAATCAATATATTGCAAAACAATCATATAGCGATACATCACGATATCTGTCTATTTATTCACAACAAAGAGAGCAAAGTGCATGAAGTCTATGTATTGAACGTGGATGGAGCATCTGTTATGTAGCTTTCTCCGCTATTATCCAGCTGTAAACTCCCTCTTGTTCAGCCAGGTAACTTCAGCCCAAGTTTCCCTCAGCGTCAAGTATCAAGTATCGTATCGATTATCGTATTGCATGAGGAAGGACGACGATACATCACCAAATCGATATTCTGACCTACCCTTAATTCTGTCTATAGGTAACTACCAGCATTTTTTAAAACTCATCAAGTTTAAAAAAACTTGATGAGTTTTTTTAAACTCATCAAGTTTAAAAAAACTTATATATATGTGTATACAGAAAAGAAGCAGTACTTAACATTTAAGGGAATTTTACACATTTGGAACAGCTCTATTACGTAATATTAAGTAAAATGTCCATATTTTAGGCAATTAATGTGGTTCCAAGTAAATAAACATCTACCCATTGATGCCAAAAATAAATGCACAGTCAAGGTGCCATAGAAAGAATGAATAACTTTGATTACAAAAAAAAACCTTAGTATATTGTAGAGTGCAGTAAATTAATCACAGCAAGAGAACATTTTAAATTAAATAAATGCATCTCTCGAGGAAACACTATTTATTATAGCCACAATAAGAGCACACAGATTGTTTATTTCACACATCAGCAGGCCTAAGCTGCTGATGCTGGAACACTGAGCAGGGTGGCTGTGTCGAACTCATACCATTCCAAAGTAGTAGTAGCTACACTGCTGAAGAAAACAACATACATGGCGACGCAGCTGCTCAAATCCATGAATAATACAGTGTTCATGCACGTGCAACCCAGATTATACACTTACACACATGATAAAAACGGAGATGTGTCCCTGTGGAACACGTCTGATGCTAAAGAGAGAAGAGGTTTTTGAGTAGGGCACAAAACCTAACGGAGTCTCGAGCTCTCATCTCCTTTCAATAAAACGGGTTGTATATTCTATCCTGTGACAGGATGCAACAGGGAAGCAACCAAGGGGCACCAGCATAAGGTGAAGAGTTCACTGCAGCAGACAGAAATACGATTTGAGAGCGAAATAGCTGCTGATTTCTTTTAGCCTGCAAGAAAATGACACTTTCTTCTTTGATCAGACAGAAAGCAGAGGAAATTATAGAGGTGGCCTGGAGACAGACACAGGAGGAGAGTCTGGTGGGGAAATAGTCAACATAGTCTGTCAGGGGAAGATTAACACGAAAGAGAACCAGAAAGCAATAGACTCAGGGAGATAAAGCTATCAGAGTTAACAACATAGCAGGATGTGACATGTGGAGAGCAGGAAAAGGAAACTGGACAGATATAGATTGGTTAAGTCGCTCCTGAAAACATGTCTCTCCATTCAGGGAACTCAGTGGCAGTTAATGTGCCTATCAAAGCATGCACATTTGGTGCATTCCTGAACCTGGATTGGTGTTACTGCAGGCAGCTAATATGGAGAGAGACAAGAGAAGTTAAAGGTCCCATATTATGCAAAATCAACTTTTTATTGATTAATGGACTCGCTCATGTATTTGTGGTCCTCCACAGTTTAAGTACAGGAGATAAAACACACAATGTTGACTTCCGCACTCACTAGAACATCACGATGTGCTAAATTCCTGGAATTGTTGTTTCGCGGAGCTCCACTTTGTCCCTAAAAAATCGCGAGAGTGCTGGCGAAGGCAACGGCATCTGAAAACCGCAAGTCCGCAAAAAGTTCTATTGCTGTTCTATGGCTCCACAGTGCAGCACAGAGTTCTACACAAACTTCCACCCTCAGAGGATTTATCTGTCCAGTGGATACATGTTATATATGACGGCAATGTGCCTGCTGGAGCCTGCAAATGATCACTTTTCCAAATGCCAACTGCTGTTAGCTCCCAGTAGCCTCTGTGGCTGATGTCATTTCCTGTCCCTTAAGTTTCATTTTACGTATAATATGGGACCTTTAAAAAGAATGTCCTGTATGTGAACCTCCACTAAGACCAGACGATCCTAAACATCTGTCGAGCTCCCATAAAGGAAAAATAAAAGGAAAAGGTCACTATCACCTGTGCAAACTCATCTGTTCACACAAAGTTTACATCGTTTACATCCTTCTATGAAAACACGAAGAAATTGTGTGAAAAATGCCTCCTACATCCGCTTATTTAGCTGGATGGACACCAAAATGTGACTGTTTCTTCCCTGACCCCCAACACATGACCCTTTCACAAAGATTAGATCGGTACTTTTTGCACAATCCTGCTGACAAATAAACAAACACGCAGACAAGGGTGAAAACATAACCTCCTCTGCAGAGGTAAAAGGCTTTGAAAGGGTTTTCTGTTACTTCAAAGTCTGTGACTTCACTTATTGGCTTGTGTCGTTGACATTTCCTCCAGAGTTGGCAGGAAATGGAGTCACACCCTGGGGTAAAATCGCAAATCTAATCAGAGATAATGTGGGTCATTAATTAGTATTAATACAATGTACCATTTGAGAACTACTTAAATAAAAGAACACACATGATCCAAGAGAGGAACTTGAGAAAAACCTGAATTGAAGTTTTTGAATTCTGAATGTTTACCAATAATGTTTCTCCACTGCAGGTCAGTTATAAGTCTTTGAATTTAAAGAAAATAAGAGTTGTTATCTTGTAACATTGTGTCCATTGATATCTGTAAGCAACAATTTAGAATTGTTTTAAAGGCTTTCAACTAATTATCATTATTGGTTTTTGCACACATCACTCAACACTACTTCAGATAAACATATTGTAACATTAGTGAAACAGTAACCAAATACCATGGGATGTGATACGGTAACATAATAAATCATATCAAAGTATACACACTGCTTTGCTTTGTCACTGTGCAGAACTTTGTACAGGTACATGCTATGACATCACTCAGTGTCTGTGAAGCAGTACGACGTGACGATTTTATTTGGTGTGGAATTTCACTTCCATAAACTATAAGTGGAGAATTTACTGTGTATTTGGATATGCATTAGGTTGGTATTTCTTTAATAATGCATAAAAATCAATCTAAAAAAATAGGAAAAATACATAACATAGCAGTGCTTAATGAACTTATGAATGTTCTACCTCATAATTGTGAAATGTTTTATTGCATCACTTTGTATCATCAATATGTATGAACTGTGGGATGTCTTCATTTTCAATTATTCACAAAGTGATAGATGTGAAATGTGTCATTATGCCGGCATGTTGAACATGTTTTCAAGCCCTAGACCTGGAGATGACCGTAGACCTCATTTTAAACTGAAGTGGGGGAGGTCAAACAGAGGACGCGTGCATGTACACATGCAGTATGCAAATACACATTAGCCAAAGTGTGCAGCCACAACACAAGGCAGACATCACAATATATCCCTGATGGTATTAGTAAACTGGAAAAATTCATCAATCACGAAGGCAAGAGAGCAGGAACAAGTCATGTGAAGGGTTTGCACATTTATTTCCACTTGCCCTACATCCAAGTTACATTTCTGTCCATATGTAGCCAAGCTTATCTAGGGTCACTGATGCATAGAAATATCCCCTTGATGTTCCGGGTTGGGAATGACGATCAATAGGTTCAAACAGTAAGACAGCGTAATCCAATATCACCTAGTGACCTGACGGTCAAAAAACGTGATTACACCAAATTTAGTACTGCTAAACTGCTAGATATTTTCAGTACATATCTTCCGATCCCTCTTCCATCATAGCCGCCAAAGATAAATATCCATGGTGCCTTTTATTAACAACAAAGGGCCACAAAGTACCAATATTTAATCAAAGGCTTAAGGCCAACAGTTGACATTAGCTGTTCACAAATCACACCGTAACAAGTAATCCTGCACCAACCACCCAAACTGACCCCAAAGTAAACCTAAGCCCACATTGGCTACTACACTGATCGTGTTGCCTTTCTTAAGCAATATTCTCAGTGTCAAAGTTTCTACTAAACTGCATTATTTTAACTTCTAAATCCTAATGACATCTGGGCAGCATACTGATGCATGAAGTGCCTTATACGTTTATTTGTCTTCTTAAGTCTAATTTTGTATTATTATTAACTGGTTAGTGGGAAAACAGAGCCACATAACAGCAGCATGGGTGTGTCAGCTCAGTTACTATGAGGGTAGATCGCCATCGGATCAAGTAGGGCATTTGGAGTCTGGACGTGTGCTATCTAAAAACTTGAGGCCAGTAATGAGACCAGTGTGTCTTCATTAGACATGGAACAAAAGAGCAGAAGCTACAATAAATCAGTCCGGCTTAGTTCACGAGTCTCGATCAAGTCTCTTTGGTGCAAGTCTCTACAGCAGAAGTCCAGCTTTGTCCAAGAGACTCTAGTAGCAGCCGAGATGCTAACATGTCTAGGAACATGCCAATATATAACAGGGCGGTGGTTTCTCATAGCTGTCACACACACACATGACCACTGGTTAAAGCAGCCTGCACAGAACATATGTGCATATGAATCCTGTTATAAATATACTGTGAAGTGGGAAGGGCTGGACCATAAGAATAAGAGCAAAATGTTTTATTGCAGTGAAAAATTTTCTAATGACTTTTGATTATTATAAAGATAAATGTCAGACAAAATGATGGTTGAGTTTTGCCCCTGAGTGAAAGTTGAATAAACCAGTTGAACTTCTTCAGTAAAACTTTTTCAATAAAAGTGCCTTATGTGACATGTCTCAAAGCGTGTTGGCACACAGCCACAGTACACTGTACTTTATATATGTTATATGAATGTAGAGGTATTGTGTACACTTAGTTTTTATGTCTAAAATCAAATTACATATCTAAATAACATAAGTTGGATAAGTGTATAAAAGTATTCAATACTCACAAATAATAAGACAAGAAGGCAAAATAAATAACAAAACACACACATAAAATAAACACATGAAAGTATAACATAAATAAATAATTACAACAAGATTGAAAATGTGAAACATTTAAATAAAATCATTATTTTTTTTAAACAATAATGCATGTTCCAGTCGTTGTCAACTTACCTTCAGACAGCTCCAGCTCCAGCTCCGCCAGCTTCTCCCGCACCTCTGCCGGCAGGGTCATCGCGACAGCCGGGGTGGGCTCCATCATCATGGTTAACAACCCGGCCGAGGTCCTCTCTGCCATGGTTATCCAGTATGAAGCCCGAATGAGTCCAACCGAGGAGGAACAACGGCACCGGGGAGGGAACAATACCAGCAACACCTCCCTTCACTGGGTTTCGGCTGAGGAGGGCGAACAGGGTGTTGGTGCTTATCCTGTCTCGCTGCCGCTGCTGCTGCTGCTGCTGCTGCTGCGATGTCGCACAGATGTGAGAGAAATCTCTAAAAGCGTCATGACACGGCTAGCTGCGGGGCTAGCACACACGCCTGGCTGCGTGTTTCCATGGAGAGAGTGGCGTGGACGACGGAGCCGCTGTCCGAGTCTCCAATGCCTTCGCTGTCTTGTCTGCCCGTCAGCGCTGTCGTCGGCGGCGACTGCCTCCCTTCAACTGTGGAGAGAACTCATTCAACTCCTCGCTCACTTCCCACGGCGCAGTCGCCATTGCATCATAGCAACAGCAGCCGCGGCCGTGCGCGTTCACGTGACCCACTCCGCGTGTCTGCGCGCCTCCCGCTGCTTCACATGCAACGCGCCTGCCTCCTACTGACACAGCCACAGTGATGCTGGGTCACACTGCTGTCCAAGGTTGTTATTATAGTTTTTTTTTATATATATATATAGTTTTGACTTTTTGGTTTTATAATGAGTTTAAATAGCGGGCTTGTAAGTTTTTGTTCGTTTTAAAAATGTGATAATTAGACTAACATAGCAGCATGAATAGTAATAATAAATAACCCTCATATCACATTGTTTGTGAGCCAGGAGTCTCAGGAGCTCAATCTGAGGAAAAACATGAGAAAAATAATAATTAAAAATAAATAAATCCAATAAAGGACGAAGGAACTCAACCCAATTAAGTACCTAACCAATGTCACGTGACTTGTATCACCTTATGTCCTACATTGTAAATAAAAACAGTTTATTATGAATGAATGAAAATGCTGTCTCAAATACAACCTTTCAAAATTGCTGCCAGAGAAAAAATAAATACACTTTAGCAGAACCTAACAGGCTTATATATGAAATTAATTTACGACAAATTAATTAACGATGAAAACGAAGCATATTTTGGTTATAATTTTAGTTAGTTATAGTTCGTTTTATGAACACATAATTCAGTTTCAGTTAGTTGTGGGTTTAAATTATTTATTTTTACTTCAGTTTCAACAAAAATGTTTTTTTCAATTTTAGTCTTCGTTATTTATTATTTTGTGAGCTTTCGTTAGTTCTATGTATGACACAACAATACAGTATATAGATCTACAATACTGAACTGGCTAATAGCAAAATAACAATTTAATACTCTTTCATTTATTTGGACAGCATTATCTCTAACCTTACTCATCATTCCCAACCCTAACCATAAACCAATTACAGTTGAAAACTAAACAGTTCCTCATAGATGAGGTTCTGTCTCATTAGGACCAGGTTTTGGTCTGCTGGTCCTGACAAGGTCAGCGTTTATGCCAGAGGTAACAAATAAAATAACCGCTATGTGTATCTAATTTAGTCTCAATGGAAATAGAATATGAAATACTGAAATCACTAATTGCTGAAAGGAGTTGAGAAGTTCTAAATGACGCTTAAATGTAGCGATTTTCCCACTCGGTTATTTTCCACCTTTGTACTTGTGAATAAATATTCATCATAACCTCCAAAAGACAATGGTCAAGGCAAAATGTTTAAATTGTTTGAAATAACTCATAAAGTCCTTCTTTTAGTATTGAATGCAGTTTATTATTAAAAAGGTTACATTATAATAAAATAAGTACAAAATGTCACTCTCTTGTTGACACGGCTTGTGTTAACAGTGATCATACATCCAGACAAATAGTCGATTTTCAACTGGATTTTTGCTGTAACACATTCCACCATGACCACCTCGCTGTGTTGTCGTTGCTGCCAACAAAACAGAAACACTACACAGTCCGTTTACGATGAGACGACAAAGAAACGCAACGAGGTGGAAAAACACCTCGTTGCGTTTGTGTCAAAGCCATA
Organism: Microchirus variegatus; assembly: GCF_963457635.1. NCBI lineage: Eukaryota > Metazoa > Chordata > Actinopteri > Pleuronectiformes > Soleidae > Microchirus > Microchirus variegatus. The sequence continues at coordinate 7,020,385 of NC_139823.1, forward strand.
AATTGGGACTATCAGGGTTTAGTGGCAACCAATTACTTCATTGTCAACATGGTCACTACATTTCAATAACTTTACATTAACTTAACTGTCATGTAGCAAACATAAATATTAGCAAGGCAAGTAGCAAACATAAATATTAGCAAGGCAAATTAATATTTATTAGATATACGGTATATATATATATATATATATATAATATGTATAAAAAGTATATCTTGTAGGAAAAAACAACATTGAAGGTATGCATGCCAGATATATGTTGGGACAGGAGCTGGAAGAGCTGAAGATGCTGACATTTTCATTGGGAATGACCAGGATGTAAGAGAGGCAAGATTGAGAGGGTTTGGTCACGTACCGAGGAGGAACAGCGACTATATCTGACAAAGGATGAAGTTTAAGATGGAGCTGCCGGGCAGGAGGAAAAGAAGAAGACCACAGTGAAGGTTCACAGATGTTGTGAAGGAAGACACGAGGACAGTTGGTGTAACAGAAGAGGACACACAAGGGACAGGGCAAGATGGAGGCAGATGATCCGCTGTGGCGAACCCTAAAGGGAGAAGCTGAAAGAAGAAGAAATGTTCATAACTTGAAAACTTATTTCTAGAATAACTGATGTACAGTACATCTCACATTTGAGTACAAATGCAAAATAACCAGACAGACGTCATAGGCGGAGTTAGGGGGCTAAAATATAGAACTACATTGAGGCCAAAAAAACATATAAGAATAAATAAAATAAAACATTTCTTGTAGTGTGATAAAGTGAGTGGAAGAATAACATATTAATTCTCTAAGTTTTGCTTCGCAAGCTTGGCGCGATTGTCTTCTATTGCTGCATGTCGCTCGTCTCTGCATACAGCATCACACCACAGTCGTTGTACTGTCAGTTAAAAAGAATGTTTGCCCCCCAGCACAAAAGTAAAAAACTCCGCCTTTGCATAACATAGTGTTCACTTCATCACGTCTTCTTTGCACATTTTCTTCAGAGGTTAAAATACTTCACTTTGCGGTGTAGCTGCACCATGCACTGATATTCACATTCTCTATCATTACTGTTTTATTTTGAAAATACTGTTTACTCAGTATGTATTAATGTAAAAAATGTCAAATTAAATTAAAATTAAAATACTAATTCCATATATATATGCAAAAGAAATGTTCCCCCATATTTTTTTTTAAACATAAAAAATAAATAAATAAAAATAAATAAATAAAATCCACTAGGTGTCTCTGTATACAAAGTAAAAATAGCTTCTCGTTATCTGGGGGAGTGTATAATCTGACTGATTATGAATGTGACTGAACAACAGCTTCACTGTAAGTAAAGGTCTTTCCTCAGAGTCAGTTTCAGGTCTAAGTGGTAGCTTGTTCCAGGATTCCAGCTGTTGTGCTCATAGATGGCCCCGTTCACTTCAGTATGAAGATCAACAAGCTTAGTTTTCCTGTCAGACCACAAACAAAACATCAGTTAGTTAAGTGATGATTGACAAAATTGTTATTATTATTATTAGTTAAATTCGGTGTTTTGCTTGTACCTCCTTTGGCCTTTGAGTAAGGCATCTGTCAGAGCCTTCAGGTAAACGGAGCAATGATGTCCTTGCTGCAGCTGACGTTCGTCCGTCCAGCAGTGACTCCAGAACACGTCTGCGTCTGTTGGGATGCATTCGTACCCTGACTGCCCATAACACCCGTCTGTCTCCAGATCCTCATCTTGATGGTGAGTCCTGGCAGAGGGCTGGTACTCGGGGACACCGTAGGTCTGGATGAAGAACAGTTTGGGCTTGCCAGCCATCATCGGGCACGCATCGGCGGCGAAAAGGCGCCTGATGCTGTCCAGATGTAGACCGCCGCTGTACGAGTCGACGCCCAGGAGACGGCTTGTTGTGCCGCGGCTAATGATGCAACAGACGAAGGCATCGCTTTTGAGGTTGTCCCTTTGTTTGGATATTCCTCTGAGAGTTGAGAGAGTGTCATCCACACTCAGCCACTTGTAGAGGGTCACGTTGAAATGAAGAGCTGTGAATGTCTGTTCCAACATGCCTGAGAGAACGAAGGCAAGACGATTCATTAAGTTTTACAGCAAAAACAACAGCAGATTATGCAATTCTCTTTTCAGGGAATCACAGTTTAATAGCATATTTATGCTTTTAATTAACCAAGGAAAACTTGTTTTAATGGTACATGCACTTTTTGACCGTACCTGATTATTTTCATTTTCTGCTCATTTATACTTGTTTCAAGTCACGTTTCAGTGGGGAATATATATATATGTGTATATATACTTATATACACATTTTTTGGAGTTGGTAGCAAGTGATACATGCACAAAACTACCTATACTGTAATATTCAGTGCATTATAGCTTACCTTTTTCTGGGTACCTCTTTATTTAAATGAGTTTTGAATGCTTGATTTAAAGGTGCATTATGCCATATTATCCTCCTAATATGTCACAGAGACTCAGGAATAATGTTCATATAACAAACTGAACTCATCAACAACAACAGTACAGCCAAAGTATTTGCATTAAAAAAAATATTTTGCAGACTGCAAATCATGTTTATGTTTTGAAATCATGTTTTGGCATGTGGCGCCACCTACCGCCGCCTACCCATCATTGCAGTCAGTAGAGTCTCAGCTGCCGAGCAACCACGGGTTGCCAGTTATGTCAGAAAACGAATCCTAAAAGACCTAGGTATTTTGAATTTGAATGTAGTAACTATTTTTGGCCACATTCTTACATATGGCGCCTTTAATAAAATGATCTGTTTTTCAAATTATACATTTTTCATTATGACCCTTTTCCTTGAATAATCTCTCAACCAATTAGATTAATTTTGTAACCTTTGGAGTTGGTAGCTATTACATGCACAAAACTACCTATACTGTAATATTCAGTGCATGTAGCTTACATTATTCTGGATACCTGTTTATTTAAATGGGTTTTGAATGCATGATTAAAAATTATTATTATTATTATTATTTTTTTTATTTTTTTAATCCTATTAGTATTGGTACTTTTACATATTAAGGAAAAAGATAAGTGTTTTGTGTCTCACCTCCATCATTACCAACACAGTCAATGATCACACAAACTCCTCTGGGATTACTGTTAAAATTGTACCATTCCACTGGACTCTGAAAAGCAAAGAACCAAAGTCAATAAGTTCAATCGATAATCACATATTTGGAATAAAATATGCTGAAAAACATGAGCTTCAGAAACCTCACCTGACAGCTCTGCCCTCTGTGTACAGGTAGGTTTTCTGTTCCTAATGACAAACAGTAAGACAGCGATGTGAATATCACTCATTCTGTTGAATGACCTGGGTGCTTTCCAAATGTTTTTACTGGGTAATTCTCTTCAGGCCTATGTCAATACCACAGTATTTTGACTAACTATTTCTGGCTGTCACATATAGCTTTATGGTTGCTATTAAAATATATATAAAAAATGCCAACATCTTACCAATATGACGGAGCTGTTCCCGTCGTGTCTGCTGCAGAGGACGGGAACTATGAGGAGTGGGGGGTGGATACTAAAGAGAATTTTTCAGAAGTTAGTTAGTTTCATGAGATTAGAAGAAAAAAAAGATAATTTACTTAGCTTTTTGTACAGTGCTTCATACTCACAAAAGCTCTGCACCTTTCTTGTTGAGGAGGACGCTGTGCAGGTGTTGGAACCGCTGAACACAGACAGACATTCAAGTATATGGGAGTTAAAAAGAAGAAGCAATAAGGTTATGAAGAACCTATTAATACCTGCTTAATGATTACTAATAAATGGCTCGTATGCTATATATGTTAGTAAGCACCTAGTTAATGGTGAATATATGTTCCCTAATCTAAAGTGTTACCGTACTTTTTATTGTTGTTTCTTTTCTACTCATATTTGGTGTCTGGCCTTCTTGCTGCTGGAATATGGGGGCTTTAAAGCTTAGGAAAAAAATGGAATTCCAAGTAACACCATTGAGTCTTTTGTGGGATTAAACCAATTTGCTCCAATAACAAGAGAAGTTGTGGGAACCTTGTGGAGAACACATGGCTGTTTGTGTGAGTAGACTGTGGAAAAGAGAGGTATTATCCTGACCGTGGTACTAAGTATGGGAATCGGTATGGGTCAAAATCCCTGGATCGGATATACACTCTTAGAAATAAGGGTTCCACAAGGGTCCTTCTACTAGGGCTGAGGTTCTACCTGGAACCACTTGCTTCTGAAAAACCCTTTCCCGAAGAAACTGGAGCCAAAAAGGGTTCTCCTATGAGGACAAGCCGAAGAACCTTATATGGTTCTACTTAGCACTTTTATTCCTAAGAGTGTAGTAAAATCCGATACAATCCAAACATCCTTTATATCGCATGCACAGACTGATGCAAAAGCATTCTAGCTGAGTCATGTTTGGGCTGTTTGTTTCTTCTTTTTGGTTAGATGTTCTGTACAATATGCAATAAACAGCAGTTGTGCGGTTTTTTTGGAACTCGTGGTATCGTCATCCGTCATTAACAACTTCACTTTATCCATTCATTTGCAGTTCCTGTTCGCATTTCCCTATCTAAACCACACAATGTGTGCTTCCCATGACGCATAAAGATCTCTTTCTCTATATATACATAATATGCAGACCAAAAATAAAAAAAGACATAAGTAAAAATGGTCTCACCTGGCCCGTTCGTATACGTCGCCACTTTTTTGGCAAGGTCGACCCTGCCGATGTTTGATAAACATTCCCCTACAAAGTCAACTCTTTCGGGTGAAACTAAATCCAGCTTCTCAAGTTCAATGACCAAGTCCAGGAAATTCTGTCAGCGACAAGCGTGAAGGGGAGGTTAACATACTCCCACACATGCGGGAATTCTACAACCAGACTTCATTCAAATTCTTCACCTTTGCGTTTTCTACTTTCTCACGAGGTAACGTGTTACTCATGAGAAAAGTCATACTGCTCAGATCTTCGCTGGCCATTTCGTCACTTATGTGAGCCATCAGTACTCTGCGTTTAGGGGGAAAACACGTTTACTTAAGTGACCACATTGTGTGAAGCATACATTGAAATCTTAATCGTAATCTTACCTGAATCTTGGCAGGATGTGTCTGTGCTGAAGAGTCCTCTCCACCTCAGCTCTGCTGGTTCTGAACACCTGCCTCAGGATGTCCAAACGCCTCAGTTGCAGCAAGAGCTCTGCCAGGAACATATATGCGCTCTCATGGCACATCACTTTGGATTTCAGCATCTCCTTCGCACGAGCCATGGTGATATCCGTGTCTGGGCTTTCACACAGGTAGAAGAGACTCCTGCGTTCACTGCTGCTCAGAGCCTCTGCTATCTGGTTAATCGCCTGAAGCAAGTTTAGGTCCGGATGAGCCATGGACTTTGGTCGAGGGCAGATAACAGTGACCAGGACCTATACTGCGATGAAGACGTTCAAGATTTCAGACGATTAAAGCGATTCATTAGCCAATCACGAACTAACTCGTGAAACTACAAAATAGAATACAGTAGTTAAATAATGAAGAAAGCATCTTACCTGACAGACGTGCGTGGAAAGAGTGCCAAGCGGTTGAGTCTGATGATGACGCAAGTACAAAAAAATCCGTCTGGGGAAGTACCGCTATCGTGTGCACTAAAAACAAAACCAAAAACCCCCTAGAGTTTTGCACACCACGTTATCTGGCACCAAAACAGAAACCTAAAATAACTATTCACTGAAAGATCTCTGAAATATTCACGTGGTAATATCCCGAATATTTTGCTCTTGTCTTAAACAGGACCCTCCAACATCCGTGAACAAAAGTGAAAGTGAAAGCAAAGAAGGGAAAAAAAAGATGCGTTTAATTGACTTTGCGACAACATTGACATACACGCTTAGAAATAAGGGTTCCAAAAGGGTCCTTCTACAAGGGCTGAGGTTCTACGTGGAACCATTTGCTTCTGAAAAACACTTTTCTGAAGAAAGGTTTTTTCAAGGGTTCTTGGGAACACTAATGGTTCCAGTAAGAACCATTTAGACTCAGAGAACCCTTTAAAACCCCTTTCCTGAATAAAGGGTTTTGAAATGGTTCTTAGTGGAACCCTCCAAAAGGGTTCCAGGTGGAACTTTTATAAAAAGGTTCTACCTGGAACCAAAAAGGGTTCTCCTATGAGAACAAGCCGAAGAATGTGGTTCCACTTAGCACTTTTATTTCTAAATTCTGAGATTAAAGTTAGAATTCAGATTATGTTCCTCAGAATTCAGACCTTTTTTCCACTATTTTTAATCGAATTCTGAGACAAAAAAAGTATAATTCTGACTTGTTTTCACAGAATTCTGAAGTAATCTCAAAATGTTCACCCTTCTCTCAGAATTTTCACTATTTTTTATCCAATTCTGAGATTTAAAAAGGCAGAATTCTGATTCTAATCTCAGAATTCCTCAGATTTATTTTCCCCACACGTGACCCTAATCCTCTTCTGTACTGACAAACCTGCAGACATGGAGGATTCATAAATATTATTTAGGATTACTCATGAAAGCAATTTGAATATATAAAACGGTTCAAAACACTAAGAAAGTAGTTACACATTTATCTGAGAGAAAATAAAACAAGAATTCCTAACACTCGTTCTGGATAAAAGAGGCTATTATTTACGATGAGTCTTTCTGGATAGTGACTCAATGCAGCACATTTATACTATAATTGTTTAATAGTTATTTAATCAATACAATTAACCAGCAACTATGGTGATAATATATAAGGTATAAATAACTCGATTAATTGCTAATTTTCTTTGTTGTATGTTTTATTTGTTTATAATGTTTAATACATTTGCTGGTATTATCATTAATATTATTATAAGGTAATAATAATATGTTATAATATTAATATAATTGATGTTTTCACCAACGTTTAGTAGCTATCTCAAAAACATGAATTTAGCCTCTTAATGGCACAATCAGTGGTCCCACAATGAGAAAAACTAGACAAACACTTATATATTAATATAAAATGTATATTTTGATATAAAATATTAATATTAATATCCAACATAAATTGCTACAGTGGCGCTGACCATCTGGGTCATATTTGGCAAATATTTATCTCAATTCAGAGAAGCTAATGCTGTTGCTAATATTGTGCACCTTTTTGTGTACAGTGCAGTGAAAATCTGTTCACGCATAAATCTTTTATTATTTTTATACATTTTTTAATAGGCCTTTGAATGTTTTAATTCGGTTTGAAAATGTGGTTTAAGTTCTCACAGAACATCAACACAAAAAGATTGTCAGTTTTCCTACGACAGTGAACGCATCACGGATACTCCCCCCGTCCTCTGCTGACCAAAGACGCGTTCACTGAGTTCCGCTCTGTTTGGCCAATCGCGTCGCGGTTCAGCAGCACCATTGCAGTGTGCTGGGCTCATACGGAGGTGCTGGCTACGGAGAGGCGGCAGTAAGGAAACGTAATCGACCTGTGTGACCGCTCTGGACAAACACCACCCTGCTTCTCCACACACAGTCACCGGCTCACATTGTAAACCACCAGCGTTAGTACGGGTGAGTGTTTCCTTGCCTTATCGCCGGCTAAACACTTAGCATCTTCCAGGTAACCGCGGTCCGCGACTGCTGGTGAGTTGGATCATCCTCGTAACTGTTGTGTTGATATGGATGTAAACCCGCGGTAATGAAGCACCAGCAGTTGTGGGAACAGATGCTCGGGCTGCGGCGTAGAAAGCCAGGCAGTCAGTCAGTCAGTCATGTCGGCCTGGTCACGACTGGTGAGAAACGCGGAGGACGAGGATGATCAGCAGCGGCTGGCTGACTCGAGCAGACGCGGCAGGCGAGCTAACCATAGGTAGCTAACGTCCAGGTTTTGAGCTTTCGTGGCAGCGCAGTGAGCAGCGCGTTAGCTAGTGGTTAACGTGCTAGTGGTTAAATAACTAGGCTGCGTATGAACGTCCAGAGAAAATTCGCAGTTTGCTAGTTTAAGTTTGGGGAGGAGAAAAACAATTCAGCTGTGATGTCCCACATTTATCGTCTTAAAATAATTTAATGATGTTCTCTCACTGACAGTTTGGAGTTGAAGGAAAACGCTGCGGCTTGTTTGTGCGAGGGTTTTATTTTGAAAATTGAGAGCGGAAATTTAAATATGCTACATTTGCTGGTAGGACTGATGTGTACTTTTTCTCTATGGATCACCGGGAGAACTATTGTATATTATCTAGTTGTCCCAATGGCTGTATTCTAACGCTTCTTAAAGGTGAAACACAATATAAATTGTGACAAGAGCAGAACTTTATTTAGTTGTTGTTATTTGTATGTTTGTTTCCACAATAATCCCAATTAACCTTATATCCATGGTTCTCAAACTGTGGTACGTGTACAAACGGTGGTACGTAATATTTTCCTACTGTATATACCAGTGTATGTGATGGAGTGGAGCTGAGGAATAAAACAAATAACAGCAAAACATGTTAAAAATAATAATAATTAGAGTCATCTTATCTCTCACCCCATTTTAATATATTTCACTATACCAGTGTCTGAAGTATATGTGAGGAAGAGGAAGATGATGAGAGTGCAAATTACCTTATTGGTAATAAATCGGCCTATTTATTTACAACACTGTATTTTAACGCTGGTGATGATGTTACTTCGAGAGCTCAATGTTCTTAGCTGGTAAACCACTGTCTTATATCATTTTAAGCAAGTAAAGTGGCTAATTCCAAGAGAGATGCATGTGTGATAAATGAATCACTACTTCATTCTGTGCATGTTTGATTGTTAAATACTTCACAAATGTAACAGGCCCGTTTCGACATGTTCAAGCAGGAAAAGCGCAGCTGTTAACAATGGCTCATTGTTAATTTGGTTAATTACTTACACCTGTGATTGTCCTACTTTCACCTGTCAAAATGGCTGCTGTCAAAGGGCCAATGTGGTGCAGCCTCCTGTCTATATGTGAGTTTTGTCTCTATTTTTGTAAAAACGTAATATCCCTCTTGGCGCTTGTAGGTTGTACACAGCTGCGTTCTGTTCTTTAACTTTGTTTTTCGTTATCAGTGCAGTGGTTGTTCATGTAGTTCATCATGCTAGCTTAGCTCACAGGTGATAGTTTGGCTAACTTATGGTTAGCTTTTTTCCGTTAGGAATAGTACCTGGTACCTAGTGCTTTTTCTTCGTACCTGCTCTGGCAAAGTCACAGGTTAATTACTAACAACTGCGATTGTCCTACTTTCACCTGTCAAAATGGCTGCTGTCAAAGAGCCAATGTGGCTTTTGTGGTGCTGATTTTCAAATATGACGATGTCAAACTGCCTGAGTGTTGTCACTGGAAGAGCCATGAGTGTGACGTCAAAATTCCTCTGGGAACCAAGGGAAGGGTACCGGAAAATTGATTGGGATCGGTTATTTTGGTACTATTTCTAATGGAAACGCAAAAGACATTGGCATTTTTGAGGAGTAAAATATCATCACATCGACAAGTTTATTTTCAACGGTCAATTCATGTTAGGTATAAACATATAACTATTTATTATTATTGTTAAATCTACTGTATGTTGACTGCATGGTCATTTTAGAATTCTCAAGCCTTCATCCTGGTGTCTTCTGGGTCACTATTTTCTATTATAATGCTCTCACCTGAACCAGATTTGGCGTAAGACATACTCTCACTCTTTACCGATGCAACAAGTGGTTTTGGTAAATTGTAAGTGGACAGAACACTCAATTGCTTGAGGCTAGAACTGCAACTAATTAATCTAACCAACTGATCGTTGCAGTTCTATTTGAGACCAGTCATTCACTGCTTAATGTAGCAAACAAACAAAACTACATACAACGGCAATATTTCGCATTCGTTCTGTTTAACCAGTTTATATCGGTCAAGTTGCTTTCTTATCTATCTTAAGATGAGGCTGCTTTTGCAGTAAAGTAAGTGACAGCTACTTGGACCAAGTGGGCATGATATGTCATCAACCCCCTAAATAATGGCATACGGGGCAAATATGTAGAGCTGCAGATAATTCCATGCCATCTGCTGCTCATCCTCAATCACCATCCCTCTCTTCTCCTGCCCAGCTCAGTTTCTGCCACTGTGTGTTTTGGGACTAAACCATTATCAGGAGCGCTGGTCTATTTTAGACAGAACCTCCATTTACCTACTTAATATGTCTCTTCTCAAGGAGTTAAGTTCCTTTTTTTAGCTTGTTGTAACAAACGCCCCCCTGAGAAGACGAAACACAGCAGGAGGTAAAAACGGTAATTGTGCAGTAGCCTATAGTGTCGTTAAGAGGTCAAAGGAGTGGATTTGAATAACTCTTTCAAAGCGTTTTATTTTCATTTGTGCTAGTATCTGAACAGACAACAGTGTTGTTTGTTGGGCACACATCTGCAGCAGTTGTGAGCTTATTAAGACAGCGTGAACCAAAACAAATATAACCGTAACTGTCTGGAGCCCTAGACTTTGTTGCCTCCCTCCCACCTATGGAGATGCACACGCCTAGGGGATCAAAGCTGTAATTAGCCTGCCATGGATTAGCAGTGAGGACTATTTTCCACTGTACTGGCTCCTACTGAGCCAGAGGATCACACAAGCAGCCAGCCCTCTGCCCTTCCTACATTAAACTGTGTTGTTTGTTGTTGTCCTCCTGAGGCCAGCCAAAATGAGAAACTTTCCAGTGTTTCCTCGAGAGTTTGGGCATACGGCATCTTTCAAAGTCAATGTGGCGTTTTGTCTTGTTTCTGGTTATTCAACATCCATACTGGTTTCTTACAAAAAAAAACAGTGGAGTCATTCTAGTCACGCGAAGACATACCTGAGAATTGGTTAGATATGCATTTGGCATGTAGAGAGAGCTGTGGTGCTGCTGACTGCACTGCCAGGTTTGAGGTCTGCCTGTGTGTTGGCTGTCTCCATGATGCTCCCACCCACCCACCGAGTGCCTTGTCACTCTGTCAGCCATACAAGAATTCATACTGTTCCTCTGGGGGCTACTAAAAGGTGGCGCAGCATGGTTCTTGTGATCAGTGTGTTCAAAACTGACTAAAAAAACGTTGCAAAGTATAACCTCCAAACTCATGGTGGTGTTACTGCATGTGTAAAAAAAAAAGTGAAGGCTGTAAAATGACTGACGTGTCCTGACAGTGGCCTCATTTAGGAAGACCACTAATTATTGATAATCATAGTGTTGGACTGAACCGAACACCAATGGCTGGCAAACACCAGCATCACAATGCCCCCTGACAGCTGGCTCCACCACCCTACACAAATGTTGTAGCTCCACTGTCTCTGTTATTACATAGAAAAATACATTCATTATGTATAATTTATTAGTCTTGATGTCCTAATCAAGATTTATAGTCCCCACCTGAGACTTAATATTGGGTATGCAGACCCACTCTTAATTGACAATGATTAAATCCACAATATGTGACGCAGTGAAATAACACAGCTGCAGACGAGTTCATCTCACGCACCCCGTTTTTATGAGCTTTGTCTTGCAAATGCTGAAAGTCATGGCTCAAATATATCAATCAATCACCAAGCGTAATTTATTGTGATGCATGCATGAATGAAAGTTAATTTTGTGGATCCCTGACAGTGATGTGAAGTCAAATGCTAAAACGTCTACTCTGTCTATTACTTAGTTGGAACCGCAGAGCCATTGGTGAAAATTGAAAAGGTTTGTCGTCATTCCCTGCTGTACTGATAGATTGGTTGATTTAAGGACGCCACATACTTTCACCTCCTACAGTTCATTTCAAGAGTGCCCTGTTTGACACCCTCCATTATTAATAAAATGCTGTGCTAGCAGACCCAGTCGTTAACCTTTAATCCACAGTTCTGTGCTGGATACAGTGAATGGAATAGTCAATGCATATTTTTCAGCCAAAAAGAAAGAAATATATGCTATTTTCTTAAGGTTAAAAGTATTTAAATTTAAAAGGTTTCATGTGTGTGTGAAATGAATACCAAATGTTTGGAAGAAAATCTAAATCAAATCAGTATTTGGTGTGACCACTCATTGCCTTTAAAACATCAGTTCTTCTCAGTGCACTTGCACACAGTTTTAAAGAAACTTGGTAGGTAGGTTGTTCCAAACATCTTGGAGCTCTCACCACAGATCTTCTGTGGATGTAGGCCTTCTTTAAACCTTCTGTCTCGTCATGTGATCACAGACACACTGGATGATGTTGAGATCGGGGCTTTGAGTGGGCCTTATCATCACTCCCAGGACTCCTTGTTCTTCTTTATGCTAACGACAGTCCTTAAGGACATTGGCTATATGTTTGGGGTCATTTGTGGACAATCAAATGATTCCCTGATGGCACCCAAATCCCCAGCTCCATTTGAAGAAGTGCAGCACCAAATTTGAAAGGAACCTCCACCATGCTTCCTGGTTGCCTGTAGACGGTCATTATTGCACTGCTCTCCATCCCTTCTGCAAACAAACTGCCTTCTGCCAAATGTTTTTCGGACTTATCAATCCAGAGCATCTACTGCCATGTTCTGCACCTGTTCTAATGTTTTTGTCTTGGCCTTATTTCCACGTTGGAGATATGGCTTTTTTTATTCTTCCATGGTATAACCACTTCTGGCCAGACTTCTCTGGACAACAGATGGGCCCCGAAGGTTTCTGCCAGTTCTGAGCTAATGTTATTGCTGGACCTCTTCAGATTTTGAAGGGAAATAAGCAAGTCGTGTCTTTCATCTTCCACAGTAAGGCCTTGTTTGGACTGCAGCCCAAATCGGCAAAACATCCACATAACCCTTTGAGACCGAAACAGGCAGAGATGTCCATTTTGTTTAAACTACTATTTTCTGGGGTTTTCCCCCCAGAAGCATTGTTTTTGTCAACAGTTTTAAAAAGAAATACATTGGATTAGATCTGCTGTGACATGAGTAGGCAACATTTTATTTTAATTTCACTACATTGCATAGTAAGGTGCAACAAAGGTAGATTCATAGGAAAATTAGGAAATATTTGAAGAAGTAATTGCAAAAAAATGTTATAATATTTCTGTAATATATGCTACCAGTTTGTAATTAAAGACCTTTCGCTAAAAAAAGTCATAGTTTTATTTCCATTTAGTGATTTGACCAGATGGTGCAAAGGCTCATTGATAACAACAGCATCTGAAACACTTCAGCAGAAGGAAACACCACATCCTGCTGTTGACCTCGACACAGTTAACTTGCGAGTAAAAGGGCTCTGAACTTTCACCCCATTGTACTGGGTGTGAGAGCGTAAGTGTGTTTCCAGGGGAAACGCAACCTCTGCCTGTATCATTACTGTGGTAGAATTGTCAGCATGTAAGTCAAGATAATAGTCGAGGTAATTTTTTTTTTTCCGTCCTTCTTTACCCTCCCTTCACTCAGCTCCTTGCTCTCCTGCTCTGTTTGCTGGTCACGATTTAGTGCTTGTCTGAAGTTGAAAGGATGCCAAAGCTTGGTTGATTCCAAATGCTTTTGAGTTATTGCCAGTTATTTGTTGTTGTCACGTGGTGTAATAGACGGGGGAAGGAAAGTCGAGGTATTTTGTTGAAGCAATCAGTGAGAGATATTAATTGGAAAATGATGTACCTGTGAACATTAACTGTGTTCCCTTACATAAGGTGTTGTTCATAATACTGCCAGTGTTCTCAGCATTGTTTGGGAGCTAGAGGAAGGAGGATTTTTCTGTAGTGTATAAACAGCCAGAATCCTAAAAGCAACATTTAGTTTGAGGTGTCTTGGTTTAAAAATACTGGGAGAGAGTGATCGTTTGGCAAAGGAAAGTCTGGCTTGGGCTCCACGGCTAATGCTTATTAACTTGGCTGCTGTTGATATCAGAACTCTGTCATCATCATCATCATCCAGCTTGTATAATGTCTTTGCGTGGCGCTAAAATGAAGCCCACCTCATTGCTGTTTTTTTCTTTTGCGGAGAAACAATTTAATTGTGAGGGGAAGATGAGAGGTCATGGTTTTTGGCTTGATTTTCTTGGTATTCAGCGATTTTTGCTGTCCACTCAGCAGCAATACTGCCTGTGTAGTAATCCACCCCCTCTCCTTTTTTTTCCCTTATGCTGCTCACATGATCATGCTGGCTGTGGTCTTAGCCGTATGGGAAATCCAGCGGTCTTAGCATGTCACAAACATCCAAGGTGGCCCATTGTTAGAATAATGCTGATCGGCTTATATTGCAGTACAGCAATTTCCTCGCAATCTCCATTCCTCTCATTTTAAATGCTTAGCTTACACACATACACCACAGAGAAAATGTCTCTGCACAAATCTTAGCAGCTGTATGTGGAATTAGTGGTCATGCGTCTGTAGTTTAAAATTTAAGTGCACTTTGACAGCCATCGCTTTGAGAACTTTCACAGGTAAAGTGAGACCTGCTGTTATTGTGCTGAGTTCTGCCTGCCACCTGAGGACAGAAACATTTTCTTTTTGATGAGTGAATGCAAGACAGACACTCATCAGTGGTACTTTTTCCTTTTAAGGTGGTTGAATATGTTTGTCTCTTTCAAAAGTGCTGACTTTTTCCTCACACATATGTACAGATTATGTTTAAGGCCCATTTTATACTCCTGCGTAAAGTGCTCTACGTAGGTTTACAGAGACCCCTCTACGTCGCCGGAGAGTCTCTCCGGCTGCACAAAATATTTTTTAAGTGTCCGTCACTCCGTCAAGGGACAACGGAGACGGCAAGGGCTGCGATTGGTCCTCAGGACAGGCCGAGCTAACGCTGCTCTGTGCCGGCAACTGTGCGCAACGAGCGTCTACAGAGGCGGAGCTGATCACCGCGGACAACGTCGCTGCCAAACTATAAATACGTCATATCTTAATACACACAACGCATGTTTAGACTCCAAATGGCTAAATTATTGCCTCAAATGATCTTAAACTGCATTCCGGGACAGAAACATATTTATTTCAGGTGAGAAACAGCCACATGTTATTCAGATGCAACAACAACAGTCTTTCTCTCTCGGACGCCATTGCTCACTGTAGCCAAAAGCACAACAACTTGCGTAGCGACCCCTACTGATCGGGCGGTTAAGCAGTCGGATAACACATTATGCAGTCGGAGAAGTATAAGTATAATGTGGCCTTAACTTCACTGTGCATAGCCATACCCGTTTATGTCCTTTTCCTTTTTTGGGTACCAGCTTGTCATCTGCGATGCTGTTATCTCATGAAGAATTGTATTTCAGACAAGAATAGAGATTGTAAACTGTAATTTCAGCACAGCAATAACTGTAATCAACACATTCTTTGTGTTGGTTTGTGATCTCTACAAATTGGTATTCCAGTACAGTCATTGAAAATCGTAGTTTGTTGGACAATCAGAAGTCTTGCCTTGGCAATGGTTGTGTCCAAGGAAGTATTTGCACTTGTCCCTGCACAGTAACTTGTTACTGATAAGCTGTATGATTCTCAGAATTGACTAAGACTGAACACCTTCCACTTTGTTGTTGCAGGGACATATTGTGCTTAGTGGGAGAGCTGTTTGAAAATAACAAGTGTATCTGTATGTCCTCAAGGACACGTTCACAAGCAAAACTTTTCAAACGCTATCTCACAGTTTTGAGTAATTTTCTCCTGAAGTCTGGTTGATTTCCAGAGGGCCTGAATATACTGTAAGTGTCCATCCTGGATTTGGATACACACACACCATTTGCATTCAAAGCATTTGCATGCTTCACTTTGAGGCAGCAGAGAGGGAGGAGGTGGGATAGTCTTGGCATTCACCTGCGCTGCTGTGTGTTTTGACTCACCCCGTCTAATTGGTGGAACCCTGTGTGCGCGCGCGTGTGTACTTAGTTACAATGTGTGCCCATCCCAACGTGTGGTCCTGCAGCTGCAGCAGAGCTAATTTTAGCCCAGGATGTGCGTATGCCACAGTTGTCCTATCCTAGCCACAGGAGATGGGGAGAAAGAGGGAGACATAGCAAGCAGTTTTTCACTGTCTCTTTTTCATCAGCACCTTTCTTTCTTTCTTTCTTTCTTTCTTTCTTTCTTTCTTTCTTTCTTTCTTTCTTTCTTTCTTTCTTTCTTTCACACAGATGATGGTTTTGCATTCTTTGTGTGGACACTCATAGACATAATGCAGTCTCTCGCCCCTTCCTCCAACTTGAATCATCCTAACTAAATACCTAACCCTAAACATTACCCAAACCTAATTCTAACCCTAACCCTAAAACCAGTTCTTAATCCACAAAAGGCCTGTTAAAGTTGTGTGGACCGGCCAAAATGTCCTCACAAGGTCAAAATGTTCTCCCAAAGATAGGTTTGTTTGGCAATTGACATGTACACACACACACGATTGCTTTAAGTATGTTTTTTAGACTTTGTGTGTGTGTGTGTTTCTTTCTGTCCACGTGTCCTACAGACACTATTGACTCTAGTCTCTCTTGCCTGCCTGTTGACCTTTACTCACCAAAGTCCTGTTAGTTGGCTTCTCAGTGATGTTTGTACTGTATGTATATATGTGTGTGTGTGTGTTTGTGTGTGTGTGTGTGTGTGTGTGTGTGTGTGTGTGTGTGTGTGTGTGTGTGTGTACTGCCTCTCTATGTAGGGATGTTAATGATTAACCATTGGTCAATTATTTGCGGTGAAGAATTTAATCAATCAATATGTATGAATTAATTAACCAACAGAGTCTGTTACTTTTCGCCCATGTGTCATTTCTCTGGCCTCACATACTGTGTTGTTACGACTTATACCCACTAATGTTGTTGCAATGTTTGTTTGCAAGATTACAGCAGACTGAATTACTATGGTGAATTAGCATTATTACCTCTGCCCTGGGAAAGTGTATGTGTTCTGGGTATACAGTTTCATGACCAGAAGTCCTCGTGGGGACCAGAACTTGCTCCTAATGAGGCAGAATGAAGTTGATCGTGGTTCGGTTAAGGTTAGGGATAGGTATTAATTGGTTGTGGTTAATGTTTGGTTAGGCATGTCCAAATGAATTGCAGTCAAGGACAGTCCTTAAATGGATAGCTGTACAAACCTCTATGTGTGTGTGACTTTGTCAGATGTGTTGGACGAATACTTTAATTAGTGCCCCAATTTTGCTTTGCTGTGTTCGAATGTGCAGCTTTTTATAGGTCATGGTCATGTCAGCCAAATTAC
Source organism: Microchirus variegatus (assembly GCF_963457635.1). Lineage (NCBI taxonomy): Eukaryota > Metazoa > Chordata > Actinopteri > Pleuronectiformes > Soleidae > Microchirus > Microchirus variegatus. The sequence continues at coordinate 7,037,488 of NC_139823.1, forward strand.
ATTAGTCATCCTTAATGTAGTTCATGATATACTGTAAAAATCAAGTAAACTCATTAAAAATATTCATAGGTTAAGATCAGAGAATCTGATGGAGTACTAGGTTTATAATTTACCAGGGGTCACAGTGGTCTTGGACTTACCCCATATTGTTGCAAACCTTACTTTTAAGCATCTAAACACAAGTAGCTTAATGGTCATAAATTAAATGGAATCAATTCAGAACATACAGCCTATGAACACTACTCAATAATTTGAACAAAACTCTAATCCCTCCTGGTCTGTATTTGAACCACCAGTCCTCTGACCTTCTTTTTGATGAGGTTAAAATTAAAGGGGAAAATAAGGGACACCATGTTTCCATGCTGTCATCATTGCATATTTACTGTGTCACGGTCATGTCAGCCAAACTTGATGGAGGAAGGACAGCAACAGAAGTGGCACTAGCAGAACGGGGACAAACCTTGCTCAAGTTCAATAATTCATGGCTCACTAAGTTGAGCTGACCTTGAAAAATCTCCAATGTTGGACTTTTGAAACCTGGCACTTCTGATCTAGGGCAGGGAGAAGTTGAGACAGACAGACACAAACACACATGCACACATATACACAGAACATGTACATCATGCTTTTGGTCATTTTATTTAATCTGTTTCTTAATTATTCATGATGCAAACATTGTCACCTGCCACCTATTACACGTGTCACTCTCAAAAAGAACAGTGAATGTCATCACTGTCGTTGACATCCAATACATTTTACAGCATAGTTCACCCCTTCCAACCTGTCAAAAATGCAGGAATCTCATAACCCTATATCCTGGCACCATACTGCATATGTTGCCATTTCATTTTGTGCCTGATCTACGATGTGATAATGTGGGGATCAACTTTCCAGATGATCTACTGCAGCAACAGGGATACATGGCGCCTCATGCCAAAACACTGTGACATTGCTGCTCAATGTCAACAGGCTCCTTCAATCACTGTGACCTCATAGGCGTTCTGGCCTTTGAAAAAAAGGCCTATCGTACTGTCCACGCCCATAGGAAGTGGAATACTCGTGAAGCTGCAGAGATGAAGAAAGTAATGAGGGAACAGTTGACGCTTTGTAAAAACTTAGATGATGTTAAGGCATGCAAGATCAGCCGTGCAAAAAACAGAGGAAATTGAGACAGGAGAAGGGAGCAGCTACAACACTAGATCTGAGAGGAAATTTGTCTGGGTTGCTCCAGCTTTTCTTTTCATCTAGTCCAAAGAAGGTAACTTCAGGAAATGAAAACTCCTCAGAACGGTGTTGGAGGTGAATATGTTTCTTCCACTTCAAATCGATTTTGATCACAATTCAGTTGCCAGTCAACTTCATATGCAAAGTGACTTTTTAGTGGCAATGGAGATTTGAGAAACTGTTGGTTTGGTCATACAACTCACAATAACAGTCTTTCTCTTGCCTATGGTTTATGTTTGTTATTACAAATTTCCAGCATCGTCACTTTTTCTTTCAAATCTTCCTTACAATTTTCCTTTGCCTTGCCAGATGATGTTTGCATTTATTTCTGTTTTTTTTTTTACTCTTTCAGTGTTTCCTTTCCATCACATTGCAACTACACTCTTAGAATTAAGGGTTTCAAAAGGGTCCTTCTATAAGGGCTGAGGTTCTACCTGGAACCCATTCTTGGTTCTTGGTAACACTAATGGTTCCAGTAAGAACCATTTTGATCCAGATAACCCTTTAAAAGTATGTAATAAAAGTGCCAAGTAGAACCATATAAGGTTCTTCGGCTTGTCGTCATAGGAGAACCGTTTTTGGCTTCAGGTAGAACCTTTTTATAAATGTTCTAACTGGAACCCTTAATGTTACCAAGAATCCTTTTAAAACCCTTTATTCAGGAAAGGTGTTTTAAACGGTTCTCTGGATCAACATGGTTATTACTGCAAGCATTAGTGTTACCAAAAACCCTTGAACCCTTTCCAGAAGCAAATGGTTCCAGGTAGAACCTCAGCCCTTGTAGAAGGACCCGTTTGGAACCCTGATTTTGAAGTGTGTAGTTCCAGACTAACACTCAATTGAAGTTCATTAAGATGCCAAAACAACAAAAAAAGGAAGACATTTGTAGAGAACGTGAAATTGTGTGCCAAAAAGAAGTCGTAAAAGCTCAATGTTGTATCCTGGCCTACTCAGTAAGAGTTGTTTCTACTGTCACCCCTTCCCTGGGTGTAGCCATGGTTAGCATTGGTTATCTGTACTTCGTAGAGCTGTAACCCTGTTTGTTTACACAACTTTAATGAGTAACTTGGTCAGAGATACTCCCATGATTCATTCCCCTGTATTGAATGATGTTATGTGAGGAGCATGGGAGAGCCTCCCATTGAGTATACTGTAGAAATAGGACACTGGCTACTGAGGGGATAGATTTTCGGCTTAAATTGCTTGGTCTTCTGTTGTGCAATCTCTGTGATAATGTGTCACCTTTAGTGGCATAAAAATCAGTTTTATTGCAGCTTGCCACCTGATGCAATCTACATATTAACTGCCACTGAAAGAGGTTTGCAAATGCTGGCTGTACTGTAGGGTAAAGGCATAATGCTACACAGAACAGCAGTCAGTGTTGGGACTGGCGTACAAGTGTGCTTTCCGCCATATGCCAACTTCATTTGCATGCGTCTATTGTTTGTTTAATGGGTGACACAGCATGTCAATAAGCATGCCACAGCTGTTGTTTTCACTTTATGTCCTGGCAGCTGCTGACATGGAGAAAGAATCAGCTAAGAGTGTCCTTGAGGAAGAGTTAGGGCAGTCACAAGAATTTGATTCCCGTGTTTTGAGGTCCATGATGCCCAGAGGAGGCAGCCCAGTGACAATATTTAATAATTTGCTGTGTGCAGTGCTAAGAATAAGCATACAATTCTCACTTTGCATTAAGTGCATGTCATCTCAAACTGCTACTCTCTTAGAAATAAGGGTTACAAAAGTGTTCTTTCTACAAGGGCTGAGGTTCTACCTGGAACCATTTGTTTTTCAAGGGTTCTTGGTAACACTAATGCTTCCAGTAAGAACCATTTTGATCCAGAGAAACCTTTAAAACCCCTTTTCTGAATAAGGGGTTTTCCTATGAGGACAAGCCGAAGAACCTTATATGGTTCTACTTAGCACTTTTATTTCTAAAAGTGTACTGTGTGTGTCCACTGAGCAATCGAGTGTGTGAGCAATCGAGTGTGTGATCGATCTGGGGAATGTTACAGTGTTACAGTTGGTTTGTGAAAAGCGTCTCATAGACTTTTTGTTCTAATAAAATTACCACTACCTTTAATATTTATGACAGTGTGTGTTTGTTGTGGAGGGGAATCCTCCAACGTTGAATCGCTCCTCAAATCCCCAGAGCGACACTGTGTGTTAACGCCTGTGTTTTGAACCACTACACACACAAACATTACTTGTTGACTTTGTTTCAACCTTGTACAGTGTTCAGGTCTATGTCATTGTGAATTTGGGGTTTGAAGTGCCATAAACAGGATGGGTTGGCACTCTCCTATTCCCTTGTGAGCTCTTCCACAGGACAATGAGCAGGTCCGGCTGAGTGGAAAAACAGCCCTGCAACTGAAGTTTGTTCACTGTCATTTGCTAGGCTTCATTAGGCGTTTGACATGATAAGCCAACAGTGATGGACGACTGGAGAGAACTGTTGTTGTTACTACATGCAAAAAGGGTGCAAAGAGGGGAGTAATTGCATTGTTATCCTTTTGGTAAAGTTTCCTTTCTATTCTTTGTCTTAAGATGTTGTCAAATGTCTTATTGTCATGAGCAGTCCACTGCAGTTTAAATAATCGTGTTTGAAAAGTCCTCAGAGTCTTTATGGCTTCAGAAAATTCTTGCATTCGCTGTTGTCCACAGTTCGCAGGAATCAAAGCAAGTCACAGATAATGGGACATAATTATAAGTAACATTTTTACAATAAGAAATAAAGAAAATTGTGTCTTTAAAATTACGAATGTTCTTGCAAGTTCTTATTGTTCTGGATTAAGAATATAAATAGATAATAGTGAAATCAATAAAGGGAATAAACAACAGTAGGGATGAGTCAATAACATATAATAACAATATCTGAAAAATGCCATCCATAAACCTTGAATGTGATGGAAATTCTTAACTGAACTCAGGAAACGAGCTGTAAAGAGAAATGTTTATCACCATCATGTGACAAGGACGCGAACGATTGCTGCAAATGTCTTCCTTGCCGGGGGCGCTGTATTTTGAAAGCGGCTGGTTATGGGCTGGTTGTAAATGCATCAGCACAGATGTTTTATTACCAGCTGATTTCAAGGCCATATTATATTGGTAAATGCTCAAGCTTGTGATATCAGTATCTCATTGTATGCAAAAGTGGTATCCACCCCTAAAACCATCCCTAAACAACAGTCTTAGAAATAAGGGTTCCAAAAGTGTTCTTCTACAAGGGCTGAGATTCTACCTGGAACCATTTGTTTTTCAAGGGTTCTTGGTAACACTAATGGTTCCAGCAAGAACCATTTTGATCCAGACAACCCTTTAAAACCCCTTTCCTGAATAGAGGGTTTTAAAAGGGTTCTTGCGAACACTAAGGGTTCCAGGCTGAAGAACCATATATGGTTCTACTTAGCACTTTTATTTCTAAGAGTGTACATTCATTATTACACTGATGCAAAAGACATATAAACTGTCAATATTGCCATCTGACAAGAGAGCCAACATAAAGTGTATGGACAAATATCCAAGAGATACTACAATTTCTGCCACGTAGAGTTTAATGCCATTCAGATTTGTGGTTTTATCTAGTTGAAAAGACAGATATTTCCCTTTCAAGCCTTATTTTTTCATTTATGTTGTTTTTGGCTTTGATGAGTCACTCAGTGTACTGGCAACGGAAAATAAACAGCTTTTTAACAGCTTCCCGTAGATAAAGACCGTATGCGCATCACTCTAGACAGATGGGACTTAAAGCATGATGATTGACTCCACACTTAATGATAAACTGCTAATTTAAGGGCCCTTCGGATAAAACACTAGGTTGTGTCGGAATGGAAATGGCCTCTCTGCTGTCACTGAAAGCCTTGATTCATTCTGCCACATACAGTAAATACTATGGGTGTGGATCCTCAGGATGCATTTTTAGCAGGCAAGGACAACAAGTTGGCCAGCTGACTGTTGCTATGCAACAATGGGGAACTTGTAAATGTATTCCTTGTGCCATGACTCAAAATAACCTTAAAATAAAGTATATAAAAGGAAAGAAAATGCACTGCATGAAAAACTTGATGTTGTTGCATTGTCTAACATGAAGGCGTCTCTAAAATAATTATGCATCTCTATGGGAGGGGTCAGGGTCACACTGTTGTAGCAACCATGTGTTGGTGGTTTTATGAGCTTCTATCTTCTTGTCAGCTGCTTTGTTCATTGTCTTGACTGACTGTTTGCCACATATTGCTGTTTGCTTGCCAACAGAAATAAGGTTCAATGCCATTCTTTGAAACTGTTTACTTGTTCGAAGCACAAATTTGTTGCGTTATCTGTGACCAGTAAAGTAAAGATGAAGACGATAGACTGACACCGACATGCCTGCGCATGCATTATGAATGTAGTAATTTTTATATTTTCCAATGACCGTACAAACCATAATGATCTGACTGATTTTTTTTTTTCTGTCTGTTCCAGGTGAACCCTCAGCGAGAGACAAATGTGCGACACAGCAGAGAACCATTTGCCTCTCCCAGTGGAGATCTGAGTTGTGGCACACTGAGGTAAATAGAAGACATCAATGATTTCCTTTTCTTCTGCCTCATAAACTACATTCTTAACACCTTATTGCTTACCTTTATGTCTTAGTAACAATCTTTTTTAATGTCCATTTTTTCAACATAATTGTAGTTAGCAGGTATTGGTCTTACTTTGGCTTTTTTAATAGAATGTTGAGACACTGTAATTTTGACTTAAAGGTCCCATATTATGCAAAATCAACTTTTGAATCATTTAAATCCTTATGTTTGGGACTCTGGAGGTCCTATCAGTTGGGAAAGTGTGAAAAAAGATGACTCACTCATGTTTTTGTGGTCCTCCTCAGTCTAAGTACAGGGGATAACGCGCTCACTGGGACGTCACAATGCACTAAATTCCTGGAATTGTTGTCTCGCGGAGATCTGCTTTGTCCCTAAAAAAAAAATGTTATCAAGGGTATCCGAAAACCACAAATCTGTGAAAAGTTCTATTCTTGGCGCCACAGTGCAGCACAGAGTCCTACACAAACTTCCAGCCTCAGAGGATTTATCTGTCCAGTGGATACATGTTATGGCAATGTGCCTGCTCGAGCCTGCAAATGATCACTTTTCCAAATGCTAACTGCTGTTAGCTCCCAGTAGCCTCTGTGGCTGATGTCATTTCCTGTCCCTTAAGTTTTGTTTTACTGTTTTTTTTAAGGTGGACCTTTTAAGTTGGACCTAAAGAGATACTACTAAACCGAGTGTTCTGAACAGGGCTGTTTTGGCAGGGTGATTGAACTGCTGTGGTGCTTCATCCTTATGATATTTTGACCAAAGCATGTCACAGACATGTTCATTAGGACACCAGGGAATTAACCTTTAAACCTTTAAAAGCTTTTATTTTACAGTTAGGCTGTTGATACAAAAAACATGTATTGTGTAAATGTGTTATTGTTGACAGCAGCTCAGGAAACATTTTAATTTTAAAATGTTTTCTGAGCAATTTCATATCTTTTCTCTGTTCTTTTTTGCTCTTTGCAAAAAAGAAATTTTTTGTTGGTGCACATTTGTCATAGCCTGAAAGTCAAATGTCTATAGTTCCCTTGGTAACTGATATCAGTGGTGAATATCTCTCCTTTAAGTCTTTGACAGTTTCACAAGCCGGGGGGATATGAATGAGTCAGCCTTTCGTGAAGAGCTTACCTAGTGGGAGCCTTTCATTTCACAGAATGAAAAGTGTGCGCTCACACAAAAAGTTTTGACTCTTTGGTGTCCTCATCTGCTCATAGCAGAGAGACTATAGTCTCCGTCTTCTCCGCCCAACAGCAAATCAGATACTTTACTCCTTAAAATCACTGAGCTTTCTTGGCTGCACAAGGAGCCAAAAAATATCGATTCATTTCGGTGTGAAATACTGCTGGACTGTTGCAGGGTAGAGTGACCGTGCAAGTCCCAAGCTGTCTGCTACATACGTTTAATTTTTTAACCCAAAAGTTGTTTTGTAAATAAAGTAGCTTGTGTTTTTATGCATTATTTATGACTAACTATTTATTTGCATCTGTGCTGGTGACAGCCACAGCCAGTGGTATCATTCTTTTGGGTTGTCTGTCTGTCGAGCTGAATCTCTCTCTGTAATGATTGAATATCTGAAATTGTCGTAAGTTAATGCCACTGTGCCTTCGGTCTCCAGTTTTGTAAATGCAAAGCATCAGGAAACGCATGTAGGGAACTTGATGTGGTTCAAACTTAATGTTTTTGGCCATAATGTATGCAAAAAGCACTTGTTGGTAAAGGTGACATTAAAACACACAGATATGCAGATGATTGTGCTCTATTACGTAAGGAAGATTAGATACGGGTGTGTCAACATTATGGCTGACTGTAGGAGAGAGCTTTTTTCGGGAATGTGCACAGGTTCGCACTTTGACATTGTTTGCTGCTTTCGGGAAAGGAACACTGTGTGAATAAGTAGGGGGTTGTTGCTAAATCCGACACAATCTGTGTGTGCATATTCGGTGTTTTTGCACACGCAGCACTCGAAAAACTTGGCAGTTTTATGTGCCTTTATTTCTTCACCTTTGCGAAGAGCTGTCGACAGAGTCTCGGTGGTCTGAAAGCACAGCTGTCAAACTTGCACGTGTCAAAAATAGTTAGCCAAGGACTCTGACCCAGATGCAGCTGCACCGAGTTAATTTACAACACTTTTCTGTCACATGCTGTTTGCTGTGGGAGCTAATTTTTGTGACAACAGGAGGAGTGATCACTGCTTATAATATAATGTGAATTTTGTATTGGGACAGATGTTTTCTTTACAATAAACTACCATGGCAGACTGACATGTATATTACATGTGTGTGTGTAGGGCTGTATAGTATAATATTATCAGACTATACTTTTTTACATCATTCATTAAAGATATCGCAATATAATGCTAGGCGATATGGCTTACAATTAATATCTCAATATTTTAGGCGATATCCCGATTTACGAGATCTTTTGAGATGCTTGCACTTCTCAAAGGAGTGACAATACAAGACATCGCCACTTATTGTCTCCTCAAGATGGCGCTGCACAAATGAATGAGGGGAACTTGGGGGGATCGTTGTATCGTGGACCATGTATCGCGTATTGTATCGTCAGGTGATTCCCACCCCTAGAAAAATATACTCTAAAATAAAATATCTAACCGTTTATGATCTATATTACATGCTTAAAATACAGATATTACCCGTAAATATGGTCAAATTCTATTCTATAATACTATATCTTAAAAAAATAAGTTTAAAATTAAAGAAGTGACTTTTTAATTCTATTGATTCCATGTAGTTTTTAGTCAATATATAATATTTAATTTATAATATTTAGAGTAGTTCAACAGCTTTTAAAACCTGGTAAAGTCACCACAGAGGCCTTATGATGATATCTTCCTCATGTCACAATATAGATAAAATATTGATGCACTGGGAATTGTGTTGAAGCATGAGAAAAAATGTATTTGAAGTAATTGCAATAGTCTTAATTTGCACTATGTACCTGTGTACATGCTCTATTATTATTTTGTCTGCCCCGGAGATTACAAATAGCTCGTAGCTAAATCCGGTATGACTAATGTGTGTTTTGTAGGCTGTCCTTACAAATAAATGTAATAAACTAAACTACAAACAGAGACACAGTAGTCACTGGAGGAGAATGCCAAGCAGCGGCTGTAGTCTGTAATGTTAAGTGATTGAATCTATTGAGTTAGTCCTAATCCATAATCCCATCAAGTCAACACCACAACAAAGCCAAAGGCCCTGGTACTCGTGTACAACAAACCCCATGTCTGAAAAGCACACTTTCAAAAACTTTTCTGAACAATGTACATCAAGCATTTTTTAAATGATGTTGAAGATGATAGTAGATTGGTTTAGTTGTTACTATCAGAGAAGACTGATGTGAGTCAGGGATTATTGTAATCGGAAATAACAAACATGTTGCTCTCTCTCTACTGTCATTGCTGTTCAATAAATGATGTGTTCCCCTTTTCGTTTCGAGTCGAGTGGATGATCACAGATTTTATTCACAGGCCCTGCAGCCCGCACAGAGGTGCTTGTTGTTTTTTTATCATCTGCTTGTGGCTCTCCTAAAGGTCAATAACCTGAAAAGTTAATAATAAGCTTGGTCATGATAGTCTCTAGTAAAGGGTTTTAGTGTCAAATAGTCAGATTATCATTCTGGCAAACACACACACACACACACACATTCTCTCATGCTGAGTCGCGTCTTAGCCAAAACATCTTCTACGTGATAATTTATGAGAATTCAGTATATTTTGGAAATGGAAGGAGGAGACATGACTTGTTGTTTTAGGGAGTGAGCTGAAGTTAGCCTCAAGTGTTTGTTTATGAATTTGAAGATTGGGTATTAGCACTTTGGCAATTCAGATCTTGAGCTTTCTTATATTGTAAAGTAAGGTCATTGTAAAGTAAGGTCATGGTTTTATCATTGGATAAGAGTTTATTATCTCTTTTATGAGAGTTAATTCAAATTCACAAGTGGTACGGAACAAAAACACAATTCCTACAGTTTGGCCACATGTGTGAGTATAGACTGGTTATGATGGATTTAATGTGTATGAAGAGACTTTTTATTTTATTTATTCTCTCTTTTTTCTTTCTTTTTTTGTTTTATATTTAACTGTGATGGGAGACCAAATAATATTGTCCTGTTCCACATGAACAATAAAGTTCTATTCTATTTGTATTGGTGTATAAGTCTATATTCAAAGTCCTTTCACATTACTCATTTATTGTGCAACAGTTCAGAATCACACCCCAAAGATAGTAGGGCATTAGTGGTGTTTTTAAAACACTGCTTATCATTTTCTATAACTTAACATTATTGTAGTACAATTTTTGTCTTTGTTGTGGAGTTGTGGAATTCAGTGTGCTTTGATCTGCATCATCAATAGAAACATCAACAACAAGTCAACTATTTGCCAAGATGGATGACCTGTTTGAAATAAGTTTCCAATCCCTGTGTTTTCATTTGTACACTACAATGAGCTAAAGAGGGAAAAAGGTGATAACTCTGTGGATGGTGGGAAGTAATGTTAAGCGAAGGAAACCGACTCAAACATGGAAACTCGCTTGTGTATTTTCATGTTTTCTTTGTTTCCGTGTACCATATCTTCATCGCCCCTCTCTGTGTTCCTCAGGCAGCCGGTGGGGGTCTTCGAGGAAGATGCTAGGTTCAGAGCGGGGCGTCGTAGAAGAATGGCTCTCAGAATTCAAGGTAGAGGCTGCTCTCTGTTCTCCACCTGATCCATAATGTCAGTGAAATGTCTTCCAGGAGCCCATCCTCTGCTTTTCTCTTGTTTTTTTCGACAAAACAGCACTGTGCACGTCTAAAGACTACGACTTTGAAGCATTCGAGTGCTCTTACCTCTTGAGTGTTTCTTTTTACCACAACGAAATACTGGCAAGAACTTTGAAAAGTCATATAGTAATCTATATAAAACTATCCATGCTTTCACTAAAGCTCCTAAAGCCTCTTGCATATATGTGCAGACTATATACAATGACCACATACAACGTATGTACACAACAGTCTTAACACGCACAACACTCCTTTTTTAAAGACGCATATTCACATTTTTCAAGTCTTAAACAAAGATGCCTGAGCTCTGTACAAAGACACGTGAATATGTGTTGAATCTAAAAGGACGGATAACTGCAGCAGTGAATATTTATGTGTTGTATTAATTATTGTTAATATAAGATATATTGTCAGTTCCTCTTAGAAAGACTGAACAAAATAAGTGGTAGTGTGTTATTCCAGGTTCAATGTCCTCGAGTTTGCTCTTCATTATCATTGACTTGTGCTGAAGTTGAAGCAAGACTGATAAGGTTTATCCAAACATGACTGAGCTTTAATGTCCACTGGATACAACACCAGCTCTCTACACTCTTAGAAATAAGGGTTCCAAAAGTGTCCTTCTACAAGGGCTGAGGTTCTACCTGGAACCATTTGCTTCTGAAAAACCTTTCCTGAAGAAAGGGTTTTTCAATGGTTCTTGGTAACACTAATGATTCCAGTAAGAACCATTTTGATCCAGAGAACCCTATAAAAACCCCTTTCCTGGATAAAGGGTTTAAAAGGGTTATTGGTGGAACCCTCCAAAAGGGTTTATTAAAAAGGTTCTACCTGGAGCCAAAAGGGGTTCTCTTATGGACAAGCCGTAGAACCTTATATGATACTTTCTGAGAGTATGTGTTTAAGCAGATTGGTCCAATTTTTTTATTTAATTGCATGTTTTTAGTTTGTTTTTAGTTATAAATATAACTATATTTACCCTTCATACTGCGTTTCTTTGATATCGGGTTAACAAAGAGTAGGAATACTGTTGTTTTTCTTAGCTTGTGTGCTTTAAGTAATTAATATAAAAAGAAATCCAGCCACAAAGTGTCTCTTACCTCACTGATCATATATGAAGTGCAAAAAACATATACAGTATGCATATAAAACACTAAATGAGCATGCGATTGCATACTTGCATACACAGATACTGAGATGAGTATACTGTATATTACACCTACACAACAATAATTGCACATACTTTAATGTAAATTTCCCAATTTTAGGATTATTGTTATATTTTTGCATTTTTTGCATGTTCTACTTTATCTAAACATCTTTCCAGTAAAGCCAAACCAGGAACAGAGATTGTAAATTAGCCTTGGCTACAAATCTTATTTGCAAGACATTTGTTTCATACTACTTTGATGGTGTTTATTTTTTTCTGCATTGTCCCTGCCAAATAAACAAATAAAATAAATAAAATATGAAATGTACTTTAAAACTGAGGTACAATGCCGCTTCAAGATACTTTACACTGTGAATCCAGCAGCAGTATCCGCTGAACCTTATTGAAAGCTGACATGACCCCAGAGACTGAGATATGAAATTAACACTGTAAATGAAGTTTCAAAATTGTGGTGAAGAGAGTGCAAAGGAAAGACGAGCCACGGAGAGGAAATACAGAGAGTGCATAGTGTGAAGGAGAGGAACGGGGGGGGAATATGATGAATAGTGAGAGAAATGGATTAGTATGACTCATGGCACATTGCGTTCTGTGCACAAAATTGCCATACAGACATTGTGCTGAGGGTGTATTTCTGACTCTGTCATCTGCAGACACACAAACACACAGTCCTGAGACCATTTTTAAAAACATCGCTTTAGGATACTTGAGTCAGATCTTTGGCTTCTGAAAGTTGTTCTGCAATGTTTTCTTTTCATTGATCAATAACCTTTTCTCAGGCAATGATTTCCTCCACATTTCATCAAAATGTTATTGGCTCCGTCTGACAAAAATTGGGCACTTGGATGATTTAGGTATCCTATAGACTTAAAGGTGCAGTAGGCACAATGATCTTGGTTATCGATCAGTAATCTCACAATACCCTTTTAGTGTAATATAGATCAAGTAATGTGAGACCTCTTCTTGGCTCCATTCACAACCTTACAACCAAATCTGAATGGGGAAAGTGGACACGTCTATTGGTTGATCCACTACACCTGATCTGCATACAGGCCCCTGCCTCATGTCTGTCTGTTCTCATGTGATGAGATGATCTCAGGACATAGAGCGGAGAACACAGCATCATGAGTATATCAATGACCTGTGGATGAAACAACAATCAACTACTTTTCCTGAAATCCTGTCTACTGTGACTTTAAAATGACAAAAAAATGTTATGTGTTCTTTCTTAGTTTTCCATATGATTGAATTCTAATTTTTGATCATTGATGTAGGTCTAGTTTGGTCAGTAGGAGGCCAGTCAAGTGAAAAAAAAGTCAAACTTTTTGGAAAAAAAGACACCGAAATAATAATATTTATGATGATATTTCACATCATTTCAAAATAAAAGTGTTTGTTTTAATGTGGAACGATAGATAGTTCACAATTTAAACATATTTTTATGGTGCAATCCATTAATAATTAAAAAAATACCCATACAGAAATAACTCATTGAAATTGTGACTGGCATTTATTTTACACGTAAAAAAAAAAATTGAATTTACCTTAAAATAGCTAAATTATTGTATATATCTTTAATCACACTGCATGTTTAACGCAGGGATTCCACTGAAGGTCTGTGTTCGTCAAATGCCATTTTCAGAAGAAAAAAAAATTCCCCATTTAGTAATAATCGGTTTTGTTCTGATGATTTTGTTGTTGTAATCGTTTGGGGCCATAATCGTAATTGAAACAACCTAGATCAAGGTTTGCACACACCTACACACTGCTGGGAGGAGATTAAATGGGGCTACATTCGTGCAAAACAGCTTCCTGTATAAACAACAGATTAAATTAAAACCTAAACGTTGACAACAACAACTTAAAAATCACTGTGTCTGGGCATGGTGTAGTCAGCACAAGTGTTCCTTTTGTGGTTTTTTAAATGAACATTTTCCCATTATTGTTCGGAGTAGAAATGGTGAAAAGTCCATTCTCAGCAAACCTGTTTTTTTTTTTGTCCTCTAGTCCTTACCAGAAACCCACATCCCCAGCTACGCCGGCAGCCTCCATCTTAAGAAGTCCCTGGTGCCAGCGCTCTACAGAGTCATCCAGGACCCAAACAATGAGGTGATGCACAGAGGACACACAAACACACACACACACACAGTCCCAAAGGTGGCAGTGTTTGGCTCGAAGTGACACATGACATTGGCTCAGATGGCAGTGAGCCACACAGGGGTTTCTGCAAGGTGCATGTCTGCACACACAAATACGAGCATGCAGAGCTGTGGGAGATGATGATGGGCCATATTACCTTGAGTTAGCACATCATCTTACTTATAATCTCCGTCATTCTCACACACACGCACACAATCTAGAACATCTGCTGCCCACACTAGTAAAGCCACATACATAGTCAGAAATTCAAGCACAGACTTTGGTCCTATTATTAGTCAAACTGCTACACCCAAGCACCATAGAAACAGCAGCGCTAACCAAGCATTTTTCTGTTTAAAGAACATAATGACGCGATTTATTTAGCACAGGCGTGAGATACTCAACGAGACAAGTCTTTTATTTCACTCTAATGATGCATTTGGTGTCTCTGACATCTTAATTGAATTTAGACCCACGCTCCATCTTGTGTGTGTGTGTGCTTTTTGCCTCTTTAGGACCTATTCTGGCATAATCACTGATGTTTGTCAGGACCAGTAGTCCTCATGGACTGGTGAACCTAATTTCTGAGGAACTGTCCTCAGAAGAATAGCTGCACAAATCTACACTTATGCATTTTTCCCCTCACAGATTACATTGAAAGGTCTTGTCATGAGTTGCCACTTACCCAGGGTCAGCCGCAGTACAACACACACACATGAGTAGTGGTGTGCAGATGCTTACTTCACTGACCTGTGGACAGCATCAACACATTTGGCTCAGTTGGCTCCACTGAGACTACATCTGACCAGACTTTCATTGTAGTGATTTATCCCCTCTGCTCCTGTGCACCTCCCAACTACCGGGCAGCAGCAGAGCTCTCCTTCCAGCTGTCCATCCCCTCCTGTTCATCATCACGATGACATCCCTTAATGTTTTGAAATAAGAGCCGTGAAGCTGATGTACTGTCTTAGATTTGTTGGTAAGACAGGTTGTTGCTGACGTGAATAAAGGCAGTTTGTTATCGGATTATTTTATGACTGTATTATTGTTCATTCGATGTATTTAAAATGGTCTGACTTTTTCTGTAGTGATTCAGTGAAAAATGAGGCTTCTCATGAACTGCCCAAGAGCCATAGTTAATATTCCAGTAAAGTTAATTTACGCCTTTTTGTTTCTCCCATCCAGCTGCTGGAGCCCGTGTGCCACCAGCTGTTTGAGTTGTACCGGAGCTCTGAAAACCGCCTGCGACGATTCACCCTGCAGTTCCTGCCTGAGCTGGTGTGGGTTTATCTAAGAATCACAGCCAGCAGAGATCGTCAGAGCAACGGCTGCATTGAGGCCCTGCTCTTGGGCATTTATAACCTGGTGAGTGTGTGCCCTTGTCGGAGATAAATGTTTTTTTTTGTGACAATTTGTGTACTACTTTTTGGAGGGAGGCAAAAATCTGTTTCTGCAGATATTAAAAAAAAACGTAGGATCTGTAAGTAGAAAGGAAAACAGTGATGTACCATTGTGTAGGACTTGTGTTGCAACAGTTTGTATATGAACTACCTTCACCACCCATGTCCTCTGCGTAAGAGAAAGTACACAGTGATCCTGTCTTGCTTTTCTTTTAGTTTATAGTAGACCAATGGCGTAACAAGTTTATTTGCAAGTATAGCAGGGAAATGCAATCCAATCACTAGTGTACCCCCGCCGAATGTGGAGCAGCATTTCACCTCAAGGCTTGAACTGGCATTCTTAGAGCTGTCTGTCCATTTTTGTCCCAACTCATATCTGCCTTAAAGGACTCATATTATACCCTATATATCTACAAGTTATACTAGTTCCCTGGTGTCCTAATGAACATGTCTGTGACATGCTTTGGTCAACATACCTTAACGATGAAGCACCACAGCAGTTCAATCACCCTGCCAAAACAGCCCTGTTCAGAACGCTCGGTTTTGAGTGCCTGTCTCTTTAAATGCAAATGAGGCACAGGAAACTACCTCAACGTCACTGAGGCTCCGGCAGCAAACAGCAGTTAGCATTTGGAAAAAGCCATCATATGCCGACTCTAGCAGGCACATTGCCGTCATATATAAAATATATCCACTGGACACGTAAATCGTCTGAGGCTGGACGTTTGTGTAGAACTCTGTGCTGCACTTTTTTAGGGACAAACAGAGCTCCGCGAGACAACAATTCCAGCAATTTATCAGTCTGACGTCAGCTACACTGCGGAAGTGAACATTGCGTGTTTTATCTCCTGTACTTAGACTGAGGAGTACCACAAAAACATCTTTTTTCACACTTTGCCTACTCATAGGGCCTCCAGAGTCCCAAATATAAGTAATAATATGCTTTGTCCCCTTTAATCTACTCACAATTATATTCATTTGTGTCAAAGAATAGATTTTATACAACACGGATAAATATACACTAGATGGATATTATATTTAAAAATAGAAGTAGGATGTTTCCTAAAGCCACCAGCTATCTGATGAAAAACTATTGATGTGCTTTATTATTGGGGACATCTTGCGACCTGTCACAGGTGGAGCTTCAGTGAGGCTGTTTGTGTGTGTTGACAAGAAAGATGATCTGCAGGGAAAAGCCCAGTTAATGGATAGACGCGAGGTAGATTGCATCATGAGGAAACACCCTCGGGAGAAAATGGGCTAAGAGCTTGAGATATCAATAGAAAGAGCTCCATGTGATCTGGCACAGCGAAAGGTATTTCCATGCATAATTTAGTCTCTCTACGTCTATACCACCAGACACGCGCTGTGCATGTTCAGAGCCCCCTTTTACAGCCTACATTCACTGATATTCAGAGATATACTGGTAGCTTCAAAAGGGTAGAACCAGCCTGGAACCAGTTGGATACTGAATATAACATTCTAAGCATGTGGACGCTGATGGTGAATTCATTATCTACAGCCAGAATATAAATAATCTGAACACTCTTCATCAACTCATGTTGGGGCAGAAATAAAAAGATAATACAAAGAACTATTTCATGCTCACAAAAATTAATCAGTCAATAATTATCTGCTATGCTCATGTAATAAAAACAGTCGGATGGACAATTAAATCCTCTTCAAGTGCTCATGATTGGAAAAATGTTAGGTCTATATGAATGCGCTTGATTATTATTGCAAATGCACCTGTGGTTGGAAAACAATCAAGTCATTACATTTTTAGATTTTGACATTGTGTTTCCAGGGATGCATATGCATATTTGAGCTCTGCATCACAGTGTGAAATTAGAATTGAGTGTCGAGAGTGTGCTTACAATGACTTTCAAACTGTCACACTCAATAACATGCACCAGCAGAGACAGAGGGCACGCTTGTACAGCATTTGTTAACCATATGCTCCTAAATATTCCAACTTGCCTACAAACAAAAACCGGATTAAGATCTAGATCTTATCTCAAATTCAACATTCAGCTCTCAGTATAAATTTAGCATTTTGAACTTGACCTCCCCACCACCACCACCACCACCACCACCACCACCACCACCACCACCACCACCACCACCACCACTACCACCTATTCCCACAATGATGCAGCGTCTCTGTCTCTTCCTCTCTTGTATTGCAGGAAATTGTGGACAAAGACGGCAATGGCAAACTCCTGTCTTTCACAATTCCGTCTCTGTCCAAACCATCCATATATCACGAGGTAAGATGTCTCTCAGCTGTATTAGTCCATGTTGTCACCAGACAGTACAATATTTGCTCCTGGATCTTTTTAAATGTGTTCCTGCTTTGGTTCCCTCACCTCTTTCTTCCCTCCCTTCTTGTTAGAGACTTATTTCAGTATCTGTTTGGAAGATCACACATCCTTAGTGTCATTAACCTCACCTCTAGGGTTCAGCAAAAATATATTTTTGGTGATACACTCCTGTTCAAGTTTGGGGGTCACTTTTACAATTTTTGTTGTGTTTTCCATAAAAAACAAACACCTTTATTTATCAAAATAGTTTCAAAATGAATAGAAAATATAGTCAAGACATTGACAAGATTAGAAATGATGATTTTTATTCCAAATAATAATGTTGCCCTTTCTTCAAAGAACCAGCAAAACTGTTTTCAGTTGTGCTAACATCATTGCACAAGGGTTTTCAAGGGTTTTCTCATCATCCAATAGACTTCTAGCGCGATTAGCAAACACAGTGTACCATTAGAACACTGGAAATGGGCCTCTATACACCTATGTACATATTCCATTAAAAACCATTTACCACATGAACAATGTATTACTGATTAATTTAATATTATATATAAATTGGAGAAAAAAGGTGCTTTTCCTTCAAAAATAAGGACATTTCTAAGTGACATTCCCAAACTTTTGAACGTTAGCGTATATCGTTGAGCTTTCTCGTGAAATAATATTATAGTCGAGACGCCAGGGCAAATATTGATATTTAATTTACAAATTGAAGGCGCTCTAAAGTATATGCTCCCTGAATTTACCTGGCCGAAGAAGAGGGAGTTTACAGTGGGATCATGGCGGAGAAAGATACGTCAAGAGATGCTCTGTCCACGTTCAATACCTTTGTTGTGAATAAATAGATAAATTGTGCACGTTTAACTTTTCACGGTTTTCTTCAGTTAGACAGATATCGTGATGTATCGCTATTTGATTGCCTTGCACTATATTATCACAGAATCGTTGAATTGTGATATTATTGATATCGGTGGAAAATGCAAAACGATATCTTATCGTATTGTGAGGTACCCTGGGATACTCTCTGCTTATCCAGTAACATTCACTTTTTCTCTCCCCACCCCCACTGCTAACACTGAGGAGAGTATTGAATATTTAGTTCATTCGGAAGGTGTTTCACGGGACATGCTGACCTCGGACCATTTACTGAGTGCAGAGTGAAGCAGTGCGTCTTGTTAACCTTTTTTTCTTTAGACATTTATTCCATCCTGAAACCAAGGCACGGGAACGCCTGTGTAGTATATTTTTATACAGTATGACGGCTTTTAGTGGCTGCCTCTGAATGTGCTGATGAGACTGCAGTACGTGTGGCGTGTGCTGTGGGCAATTTATCGCTTTAATTACGAGCTTGAGAGAGTCTTCCCCTCCGTGCTGAGAGAATGAAGAAAGCATGGAGAGCAGGAGGAGGAGGAGTCATCACATTTGTGTCCTTTCTAGCATTTAGTGCATGATATGGCCTTATCACCAGGCCTCCAGTATTACCATACAATCCAGTCTCTCCTTAAATGAATCCGTATTACAGTCCTCCTTCTCTGCTGACAGTCACTGAAGATACTGAGGACAGTTTCAATTTAAGTGTGACTTTTATGAAATGAAGCGGCCTAATGACGTATCGTCTCTTGGATATATAAATTCCACTCTGCCGTGACCTGGGCCTCTCCCTCTCTCTGTTTTACACAGTGTGGGGAAAATGAAATAAAATAAAAATAAAAAAAGAATCAATAAGAAGACAGGTTTTTTTTGTGTGAACCCAGTCTGATGGGACCTGGTCGGGTCGGTATTCGTGCTCTGCATCTCATCTCATGATCAGTTCAGGAGATAGATGTAATTTGGTGTATGAAATAACTCCTTGGCCTTCCTTAGGTTTAATAAAGTGTATTTCTTTGTATAATGTTAGAGATAATCTGATGATGTCAGACGAGATGGTCCACTTCTACTATAAAACATGGAAGAAAACCTGAACTGTCATTGTAAATTTCTGAATCTTATTATACAAATATATATGAGCGATACAAGGAAAACTGCCACATGTCCGTCTTGTCAAATGAGCCTGACAGAGGTCAGGTGCTGTCACTCACTGTGTGATCCAGTCAAAGGTGAGACTTTGGCAGACGTCCAGGTGTAATCTAATTCTACTGCAATGAAATGTAATCACTAATCATAGTCGTTACCTGTCCGGACAAATAACCTTTTAACAATTTGGCAACAATTTATCATCTTTAATGCTGATTAATCCATGACATGACTTGACATAAAACATGAAGTGATATTTAAGTGTGTCTCTCTTTGTGTTTTGTGTATTAGCCTTCTAGTTTGGGGTCCATAGCGCTGACGGAGGGGGCTCTCTGTCAACATGACCTGATCAGAGTGGTGTACAGCGGCCTCCACCCTCAGAGAGAGACCTTCACAGCTCAGAACAGGTACGGAAACACTGAGACTGATTTGTGACACTTTAGAAAAGTTAGCAGAGGCTTTTTGGATACAGAAAAGTGGGGTACATAAGTAAGGTTCAGTAAACACGTGTGACAAAAATGGTCACACTGGTGTTCTTTTTTTGATCAAACAGTTTCTATTATCTTGCATCTAATCCATCAGTGTAAGATGAAAAAGACCCTTGAAGATGATCAGAGCGTTCTCATTCGGACGCTCTGGCCAGACTCGGCAGGCCTGAAAGGTTTTTTGGCTCTCACAGTTTCTCTGCTGTTGTGGATGAATGATAATGTTGGCATAATAATGAAACATGCTGGAGTCCTGCCCATTTTTTTTTTCTGTTGCACTCTGTGCATTTGTTTGTTGGCAACAAAATGCATTTGACTGATCAGAGCTGATGTTCTAAGAGCAGCAAAGATATTACAGAGCAACACGGTCCGGCTATGATGAACGTAGAGTGTCATAAATATAGAGCCGATGGATTTTGCCAGGGCCAGGCCTCCATAGTTTATCTCCAAATCCATTTTAGTGGCTCTGCCTGAGGTAGTGTTTATGAGAAGAAAGTCCAAAGCTCCCCAGAGGAGCTCTCTCTCAGTGATGATGTACTGCCAGGCCGTTTACCCCCCCGCCCCGCCGCATACAGAGTCAATTATGACCCCTACACTCGAGGTCGCCCTCCTGGTTGTCCTTCATCATCATCAGCACACACAATTGTGTCTGTGTCTCCTGGTTCAAGCTATATTCACTCAATTCTTTTCTGAGGAAACTTTATCAGCCTTTGGTGCAGAACAGTGTCATGTGTACACACACACACACACACACAAACCTTTTTTTATAAGTATATCTTTGTGAGGATACTTCAAGTGTCTAACCCTAATCCTTACCCCTTAACTTAAATGTCACCCACAAAGAGAGGTTTGTAAGTAAGTTAACACAAAAAAACACATAACTAGACACAGACAGTAAAATAAAATATGCCTAGCTCTAAGAGACCTGATAATAAAAACATTAAGATAAAGGAATAATAATTTAAAAAAAGTCCTAAGTATAAGATTATCAAACAAAGGCAAACTTAAGACAAAAGTTAACATTTATTCATTCAAAACAAATAAAAACTCACTTACTGTACAAAAAAATAACTTGCATAAATAAAAGCTTAGGCTAGCTGCCTTTTTCTCCCAGAAGTTACAAAAATAAACTGTACACAAATAACACTAACTGGTGTTTTGTGTGGTTTAAGAATCGTTTAAGAATCGTTTCAGAATCGTGGATGATTAGAATCCCGATTCCTATGTGAATCAATTTTTCCCCCACCCCTAATTACAAGTTCTGTATTATTTATCTTCAATAACCAAAAAACAACTCAAAAGAAAGGATCTATTTACTTATTTCCTGGCCCATTTCTCTTCAACCACTCATGGTGAGCCTATAATCTCCTTCCAATTAGCCACTCACAGTGTGAGACTGACAGTCGCACAGACACACCTCACACACAAACCTCCAAATCTCAACAACATAGCATAGACCGACATGCGGTCTGTGTTATACTTTATGTCATCTACAGAGTGTAAAAATGCTGTAGTGTACAATTCATTAGTTCCTATAGGCATGCATGTTTGCTTATTAGACTATTTACCAATTCATAGAGTTTAGAAACTGCTCAACTGTCTACGTTCTTGCTTCTGCAGGTTTGAAGTGCTGTGTTTCCTCATGCTCTGCTACAACTCCGCTGTGGTGTTCATGCCCCTTTCTTCCTACCAGTCAGTCTGCAGAATGAGCTCACGGTAAGAGAAAAATAAAAACAACGTTTTGAAAATCACGTGTGTCGTTATACAGTGACCTCCCTCTCCCTCCTATCTACTGTCGTTACCTGCTCTTCTGAAACAAGGATTAAATCACATCTGGCCCGGCAGCCGTACACTAACCTTGATTCTCACTGTCCACTTAACTGGAGGATTTGATGAGTATAATTTCATTAGAGCTCAGTTGTCTGTGATTGGCCATTGCTGCTGAGTCTGTCTGTGAAACACTGAGATTCCCTGGAGTCAGAATAAAGGATCATTGTGGAATTCACAGTATGAGGCCTTGTACTGAATCCACCGCCCAGTGATTCCACTCTAGCATGAAAATGGGTCAGGATATGAAGTCTTGCCTACTATTAGCGAGCAGAAGGATGCCTCCTTAAGCAAGCTCAGTCTAGACAGACGACATGTGAACAATTAAGAGTATGAGAACAATACTGTGCCTCTTTTCCACTGCACAGTTCCATGTTGTTTTTTTTTTGCTTTTCTATTAGCAGTAGTACCTGGTACTATTTTTAGCACCTGCTGTGGCGAGGTTGCAAGCGAGCTGAGCTATGTGACGTCAACAGACTACAGTCGGCTTCTCACTGGTCAGAGTGTCGTCAGTGGAAGAGTCATGAGCGCGCGACTTCCAAATCAAAGAATCAAATTGAACAATGCCGGACCATAGCCACGGCAGTGCCGCATCACAACCCCCTTGTGCTGAGTCTAATGATTCAGTATTAAAGGTCCCATGGCATGAAAATTTCACTTTCAGAGGTTTTTTTTTTTCACATTAAGAGGAGTTCCCCTAGCCTGCTTGAAAATGAAAGCAGAAATGGCAATATGTGTAAAGCAAGTGCTGGCTATCATCCTCCACCTATGAGAAAATGAAAGCTCAGATGGGCCAATCTGGAATCTTTCCCTTTATGTCGTCATACGGGGAAAGGTTACCTCCCCTTTCTCTGCTGGGCCTGTCCAGGTAATTTGGCTCACCGCCTCACCCATGTGAATATTTTATGTTTTAGCATGCCTAAAACATACACATTACCTATACAGTGCTATGATGACTCCGCCCACGTTGAGGAGGTACTATAAATTAATGGAAAAGAACCAAACCGTGTATAGCTGTGCCGGGACTGTATGTGAAAAAGAATTAGTATTATCCTAAGAGTTCTCTCGTACAGTGCTGAACATGAACTCCCCGTCATTGAATCTTGCCTGACCTCTGAGTTCAAAGCAGTTAAAATTCAGCCTCCCTTGCCTGATGTTTGATGTGTTTCGTCTTTGTAGAGTTTACTCAGGCAGTAACTTATCTGGCCTTTTATTTGTTCTTTCTCCACTTGCCCTGATCTCACATCCTGCAGTACTTAGAGGGGACACCCTCTAAATAACTCTATTATCCTTTGTCTTGATATTTTCCCTAAACCACCTCCCGTTGTTTGACATTTGTGTGCATGTGTGCGTCTGTGTTCTCTCTCCTCAGGTTGTCTGTGTGTGGCTTTCCTCGGCAGCAGCAGAAACTGTGGAGGGAGCCGTGCAACCGTGTGCTGCTGGATCCTGAGTTCATGGTCCAGATGCTGACTGCTGTGTATCATGCCATGTAGGTATCTTTAAACCCAGAAAAAACGCACAGTGAATATTCAGAAAATATTCTGACCCGTTAATTTTTTAGTCAACATATCAAACTGAACCAAACATCTCACATCTCACATCTGTCTCAACACAATCTTGTGGCTTGGTGTTTTACACTGATACAGTGATATTTGGCACTAATCTGTTTGTATATAGACATTAAATTGAATTTTGCACAGTTGAGTTCCAAACAATGTTTGGGAAACATTTCAAGGGAAATGGCAGTTTAATTTCAAGTGTCATAGCAAAGAGATTTGTTTATTGTATGAGACAACGTCATTTAATATCAAGATAATGTGAAATGAGTGTAAGGGTCTGAATATCCAGCATTGTATATTCAGTTTTATATATCACTAAAGCTGGAAAAACCCTTTTAACCTTTTTTGTGAAACAGATTCTGCAGATTCAGGTGACATTTTTTCTGCATCTTTGCGAGCAACTCCGTAAATAATAAATAAACCATAAATATTTATCATAGGCATTTCAAGTCGCTTTCAACCATGATATTTCCAAATACCACTATCCAATAGCTCGTTTCTGTTGACATTTTGTAAAAAGCCTTTCGCGTAAATGAGAGGAAAGCAATATGGCTTTTGCTACTCCACCTCTGTTTTTTTTCATTATCATTTTCTTCTGTTGGTCCAATGTCTTGGGTGTCGTTTGCTTTGGTCTGCTGGGAAAATGTCCTAATAGCACATGCTAGCACTCTATACGCTAAGGACCGGGCCTCCCCACTGTATAGACTGATTACATCAGTAGCATGTTGCGGGAGGAGGTGATTTCATCCCCTGCCAGGACGGTCATTGCAAAGCTGATTATGGTCCCTCGATTACGGCCCATCCTCGCTGATGGATCCCCTGATACTATAGTGACAGGAATCACTACTGTTTTAAGGGTTGTGTGGAGCAAGGAGAGCTGCAGAGAATAAATGGGCACGGTGCCTCATCGCCCCCATGAGGTTTACACAGCAGCAATCAGGAGATTTGTACAGTTAGTGTGTCTCTGGGGCAAAAACCGGTGTGTGTGTGTGAGAGAGAGACATGGTATAATAGCCTTTTAGTAATCCTACCTTTGGTCAGCTCAGTGCCAGCGGGAGCTCTCGTATTCATCCTTTGAGTGAACAGGTGTACATGAAAGGTGAATCCAGAGCTTCACACATGCTGAGGGACGTTGACACTCGGAGTATGGCACTCAGAGATTTAGGTTAATATGTCCTCTAAGTCCTCTATGTAGTGCCACACGAAGAGAGAGAGGGAGAGACTTAGAGCATATCATAACGGATACTCGTATGCAGAATTTGTATTTCCTGTTTCAGGTTTAAAATAGGACTTATATGGGATTTACAACAACAGAAAGCGTGTTTTTACCTCAGTCCAGCCCATGTTTTTTCTCAAGTCTAAAAGTCTTTTTTAGTCTAGTTTTGGGGATGTGACACAATCCTCTTTTTCCACAAAATTTTGCAAGGATTCTGTCTACTATTTTATCAATATTTTTCATAAATTGATATTTGACATGATAAGTGTCATAGCATACAAATATGCAGGTTGTTGAATACTAAAATTATATATCTAATATTTTTAAAGGCGGCATATGTAAGAATGTGGCCAAACTAAAATTACTACACTCAAATTCAAATTACCGAGGTCTTTTAGGTTTCTTTTTCTCTGCCATTGTAGCTCAGACGTAACTGGCAACCCGTGGTTGCTCTGCAGCTGAGACCCTACTGACTACAATGATTGGTAGATGGCGGTAGGTGGCGCCACATGCCAAAACATGATTTCATGATTTGCAGTCTGCAAAATATTTTTTTAATGCAAATATTTTGGCGGTTCTGTTGTTGTTGGTGAGTTCAATTTGTTATATGAACATTATTCCTGAGTCTCTGTGACATTAGGAGGATTTTATGGCCAGTCGCTTTAGATTTATTGCATAATGCTAACTAATAACTTCTCAAACGTTGTCTTTAAAACATCACTGTTTTCCGGTTTCAAGAAAAAAAGGTTTGATACAGGTTTCACAGACAACAGCAACAGTATCATTTGTTTTAAAACCACTCAAGGTGTCAGTACACTCCCTTATCTTGCAAGGTTAGCAGTTATTTTTTAGGTCTGGATCTGTCATGGGATCACAACCAAAATCCAATAATTTCTTCCGTGGTCCCTAACCTACTTCCCCAGAAAATGTCCTCCCAATCTTGAGTTTCCGAGTTAAGCTGCTCACCATCACACAGACAAACAAATAGACCTCCCTTTCCCTCCCGGGCTGTGACTGCAGACTTTACTTAATAACTCATAATAGCTTCAGGGGATGTAACTCCAGACATCAAGGCATCTTTGTCAGACACTGCTGTTTACTTAAAAAAGAAAGAAAAAAAGATGTTATTGAATGCTGATGTGTGTGTGTGTGCATGTGTGTTTTTGTGTTGTAATTCACAGATACAATGGAGAGTGGGAGATGGGGCGGGAAGCTCTGGAGGACGTTCTGTACAGAGCTCAGCTGGAGCTTTACTCCCAGCCTCTCCTGGTACGTCCTACAGCTACACACAGAACCGTCATTTTTGGTTAAAATACAAATACAGAAGAGAAGTAATGCCACGTTTCAAATGCTCCACTACCTCCTTGCTATGTATCGATCTGTGTATGCGTCACTCGCAGCTGGGCAACGCCATGAAGAACTCACTGCCGGACAGTGCTCCCTCTGAGCCAAAGGGTCGCAAGGTGCTTCAGGTAGAGGTGACGCCCACCATTAGCCGCATCTCCATCTCGGCCATCACCACCGCTTCGATACGGCGCCACCGCTGGAGGAGAGAGGGTAAGACTCGAGGCCGAGAAGTAGGAGTCAAAGCTGCCTTCCCTGCACACAGAAGGGAAGCGAGCCTCAGTGCAGGACTGCAGTACATCTATGATAGTAACCTTTTAGTTCCGTTATTCATTTAGCATCTCCAGGTAGATGGGAAAAGAAAGTTGCACAAGGAAATGTATGTATAATTTATTTATTTTTTGGATCTGTACAAGAGGCATCTTCTACTGGTGAGAAAATGACCACTGTGGTATTTGTCTCTACCAGTGAGAAGATCACACCATTAGTGTCATCCAAATGGTGTGTCATGGCAGTCATGTAATGTAGTTGTGGTCATATAGTCTGTGTTGCAGTGCTTTTGCCTTTCACTTCTTTTTTTTTTTGCACATCTTGTCTAAGTGTGTTCTGTGTTTTTGTATCACACGGTAAATGGTTTGCGATTGAGCGAAAGAGAAACTACAAAAATGGTGCCTGTAGATTCTACTGACTCCATTTTACCCAGTACATGGACGATTAATGGAGCAGCTAATTTTTTTTTTAAATACCATTTCTTTATATATTTACAGTCTGGGCCCGCTGTGCCCATGTTGAGACCCCACTCGGTTGAACGTTGCTGCCACTAAAGAAACACGTTTTCCCCCCCGTCTGTGTTGTTGACTCCCAGATTGTTTTGACTACTCAACCGATGGTGAGTTGAGCCTCATCGTCAATCCTCCTAGCCTCACCCAGCAGCCGCACCACCACCCTTCCTGGGACGCGTCATCCAAAGAGGAAAGAGGCGGGCGGGCTCACAGCCACCACAGCAGCAGCAGCAGCATCATTCCCCCCATCACACTTGAGGGTAGGGGACAGGGGCGGAGCCTCAGTGCAGAAAGGGTCTCAGGAGGAGGTCTCCATTCCGTCTATATTCTCCTTATCCCCTCTCTTCTTCCGCCTGTCCCTCTTCAATTTGAGGGCCTTAACTCTGCCGTTCCCATTGTGGTTTCCTCTTCACTTCCCCCAGAGTATACTAACTCATCCAGTCTAAAAGACCCTCAGCCAACCACTCCTCTACTACCGCACAGCTGCTATTTTTCACCTCACTGAAAAGTGGAAGAGTCTCCTATTCTGGGTTTGAAGGAAGTGTGGCTGTTTTGCATGGGCCTGAAATCATGTCATGTCCTGTCCTGTCTATTTACTCACCATGCCTACACCAGCGTAGACCGCTGTCCTTGTCACTCACTGAGTATGTTCAGTGTCCAGCCATGACCTGTTTTTGCTGTTGGCTTTTTCCTCAACCTCAACCTCCACGTCTGATAATTGGTTTCATGGATTCATATTTTCCTTATGGAAATATATCCATCTTTCAAAACTGACATCGGAAACGTTGTTGTCATTCTGCCCCTCATTGTGTCTTACAGTGGGATTAAGTTTAGGATGAGGCCGGTGGCACCATTCTGCAGGAAGAGCCCATTTTTTTATTTTTTTATTTATTTTTTTAGTCCAACAGCTTTATTGTATGCTAATTTGTGTTTCTTTTTCCTCAGCTCAGTGAGTGGGAACGAGCCCTACATAATGCATGTGCACGCTACGATAACAAGCTTTGATAATTTCTGATAGAACATGAAACCCTGAAATGAACACTCACATTCCAAATGACAAGGCCACATTACGAAGAGATTACGTTATCAAAGGAAAAACGATGTTGATAATAATAGTAATTCCACTGCCAGGCCTGTTTTGTCTTGTTGAATGTGTGTTCGTTTCCATGTTTGGTCCTGTCGCATCGTTCAGCTCCTGTCTGAAGATCGACTCATTCACTGGCTTTATGGTGTATGATGTTTATTTCCATTACCATCCCCGTCTGCCTCCTGTGATCTTCGTCATTAAGATATATATATATAGGATGTTTGATTAATCAAAATCAGACAGCCAGTTCAGGGAGAACAGCGATTATTTTGTAGAGTCCAGGTCACTACAGCCGTGCTTCCATCGAGTGGAACAGTTCGGTTTGGTACATCCATCCATTATCTACTGCTTTATCCTCCACAGGAGGGTGGTGGGGGGTGCTGAGCCAATCTCAGCTGACATAGGGCGATAGGTGGGGTACACCCTGGACAGTTCATTCACACCTATTCAATTTAGAGTGACCAATTGACCTAATCCCGATATAGCATGTTTTTGGACTGTGGGAGGACACTGGAAAACTCTGAAAAAAAACCCATTCATACACGGTTGGGGAGAGCAGTTTGGTACATGTTTTTTCTTCATTTCCATTAGATAGAGATTAGAAGAGTACCAAAAATGACTAGCCCCTAATGCTCCCCTTTCTTGGCACCTTTCTCTTTGGGTGCCAGAGTAAAATGGTACGGTCGAGGTGGAGCTCCAGAGAGAAACATCACTCCCTTGTTCCATCCTCTTCAATGCCCGCAGTCTATTCTCTTGTTGTCCTTCGTTGTCGTAGCACCTGTACAAAGTTAAAAAATGAGGTGATTAGGTAAATTGGACACTCTAAATTGACCATAGTAGTGAGAGTGAGGGTTGAATAGAGTGTTTGTCTCTATGTGTATGAACGATCATGGTGGTGGTTGGAGGGGCCGTTTGGCCCACATTGGCAGCCACGCTTCCGTCAGGCTGTGGCTACAGACGTAGCTTACCACCACCAATTTGTATGCGCTTTGGGTATATAGAAAAGAGCTTGAATAACCTCACTTTACATATCTCACTGACATAGCCATCGCCTTTCCAAACTGTATTGTACTGTACTGTACCAAACCGAACCATACCATAATGGAGACAAAGCTGTACGGTTACCTGGGTTACAGGACTTTTACTTGCAGAAATAAATAACAGGTTCTTGAATTTGAATTTGGGGATGTATTGACGAGAAGTTAGAAAAGAACACAAGTGGTTTGTGTCGGATGTTTTCCTTGCGTGACAACCATACAACCGTTGCTCCTAATAACTGTATGATGCCTACAGCAGTGTTTTAGAGCCACTGTACATGAATAACAGGCTGCATTCTATATAATATATTTAACATCATATCGGATGGATAAATGACTGAATCATCATTATTTTACAGCAAGGGGACAAAAAGGGCGATTGCCACATTATGAGTTTCAAAGTTTCCCTGCGGCGGTGACCTTATGTTGGTGCACAGTGGATTACAACATTAAGCGAGAAGGACAAAAAAAACTCTGCGGGCTAATTTCTACATCATACTGAAAAGAGTGGAAACCAGAAGTATTACAGTATTCACCCAAACTGTAGTTTGTAGACTAAAACATGCAAAAAATACTGTGTGTTTTGCGATTGGCTCGACCTGTCGACTCCAGACGGAGCGTAATTGAGCTGACGAGGTGTTTGAACTCGACACAGATTGGCGTGTTTTTAGTCTCAGTCGTCCAAACAGTGTGACTGCTGGAGGGGGTGTGGCCTGGGGCAGGGGGGAGCATGTGACTTCTCCTCATGTTGGATGTGCATGCTGGTTCCAGTGCTGCCTGTGATTCTCCCCTCTTGTCCAGTTCCAGTGTCTGTCCCAACTATGCATGACGGAGACAGACAGCCGATTCTCTGTCTGTTTACTGATAATGTCAATAACATGCTGCTTTTTTCTTCCCCCTCTAACTGAATTTATCATCTTTTCCCTTCTAGCTTTCATTCAAAAAAGGAGGTCATAATGAACAAAAATGCCTTTTTGTGAAGTTTACCAAGTCATCATTAGATATGAATTAATAGAATTAAGAGTTCTGTTTATTTAACATGATATTTTTTGCTAAATAGGCAGATTATTTGTATTTTTTCTTTGACGTTTGTCTGAATTATCAGCACTCAAGGTCATTATTTACCAAATTGAATTGTGAATGAGTCGAGGTAATGAAGCGGCACACTACAGTCAGCCAGCATCATTGTTATTGTTTAAATTAATTAAATTGTCTTGTCTCAAGTGAGTTTATATTTATAATAATAATAATCAGCAGGAAGGGGTACACAATAACATTTTATAGAAATAAGACTTGTATTTTAACCATAGTGGGATTATATTCCCACTATAACCTCAGTTGTTGTTCACCCCACTCACTTCTCTCTTTGTCTGTCATGCTCTCTGTCTCCATGTGTCTGGCCGTGTTCGTGTTCAGATGCTGACGGCATGAGCGGCGGCGAGGACTCCTTCAACATTAACGACCCGGACGAGGGTTTCTCCTCCGGGGCGTCCAACAGCAGCCAGCCCAGCGGCATCAAGGCGGGCGGCGGCGCGGGGCCGAGGCACGACAGCCTGAACAGCAGCAGCAGCAGCATCAAGAAGGCCATCACGGCGCGGCTGACGCGGGACAAGGAGAGGGAGAGGGAGCGAGAGAGGGAACGCGAAAGGGAACGCGAAAGGGAACGGGAGAGGGAGCGAGAGAGGGAGCGAGCGGCAGAGAAACAGGCCGAGTTGTCTGCCGATCACCAGGCTGCTGTGAGGAGGCATCACCAGAGGCAGCAGTCGCCTCCGGCCAGCATCACCTTGGATGCCATCCAGCTGAGCCCCATACGGAAGCACCTGAGCTTCCCCGTGGGGCCCACGCTGGTGCGGACTGGCAGCACCTCCTCCAGCAAGTCCTTTGATTTCATGAATCTGAACCTGAACGGAGGCAAGAGCGAGCAGGGCGAGGCGCTGGGAGGCTCCAAAATGGAAGCGGGGCTGCCGAGCGGCGGCTCCCACCGCCACTCCACTATTAGCCTACAGGAGGAGCACCTGATCAGGCCGGAGGACGCACAGGACCTCCTGTCTCCTGGAGCTCCTCTCACCAAGCAATCCCGCTCCCCCAGCTTCAACATGCAGATCATATCACAGGTGTAACATGGGGGTGCAGGGCATGACACACACACACACACACACACAAACAACACTGTACTTACTCATAACACAACACCACCTCTTGCTGTTTTTTCTGAATATTTTCAGCCACTACTATACAACTACCTACTGTATGTGTGTGTGTGTGAGTTTTAAAGAATACACCCATTTAACATCCATCAAAGGTATAATTGTGGCCTGAGAATGCAACAAAAGTAAAGTAGTAAATAAATCCTAACTGTACGCACAGATGTAGTGACAGTGGGAGTGTAAATGAGTGGCAGCATCCTCCTCACAGGAACTCTCCTCCCCTTTGTTTCGTAAAAAAAAAGGATGCCACGCTAGCTGCAAGGATGTTATGACATTTCAGATTTCCTCGAGCTCCTGACTGAACGAGTGGTCACGAATCAGCAATAACACTCACCTTTTTTGCTCATGTGGAGAAAAGCTGGAAATTACAGCTCTCTCTCTGTCTCTCTCTCTTCATTCATTCCTTCCTTCCCTGTCATTCCCGGGCTCACGTGCAATCGTTCTTTGCGGATTATCTTCCTTATAGTTAACTGCTGATTTTAAAGTACGCAGAAATGGTTTTATGAAAAAAAAAAAGAAAAAGATTTCAATGTTAATTGTTAATCACAATCCAAAGAAGGTAAATTGTTTTGTTCTTTTCACGGCACAGACGTTTGTCAGACCGAGTGACTCTGATGTTGAATTTGATTTTCAAAAAAAACAAACAAGGTTTAAGATTGTTGTCAAACCAAACTGGAATGTGCTAAGAGTAACTGGACACGTCTGAAGTAATCACTACTGTGCAGCTACAAAGAGGAAAGAATTTATTATTATTACTTGATTTAAAAATCTGAAGCTGAAGAACTGGAGTGAAAGCTAAAAAAAAAAAAAAGGCAATGACTGTATTTTGTACTGGATTGTCGTTCTGGTTGGAACCATCTAATGGGTGTTTGTCAGTCTGTGCTGAGGTCTTCTGTTAAAACTACTGCCCCACTGGAGGCCTGCAGTAGTCACTGTGCGTCAGCGGTAACCGACGGTAACGGCGGTCGTCTCCTGCTCTGTTGCTCTCTGATTGGATGATCATGAAACATTTCGTTCTACCTCATTGTGTGTGTGTGTGTGTGTGTTCACCTGCCACCTCGCGTACAATCACATGCAGGATTAAAAGGCCCCCGTTTATGTTATGTTTTTGAGAGTAGCGAGACGACAGTGCACATATAATGACACTATAAACGTATAAACATCTCTGGTCCTCACATTTCAGTGTCAACAAGTTTTTCACATTTCCTGTCATAAGACAACCACACTGGTGGTTAACCCTGATTCTTTTACTGAGGAAATTCCCCTCTCATCTTTTTTATTATTATTATTATTATTATTATTTATCTGTTTTTAAAGTGCATGGAGTTGACTCTTCTTTGCTGTTAAATGCCTGCGTCTGCACACAGTGGTAGCTCATCGCGCTGTCCGCTCAGACTTGACTTGATTTTGTCTGCACGTGTAGTTTCTCCCCCCCCGACAAAGCACTGCTGTTTTTAGATGCGTGACGTGGCCAAGTCAAACCCAAGTTGTTATTGTTTTTTTTTGTTTTTTTGCCAGATGTGCCAATACATCCTCTTAATCTCTTTTTTTCAGTGTCTTAATTTAAAATGCCTTGGTTTTTTTTCTGTTTCTTTTGAGAGTTGCGGCTCAAATAAAAATGTGCTCACAGATGCGGCTCAACAAACACACAACATTGTGCATTTGTGTGGTGTAGGTGACGTCAGCCGTCGTTGTTGTTGTAGTGCATTCCCCCTCCACACGTCTTGCTCTCCTGCTCGTTGAAAACGAGGGTGAACGATCCATGTGTATATATATCAAGTCAGTTCCGTCTGCAGTGAAACTCTTGCACACTCATAGCTTGTGTGATGCTTCTGGTTTCAAATGAGCCCCACCCCCTTTTTTGCTGTGCGTCTCTCTCTCTGTGAGCCCAGTTACCATTTTGCTGTATTTTTGCTGTGAGTTTTTCCTGCTGTTTTTGGTGAAATGTTCATCACGTCATTGTAATATACGAGTGGCCCTGACTGAGATTAACCAGCAGCCATGTTGGTTCTGTATGTTGACCTACAGTAATCTCTCAGTGTCTGGTTTTATTTGCATTCGATCGGGGCGGGAAATGAACAACGTCACAAAAAAAAAGAGTGGTATCTTCTGTTTGTGTTTGCAGAAGAAGATCAGAACATTTAAAGGGACGTTCATTTCCTGTCCTGCATGTCATGTGATAACTGTGGGCTTTTGTTTTCATACAGTATAATGCACTTTAATCCATCCACCTCTCTCCTCAAGATAATTATTGAAATGATATATTCTAGATGTGCTAACGTGTATACACTCAATGCAGGGTTTTTAGTCTCTTTAAAGTAGTACTTCTATGTGATGTCACATCCAACACAATGCTATTTTTGTTAGTCTATAAGGGTACAGCTATCTATTTTTATTTTTATTTTTTAAAACCAAAAAAAAAAAGACGAAGAAAAGAATAAGTTACGTGGTCCAGAAGGTCTCAGGAGTAAATCAGAATGCCACATTTTTTAATAAATAAAAAAAATGGCAGCACCAAAATTTCTGTTTTCGAAGTCAGACTTGATTCTATGCAACATTTTTTCCCGTCCTTTTTTTTTTTTTTTTTTTTTTAATTGATATACCGGCTTTCATTGATCCTCGTCGTGTGGGAAGAAGCAGATGCATTTGGTCTAATACTTTAAGGTGCAAGTCCTCGGCCATATCCCCATTCAACAGTTCTGTTTATACACCCTGTTGTGGTGCTATAGAGCGAAGGACCTTTGTCATGCGGGTGAAATAAGTGGACCATCCATTTGTCATCTGGACGCCCTCAAAGAGCGCGAAAGCCACGGCTGGACTTTGGTGCATGACGAGCCCTCATGTCGGTTTATTTCTCTGTGGCTCAAAGACGTCGGTCGGCGAACGACGAGATGAAGTCAAGCAGATTTATCAGCGGTTGTATAGTTGATGTTGTATAAATGGAGAGAAAGACTTATTTTAAATCTTGTAAATAACAGATGTTAAAAGACGAGAGCAAGGTAAATTTAAAAAAAGAGAAATCTACAGAGCAGTCTGATGCGTAGAGGGAGAAATTTAATCTGTATATTGTTGAATAAATATTGTGCCGTAAGGGATTCTCTGTGCTGTGTGGTTCATTCTCAACCGTTCTCAACAAGTATGAAGCAGCTCATTGTTCATAATAATATATGTTCTTATGTTGTCATTTTATTGAAATCACAATTTGATTCCCTTCAAGCTCAGGGAAGGGAGGGGGTGAGCAGAGGAGCAGTTCTTTGTTGTAAATTTCAGCCTCTCCTCTAGATGTCATAAATAATATAAACTACTTACTTCACCTTTAACACAATTTTTGTTGGAGCTGCACCAGTTAATTATTAATCTATTAAACTATACTAATTGTCAACTATTTTGCCAGTCGATCAGTTCAATTTGGGTTTTTTTCATTCAATATAAACACAATTTATCAGATTTATTTCACTTTACAAGTTATTTCAGGGCAAAAAAATAATCATTACATGCCCAGAAAACATTTTATATTTTTAACTTCTAATTTATTTGTGTTACAGTCATGTAGTAATGTTTTAATGTTTTTGTTTTAAGTCTATACCAAAGTATAAAATTGAAATTAAATGCTATCTGAAGTTTTACAATAGAAAAATGACTTCATTGTATTCTTCTGTACAATATGGATAAGGAAAATTGACAAGTAAATACATCGACATAAATTAATACATTTGCTTACATTTGTCGCATTATTACATGTATAACGGTCTACATTTAATTATATACAAGCTTGTCTGGTGTTTTGTTTGTAATGTAAAGATTAATTTTGCATCATCATGTTCTTTTTTGTGATAATTTGAAATGGTGTGCAATCTCATCCTGACTATTTTTCATTTGCAATATCACGACGGATTATCTAGATATTATTTTAAGTTCTAATTACTAGTTAGTTTTTCCTGAACTATTGGGAAAAAATAATGATATAATTTATCTAAGATTTTCAGATTAAATATTTAGTTCATCTAGTTTGTATGTGTGATTTATGTGTTCCCTTCAAACCATCTCCACCATTTCTCCACAAGATGGCGATCTTATTATTATTATCTTCATTCTCCAGGGGGGTTTACAGTGAACTTCGTCTTCCCAGTCTTAAAGTTGCAGTGATAGTAATTGCAGCTATTTTAATTGAATTGGTTCTCCAAACCTTTGACTGTTGTTTTATATTATTTATGATATTATATTATGGATAACCGAACTGTGTCTGGGGAGCGGTCTTGGTCTGGCTTCTCTCATAAAAAAAATAGAGATTTCTCTCTCACAGGACTTCATGGATTAATAAAGGTGAAGTAAAAAAAATTATGTTTTGGTTTTGGATAGTGTGATGTATGTGTATATATGACTCCTACCACTAGGTGGAGTATGTTACCAGTGTTGTGGTGTGGTTAACCTGAAAAGGTATATGGAGGAAGTAAATAGAAGTTGACGCAACCCAGACGTGTCTCCGTGTGATTCCATCAATAAACAAGTTTATACTTTATTACAGATAGAATTGGTTATTTAAACCTAAATCTCTTGAGTATAAAAACTCTCCAGCTGATGCCCAGTTTGTGAGCAGCTGTGATCAGTGGTAACGTGCTGCCATCTGGTGGTGGAGATAGAAAACATTTCTCTACCAGAGGCATAGCAGTTTGTTTTAACTGTTTAAAATGTATTGAGATGTGATTTCTGACCAGAGGAAGTCACTCATTTTGATGATTTTCCATCATTGTGGAAGGTGGAGATGTCCTTTGTGTTACTGCACATGCTCTTAAAAGTGTCTTTAAAGCTGAACTTCAGCCCGAGTCTCTCGTAAAATGAAGTTGCAGCATGATTTGCCCCAGTTTCTGATCGTGTAAAACACAAACTCTAACTTTTTACAATGGGGAGTTAACTTTAAAAAGTCAAACATTAGTGAAGTGAAGATGCACAGGATTGTTTTTGCTGAAAAGTATTAATTCATAGTATGTTTATACTTTATAATCCTAAACTCCACATATTCCACCTGACATTTACACCATGACATCCATGAGGACTGGGATGGTTTTAATCGTTCAAAGATGTGTAAAAAAAAAACAACTACAGAACATTTCTATTTCACTGTCTGAGGTTAATATCATGGGAATTCTTCCTCTAGTTTTCAGACAATTCACTCAAAATTAAAAATCATAATCCCCGTACAACCAGCCTTCTCAAATGACGGCCCGTGGGCCACATGTGGTCCAAAAGAAGGCTCTTAGTGGCCCAGCCATGTTCCTACATAAATTCTGACTGTAGCACTGACCATGCGTGGGTATGTGACAAATATTTATATTCATTCAGAGAACTGATTTTGTGCACTTTGAGTTGCACCTGGGTTAAATATGACAAACTAATGTATTCATAAATTTTAAAGAGAAACAAATGTGACACCTAGTGCAGAGGTTTTGCTTATGGGACAAACATTACTGCGACTACTACTACCTCAGATTCTGTTGCCTTTCATGCATTTGCACTGATAGATAGATAGATAGATAGATAGATAGATAGATAGATAGATAGATAGATAGATAGATAGATAGATAGATAGATAGATAGATAGCTTGTAAGCTAACTAGCATACTAGTTAGATAGATAGCTTGTAAGCTAACTAGCATGATAGATAGCTAGCTTGTAAGCTAACGAGCATACTAGATAGATAGCTTGCAAGCTAACTAGCATACTGGATAGATAGCGTGTAAGCAAACTAGATAGATAGATAGATAGATAGATAGATAGATAGATAGATAGATAGATAGATAGATAGATAGATAGATAGATAGATAGATAGATAGAAAGAAAGAAAGAAAGAAAGAAATCCCATTGCTGAAGTATGTAATACAGGTACTTTTTAACAACAAGCCACGCTTCTTTCAGTAACCAGATCCCCACAGTGAAATACTCTGGAGGCGTCACCTGGCAACATGTGTTGACTATGGTTCTAACACCTGGAAAACGACATGAAACATAGAGCACTTCCACTCTGTGTAGTCCAGGAACAACTTCATGCTGCTGCTGTCATTTGTCCAAGTGAACGGGAGATCTGAAGACTGTCTAAAAGGTGTTGTTGTTATTTATTTACTTATTTATTCTCAACATTTTCTGTTTTCAGATTTGCAAACGGATTGATTTTCCTTGTCTTTAAGAGGAAACCGTCTTGAATGGCTCGATACTATACTGTTCCTTGTGGTTTGCTGAAGCCTGAACGGTGGATTATTCACTTTCTGCCAGTATTTCACTTCAGAAAAAGAGGAGGAGGTGGAGCCATTTAATAGTGCAACAAAGCAAGGCAATAGCAGCTTATCTCCAGGAGAACAATCACTTTACTTTGTTGGCACTGCAGGACATGGCAGCTGAGTCTGATCCATTTGTTGAAGTTGAGAGTTTCTTGTGTTTTTTTTTTTTATTTCTGGGTCCTGTGGAGGAAGTAGAGATAATGCAGAGCAGGTCACATGTCAGTGAGATAAAAGCATCAGAATACTTAAGGGTTTACAGATGAGGAGTGCATCACTGATAAGTTGCGTGCTCTGCCCTTTCCCTCACAGGAGATGATCACCTCGTAGTTTTTCTCTCTGACTTGCTGCATTGCTTCTTCAGACATGCTGCCAAAATCTGAGAATAAGGTTCATCCACAGGATTTGGTTAAGCAGTTCACCAAACCTGGACTAAATCGAGTGGTTTCTCGTTTCAAAAAGGTGAGTGTGGATCAAAAAAGTGATTTGTCATGCCCGTAAATAATCTATAAAAAATGTGTAAGCCAGTTATTGTGATGTAGATGTACATGAAAGATAGATGCAGTTCAAAACTAAAATTTTGCTTTTATCGGGTTTTTAAAAGCTGAGGATCTGAAGGTGCATGTCATGCAAAATCATGAAAACTTACTTTCATTAATATTGAAATCAAGTAAAAACAATAGGACAAAATGGAAAAAGTAGTCATTTTGATGAATGAATACATATATTTAAATGATTGTTTTACTGAAACTTTATTAGAAATATAAATAGCCGTGCTTTTAATTGTTGTGGTTGGTGACAGTGGAGCTCATTTTAACTGCTTCACACAGTGTTATAAGTCATATTTTATAAACTAAATATATGTTTTGTGTGTATAATATTAATACGTATCAGCTGTTAAAATGTGAATAAATAGAAAAGTATAATATCATACAATAGCTCAATTTAAGACACAAAATCAAAATTGCACAGTACATGTAGAATATTGACTGTATTCCTCAAAGTTTATTTTTATTTTTTATTTTTTAAAGGAATTCTGATTATTATGTATTCAGATGTTTCCTGCTGCTGTGGCATGTTGCCATGCTTTTAATCCATTCCTAGAAGTCATCGATCCAGATCTTGGGCCGGGCTCCTTCCTGTTGGTCAGATTTGCGGCTGCTGTGACTCTGCTCTGACATCACTGATGCAGTGCTGACTGATGCGAGCCAGCACCCTCAGCAGCAGCAGCAGCAGCAGCAGCACAGAGTCTGCCAACTGCACACATGCTCTCCTCTCTGCTCATGCTCTCAGTTCTCAGCCCTGGGGCAGATCTGTGCAGTGTAACCCTCCCATGTTCCCTCCAGGAAGAGTAAAGCAGCTGACATGGAGTCCCAAGTGGTTCAGGCTGTGGCACTCAGCACAGCCAGACCCTCTAAGCACCTCTCTCTCTCTCCTTCCTTCCAGCACTGTGCCTTTGGCTCCTGGATCAGGGAAAACGTCCGCAAGAAGGAATGTCGCTTCTTTGAAAAAGGTGTCAGGTAGGCTGAACTGCTCTGACCTTGTCATTGATGCACATGTGTACAATAACACGAGGTTGTGTTATTGTGAAGATGCAAGGGGAGTCACTTCCCTGAATGTTTACGCGAGTGAGGATGTAAATATGATTAGTTCTTCCCTGTTTCGTTCCTCAAGCTGTCTGTGGGCTGAAAAACCATGCCAGTACATAAAATGCTTTACAGTAGATGAATAAAAACATACAAAAGTGTAGTGAAATACGCACAGTGCAGACATTAAAATACAATAACAATATACAACGCAGATAAAATAACACACACACACTAAAACATTACAGAGCCACTAAAACAACATTACAGACAGTATAAAACAAACCATTTAAGACTGATACACCACAGTGAACAAGTGCGTCTGACTTTGATTTAAAAAACCTCAGTAGAGCTGGACCTGCCCTGATATCAAGATGAAGACAGTTTCATAAAATAGGAGTAGAGCTGCAACTAACGATTATTTTCATAATCTATTAATCTGTTGATTATTTTCTCAATTAATCGTTTGGTTCATAAAATGTCAGAAAACGTTAAAAAACATTTGTAAGTGTTTGTCAAACCTAGAAATGACAATGTTCTCGAATGTCTTGTTTTGTCCACAAACCAAAATGATTCAGTTTTAATGATTTCATTGTTACATGGAGCAAAGAAACAAAGAAAATATTCACATTTAAGAAGCTGGAACAATCAGAAATCTTGTTTAACTAATATAAAAAGCTTCAAGCTATCAAAAGTTGTTGACGATTATTTTAGTAATCGATTAATCGAGCAGTGATATATTAGTGGCTCCGAGCACAGCTAATATGAAGCGGTGACAAAACGGCACAGTCTCCTCAGCTTTTGTTGATTTTCCTCCTGTCGATGACGACGTGAAGTTATGAACTATCGTATTGACTCCTCTTTGCTGTGTCGAATAGCAAAGTTTATATGTGAAATAAGCAGCGGTGACTGTGATCAGATAGCAATCTGATCTTTATGTGGTGCGGTGTACATGCGTGTGGTGAAGAGCTATCTGATCTCTCTATCTGATCACAGAAAACACATTCTAAGGCCAGGTGTAAATGGGACCACATGGTTCATTAATGAGGTCTGATAGTATTGCTTGACAGAGCCTGTTTTCAGGTGAAGTCTGCTGTTCATGAAGACCAAACAGGCAAAAATCACCAAATGTTACACCCTGCAGCTTTTAAGTTCTGCATGACAATGCCATAACTTTTGGTTTCTATGCTCCCACTATAGAGAGGACATATGCAAATGTGGTTACTTAAAAACTGATCATGTGGACGAGGCCATCAAGCCCGAGGACTTCACTGGAGAGTCATGGGACAAACACAGACATGTTCACGAAGTGCCAACTGATGCTTTCGGAGACATCAGCTTCGGTGGGACTGGCCAAAAGACAGGCAAGGTGAGACAATGCTTTTTTTCTCTCTCTAACACTGTGATAACATGTGGGACTTACCCTTTGCATTCATACCTGTGTTTCCATTCTCAGTATGTGCGAGCGTCCACTGACACCAGTCCTGAAGTCCTGTACCGCTTGCTGACTGAACAGTGGAAACTGTCCCCTCCCAACCTGCTGATCTCAGTGACAGGAGGAGCAAAGAACTTCTATCTCAAAGCTCGTCTCAAGAACATGTTCCACAGAGGTCTCATCAAAGTGGCTCAGACGACAGGTCAGTCAGTGAGGAGATTACCAAAACAAAAGTCTGTGACCTCATCCCCTTTCAAAAGCTTGAGGATAAAGAAGTGTTTTCAGAGCTAATTTAAACTGCTGTGAAGACCAATTCAAAACATGTACGGGGAAAGGGTTCCACGTCTTGGGTCATCGGTAAAATGCACTTCATTGTTTTGTGATTGTGCAGGAAGTGCAGGACGTTACATTGATAACTAAAAGTAAATATGTCACTAAATGTAGAGGGAAGTTGCCTTTTTTCAGAACTTCATAAAAATGAACCATTGTTTTGAGATTGTTTACATTTGATTGCTAGTGGTAGTTTCATATTTACTGTCCAGAACAGGGGCCAATGAGCATCTAGTCTGGTCAAGCGGGGGCCAGTTCAGAGGAAAAATAAATAAATAAAAATATGTGTATATATGTGATATTTCACAGATTTTAAAGTAAAAGTGTTTGTTTCGATATGGAATGACGTGTACTTCCCAATAAAAGCATTCATATGATGTGGAATAAATCTAAAGTTAAGTACGTGATGCGGACAACTGTAATTTAAAGTACTAAACAAGCTTTTATATATATACTGTATATGTAATTGAATGTTGTACATATTACATATTCAGTATTACATGCTCTGACCTCGCTGGCTGCTGTTCCTCAGCCACACATGCTGTGTTTAAAGGACGAGGAGAACGCAGGCCATGTTTTCATTATAATATGATATAAAAGCGGTGAGCCGCATGTGGTCCGCAGGCCTTGAGTTTGACACCTCTGGTCTAGACAGTAGTCTGAGTGGTATCAATTGATCCACTCCCCCTGACAAGAGGCGAGAAAAAAAATAGCATGATTATAAATTAAAAATAAACACCCATAGTTTCATGTACTGTATATGTAAAACTGAATTTGTGCACACGATGTGTTGCATTCAGGAGCGTGGATCATCACCGGTGGCACCCACACAGGTGTGATGAAGCATGTGGGGCAGGCGGTGAGAGACTATGCCCTGAGCAGCAGCTCCTCGCAGGGTCAGATCGTAGCTATTGGAGTGGCAACATGGGGAGCGATTCACAACAGGGACGCTTTGGTGCATTCAGAGGTACAGAAAACACATTTACACACTCTTTCATGTGGCCTCATCTGAATTGTAAATTCTTCTTGTGATTTCATTTTACTCCCCCTCCCCTTTTAATGTCTTTTGCAGGGTTGTTTTCCAGCACATTATTTGATGGACATCAATGGTCAGGGCCGACTCTCCTGCCTCGATAACAACCACACCCACTTCCTGCTGGTGGACGACGGCACCCACGGTCATTATGGCGTGGAGATTGAGCTGCGTAGCCGTCTGGAGAAGTGCATCTCCAGAAAGCATCTTGGAAACAGAGGTCAAACTGAGCTGATGCACTGTTTACAAATGCAGTAACGTCTCTGTTCTTTTTCCCTCTGTTTATCTACCCTGCTTTTAACATTGATTTTTCATCGTCCAACCTCCAGAGAGTGGCGTGACCATCCCTGTGGTGTGTGTGGTTTTGGATGGAGGTCCAGGAACTCTCACTGTGAGTAATCACTTTCAACCCTCTTTATCTTTATCTGTCTCGTCTGACTTTCAGTCTCCTTTCAGACCATCTACAATGCCATGTTGAATGGTACGCCCTGTGTGGTCCTGGAAGGCTCTGGGAGAATAGCAGACGTGATTGCCCAGGTGGCAGCGCTGACAGTGGGCCGTGTCACCATCGCACTCGTCCACCAGCTGCTGAAGAAGTTCTTTAGCCAAGAGTATGAAACCTTTGCTGATCTGAAGATCATACAGTGGACCAAGATGGTACGTGACCACATCAATGACCTGGAGTATAATCTCACAAATAACACAAGTGTAGTGTGGTCTACTGTAGTGGGTATACTGTCAGCACTGGGTGTACTGTTTGCTCTCCTTTGTAGATTCAGGACATCATCAGGTTGCCGCACTTGCTGACAGTATTCAGAGTGAGCGAGGACAGTCACGGAGATGTCGACGTGGCTATTCTTCAGGCATTACTCAAAGGTAGGAGTTTGTCTCCCACGAAATACGTAGTGACTGGACCTGACTGAAGATGCAACAACACAGCATTAAGCATCGAGACAGAAGCGGTGCCACTTCCAAACCAGCTCTCAGCACTTATCGCGTTGCTTCTCGGAACAGTAAATTATGGCCTGTGGTATCAAATGTGCAAGGATTGAAAACCGACATAGATATGCTCGCAGATATTTTCCAGCTTAATGATTTTCTTTCCTTACAGAGACACATTAGACGCTTCTTGCAATGTTATTCAACGTTGAGATGGTCTGGAAAGAGATTTATAGAACCTGCGCAGGCCAAGCTCAATCATGCATTGTTGTGATAAAACATATCGCTGCTTTCACTTTATGTTTTGATCATAATGAATCATTGTACAAGATAAAACCATGACTGAGCTTTTCTGGACTAATTAAAATACATTTTCAGGCAGTGATCCAATCCCTTACATCTTCTTGGCGGTGGTTTCAGTAGAAACTTGCTCCTCGCTGCCAGACCATAATGTTTATGTATCATTATTAGTGTAGATCATTAATCAAGTAATGGAGTTTAGGTCAAATTCTTCAGTACATTTTACAGAATAATAATAATAATAAGCGACAAAAACAACAGCATTCACTGGTGTACAGATTTTTTTTTTATTTAACCAGGAAAATCCCATTGAGATTAAGAACCTCTTTTTCAAGGGAGTCCTGGCCAAGATAGGCAGCTGCAAATACAAAACACTCAACAAATGTACACACGCAGTAAACAAATAAAATAATCCAGATTAAATTTACAAGATCATTAAGAAAAACAAGTGAAATTAAATATAATTTGGCTAATAAAATAGATTAAACAAAATTAATAAGATGAAGATATCATCTTAAAATTGCAATATGCATAACACATGATATATGACGTTGCACTTTTATATCCATTTTCTGCTCAGCTTCGAGGACCAGCGAGTCACAGTGCTGGAAGAGGCAACTGGAGCTGGCTATAGGCTGGAACCGAGTGGACATAGCTGAGACTGAGATTTTCACTGAGGAGAGCCAGTGGAAG
Source organism: Microchirus variegatus (assembly GCF_963457635.1). Lineage (NCBI taxonomy): Eukaryota > Metazoa > Chordata > Actinopteri > Pleuronectiformes > Soleidae > Microchirus > Microchirus variegatus. The sequence continues at coordinate 7,081,235 of NC_139823.1, forward strand.
GTCTGTCTGTCTGTCTGTCTGTCTGTCTGTCTGTCTGTCTGTCTGTTACACAACACAGCAACACCTTTAGCTGTGATCGGTCCCAGACATTGTCTTGAACTTTGAACCTGTGCTACAATCTTTCTTGTCATTGTTAAGATAAGGGACTCAAGTATACATTTTCATACATTTTCAGAACATGACCCGCTTTTTCTGCACATCACCTGCAACCAGGCACCTATTGGATGGCACAAGCTGTCAATCACACTGGGGTCCATTCATTCAACAGTGTGGTGCTTTATTATTTGTTTGTCATTCAATGTGAACATACAAGCTTTTGAGACCATTAAATCCTCAGTAAAACGTTAACTGATTTTATAAATCAAGTGAGAGGCTTGAGGCTCATTTTCTCAAATATCTAATCAAAAGGAATTATTTTTTGCCCCCTGGTGGCTGACTGCTGCTTTCATCCAACTTCCTGAAGACTGTGTCCTTTTCCTTTTTTATATAAAGTCTATTGTTTACACCTGATACAATATATAAAAGTCTGGGTAACACTTTAGATGAGGGAACACATATTCACCATGAACTAGATGCTTACTAACATATATAAGTTAGCATTAAGCACATATTAACACCTTATTCTACATAACCTTATTCTATATCTATTATGACATGAATTAAGATTTTTACTACATAAGGTGTGCTTAATATTTACTAATAAAAGCCTAGTATGCTGCTTATATGCATGTAAGTAAGTACCTAGTTAATGGTGAATATGTGTTCCCTTATCTTAAGTTTTACCAAAGAGTGATTTTAACAGCCGTCACACAAGAATTGAAAAATTGTATCATAGAATGTATGATACTTTGGCTCGCCTTACTCAAAAACATTACATTTTTGCTGATTCTGTCTTATCATCATCTTCTAGTCCACTGACCTCCACTGGGCCATGTTCTCAGCCCTCACTGGCAACAAGCCTGAGTTTGTGAGTCTGCTGCTGGAGAACGGTGTGACTCTGAGGGATTTCCTGCAGGACCAGGAGACTCTGTCCGAACTCTACAAACAGCTGCCAAACGGCTTCTTCCTCCACAAGCTGGCTAAGCGGGTCCACAGCTCCTACCGCAGTGGGCGAACGCCGTTTGGCCTGAGGACGCGAGCTCACTTGGGGCAAGGTGAAATCATCTCCATGACTCATGTATGTGGTGAGGTGCGCCACCTGCTGGGCAGTTTTACCAAGCCCATCTACCCTGCCTCCACCATGACATACGACTTCAACATGACTTTGGATGATTCATCTTCATCTGTGAGTGTGTTCGTCTGTCATGTTTTGGGCTTTGCATGGAATTTTGTCCACGATAAATTTCGTGATACAATTTACAGGATGTAAAACGTAAATGATTCAGAGAGGTGACCAGCGAGTTAATGCAACACATACCTTACGTTTCCACTAGCGAGGCGAGACTCGACTCGGCACGGTTATTTTACTTTTCCATTAGCATAGTACCTGGTACCGGGTACTTTTTTAAGTACCTGCTCAGGCAAGGTTCCAAGCGAGCTGAGGCGATACTATGCGTGATGTCACCAGACTGACATGCATTGATTGGTCAGAGTGCCGGCACAGGAAGTGGAACAATCAAACCGATCAATGCCGAACTGTAGATCAGTTAAAAATACTAAACAACAATCCTATAAATGTGGGTTAATCTCCAACCAATCTAAAATCTCAACATTTAACAGAGGAGTCTGGTGTATTTAGCGATCTGAACTATCACTTGAACCTCTCCTCAGCTGTCCAAAAGTCAAGCAGGTTCTCGAAATCAACTCAGGGAGGAGAGAAGTGAAGCACAGCGGGACCCGGCCACCGACCTTTTCCTTTGGGCTGTTGTCCAGAACAACAAGGAGCTGGCTGCAATCTTTTGGGAGGAGGTGACGAAAACTTCAATCCTACACAGAAAACAGAAACATAAACACGTTTCTTTCTGTGTCTGAAAACATGTACCTGTATACCTGTGTCTGTACAGTGTTTAGACTGCATGTCTGCTGCGCTGGCTGCCAGTAAGATCCTGAAGAAAATGGCGGAAGAAGGAAGTGACGCTGACGAGTCAGAGGACATGGAAGACCTTGCCAATCACTATGAGAAACAAGCCATTGGTATAATAATAATAATAATAATAATGACAGACTTAACTGATGTACCTGGCACATTTAGCACATACAGTCGTTTTAAAAGGTTTGCATTGATGGTGAGTGCGTGCGCTCCTGTGACAGGCGTGTTCAGCAGGTGCCACAGCAGTGACGAGGAGCGCGCTCAGAAGCTGTTGGTCCGTGTGTCGCCGCTGTGGGGAAGCACGACGTGCCTGAGGTTGGCTCTGGAGGCGAACAATAAAAGTTTTGTAGCTCAGTCAGGTGTTCAGGTAGAGCAGCATCTTCACTGTCTTCCTTTCTGTCGACTCTAGAATAAACATGTGTTTAATCATCGCTGCAGATTATACTATGACCCAAACTGTGTCCTCCAGGCTCTTCTGACTCAAATCTGGTGTGGTGAGCTTTCAGTGATCAACCCTGTGTGGAGGGTACTGGTCTGCATGGTCTTCTTCCCCCTTATCTACGCTGGCTTTCTGGTTTTCAGGTCAGTCTTTATTGATAACTTCCCGTTGCTTGGACTGCACCCCTGTGTCATCCTTTCCATTTTTATTTTACATTATATTTTTCCTTAGACGCGATGAAACCATCCAGAGAGAAACTGAAAAGCGTGAGGAGATGAAGACAGTGCAGTCTCTGACGGGAAGTACACTTAAAACAAATTCTCGTGTCCTGTGAGTAAGCATTTAATACACTGATTGTAAAAAAGAAAAGCGTACTGATGCTCTAAAACATACTGAATGTGCGCCAAAAATGACCTAAAAATCCTATATATTAAAAAGTAGATACCAACTCAATTTCTTGACCATTTCTTTTCATTACATGATGTTATTTCTAACTGCCGTGACCTTTTATGTCCACAGTGACTCCCCCAACCTGCGGCACCTGAAGCCTCTGAGCAACTGGTCCAGACTGGTTCACCTGTACAGTGCCCCACAGGTCAAGTTTTACTGGAATATTGTGTCTTACTTTGCCTTCCTCTTCCTATTCGCCGTGGTGCTGATGGTCGACTTCCAGACGACGCCCTCTGCAGGAGAGCTGCTGCTCTACATCTGGCTGATCACGCTGGTGTGTGAGGAGGTCAGACAGGTGAGACAAGTGCAGCTAAGGCTGACTGACACATTGCTTTTTGTGGATCATCCTTGGTCAAAAATTAATAACATATTCAGAACCATGGCGGATCAAACCATTGTTTTCAATAAGTGTTTGTGTCAGGTTCTACTTTCTTTTGAACTTTGAGTCTCTTTGAGGACCAAAGACGAGAGATTGTGGTTAGTCTTTCCTTAGGGTTTAGTTGGCAATAAGTAAAAATATGCAAAGTAATAGAAATAACTCAAACCCTTGACTATGTTATTTAACTTGTCCATCCAATTAGTTTTTTTCTTTTTTTATCACTGCATTACTAATATCACATAAATGTGTTTGTCTCCCCCTTAATCTCAGCTATTCCATGATCCTGATGGCTTTGGGTTTCGTAAGAAATCCAGGATGTACATTGAAGATCTTTGGAATATTTTAGACGTTCTGTCTATCGCTCTGTTTATCATCGGCCTTGCGTTTAGGTGAGTAAGCGTTCGCCTCGTTTAAACTTCTGCCTGCTGGGCTATCTGTGACTCACCTGTGTTTTTTCTATTTTCAGGCTGACGTCTCAGCTCTTCTACCCGGGTAAAGTCATCCTCTGCATTGATTTTGTGGTTTTCTGCCTCCGTCTCATGGCCATCTTCACTATCAGTCGAACTCTGGGACCCAAAATCATCATCGTCAGGAGGATGGTGAGAGGTTGACGCGGTGATCTGACATGAGAGCGGCTGCAAGCACAAGCACTTTAATGCAAAACAATCTAATACAAAAAGAGGAATCATTTTTGTGCCTGGATTCTGCAGTAACACGCTGGTTTACTTTAAAGATGAATTACACTTTCAGCTACTTTCAATGATTCATTTAATGATTTTTTTCCACCCAAACAAACAAACATTTATTGATTTTCTTCTACACTTGGACTCAAAGATGTAGTGATTAAGTTCACTGTGACCCATCCTCATTTTTAATACTGCAGCACACAATTAAGTGCTCCTTTTATTCAGAGTTTCTAGTATGTGACTGATGTTTGTTTGTCCTCCAGATGACGGACATGTTCTTCTTCATGTTCCTGCTGAGCATCTGGGTGGTGGCGTACGGCGTGGCCAAACAAGGCATTCTCATCCACAATGACAATCGGCTGGAGTGGATTCTCCGTGGAGCAGTTTACGAGCCGTACCTCATCATATTTGGCGATTTCCCTAAAAATATTGACAGTGAGTGAACATCAAGAACAGAATTTGTTTGATTGTACTTGAAAGGTGTGTGTGGTTATGCCCCCGAGTGCTCACACAGTGGTTCAGACCAAATTGGCAGGCAAATCAGAACTAAAATAAGGGAAACTCGTAAAAGTGGCGGCCCCATAGCAGAAACTAAGTTGAACCAAATTTCACGATTTTTAATTTGAATATCGAACATTTGTAACGAAACAGGAAGTGTCCTGGAACTTTGCCATACATTGACCAAATTATTAAAAACTTTATATTTGACACAAGAGACCCAGCCACAAATAATCAGCACATGAAAACTAAGTCCATAGTATAGTGCCACCTGCTGGCATTATGGCGGCTGCGAGGGTCCACACAATGCTGCAAATATTAATAATTCTTTTTATGTAAAACCAAGCAAACCTTCACGTTTTTTGCCTTTCACAGACACTGAATTTGACATCGACTCCTGCACCATGAATGGATCCGATCCTCTAAAGCCCAAGTGTCCTGTGCTAAATGAAGACCAAACACCAGCTTTCCCAGAGGGGCTCACGATCCTCATGCTTTGTGTTTACTTGCTCTTTGCCAACATTCTGCTGCTCAACCTGCTCATAGCCATCTTCAAGTGAGTTTTCATCATAGTTTCTGTACGAGTCTGAGGTTTTCACTGGGACCTGATGACGATGTCCTGCTCTTTTCACCTTTGCTGCACTCCTCAGCTTCACGTTCGAGGAAGTGCAGGACAACACAGACAGAATATGGAAGTTTCAAAGATATGAGCTGATTAAGGAGTACCACAGTCGCCCGGCTGCCCCTCCGCCGTTCATCATCTTCAGCCATCTTTACCTCTTCATCAGGCAAATGGTGCTGTGCAGGCCTCCTGTCTTATGCAGGGAGTTCAGTAAGTATGGGATTTTTTTAATTCTGCATTTATTTTTGAATGTGCAATCACTGGTAAAACACTCATTATTATACAATGTATTTTCATAATCGTTAATCTTTGAAGAAAAGAGCCTGTTTTCCCAGGTCTACCTTGGATTTACAGCTATATCACATGATGTGATCGTTTTGTAGTGTCATATATATGCGTCATGTGACACTTTTCTTTCAGAAAATGAGCTTCCTCAGGTCGAGGAAGAGGAGCTGTTGTCCTGGGAGGCACTGATGAAAGACAGATATCTGATGTCCACGCAGCACGAGCAGAGCCAGAGCGTGGAGCGACGCATCATGGACACGGCCCAAAAGTAAAATCTCACAGCAATCTGGGATTTTAGCCAAATGTTGCTGCACAACAATCCTTTAGAGCACTGATATCTATGGGAGGGGAGGGACCACACATTTATTATGTCTTTGAGTTGAGTGCAGTTTAATCAGTGTCAATGTCTTAGATCAACATGGCAAACCCTTAGCAGCTGAAAGTCAAAATTTCTTTATTCGTACCAGGGGCAGAATAAGTAGGATACATGCTTCAGTGCAATACAAGACATAATAAGTGGATGTATGTAGTGCAAAAAAAATACATAAAAACATCTTCTAAATTCATATACATACATACTGATGTACATACAGAACATAATTAGAAATAAAAATAGGCTAATATGCCTAATGTGTGCTATATTAGGCTGCTTATTGAACGTCAATACTTGCATGCAGCATGCTGTTTGACCAAGATCTAACAGTGCTCATGATTGGCTGTCTCGAGAAGTACCGGGATGACCAGAGAAGGAATGTTACCATAAAGTAGAGAATAGAATACAAGGGAATACAAGTTCATACATCCTACAAGTTCACCATATTCATTTAAAATGCACAAATAGTCTGTGCAGCGTGTTAAACTGTCCCCTAAGTTTGGAAAAATACACTTATTACCAAACCAATATGCGAAGTAAGCTTAGCGTAAAGGCACCAGGCAAGTTATTTTCATGTCTTTGCAGAGCCATCGTTGACGCACTTTCTGGTGTAACTTCATATTTATTTATTTATATTTCTGATTCTAATTTGAGTTGTTACATTACTGTGGGAGTCATATGTAAACAGACGGCGCACTGTGCTTGTCTGTTTCCTGAGAGTCACCACCATAACCGATCTGCTGGAGAGGGAAGAGGAGCCGAGCTCGTCTGCCGTGATGAAAAGACTGGCCCGACTAGAGGAGCAGGTTGTGACCTGGATTTTTGTTGTGACGTCTGTAACGTTTCACACCGTGCTGTGGGAGGAATGCAAGATGCGAAGACTTCCTGATTCATCCCTGAGATTGTGTTATATAAGCAGTCGTTGCCAAAGCATTTGACCCCTTTTTTGTTGTTGTTGTTGTTGTGTTTCACCAGGTCAGCCAGTCGAACAGAGCCTTGCTGTTGATTATGGAGGGTCTGAAATCACAGGGACTTGTCACAAAAGAAGCACTATCACTGGGTCAGTCAACTGTTTTATGGTTTATTTTGCAACTGCATCTGGTGTCGCATCTCCGCTCACCTTGACCTCTTTCCTGCAGCATCGGCCACGACAGATGAAACCACTGACGCTTTAGGAAACGTGTCGGAGAGCGGCGAGGGTGGGTTTCACGTGCACGCCCGACAGCTCCACTATCCAAACAGCAAACTCACACGCTTCCCTGTGCCAGAGGAGAAAGTGCAGTGGGAGGTATTCGACGTACATTTCCATCATTAAATCACAAGATGTATCATGTGATGATGTCTGATTTCTGTTTTCATGTCCTTTTTTTTTTCGTATCCAGGTCAGCTTCAGCTCATACATGCCGACCTGTGCATCTGAAGACGCTGGAGACAATGTAGATGGGTATGTTCTGACTACAAGAAGATCATTGCAACATTTAAAATGTAGCTTGATATGGAGAAACTTGCACAGCAACAATGATTCATAATTCATTCAATTCAATTTTATTTGTATAGCGCCAAATCATAACATACATTATCCCAAGGCACTGTACATAGACAGCACTATAGGCATCAGTGGAGAGAGACAAAACTGCCTTTTAACAGAAGAAGAAATCTCTGACAGAACCAGACTCAAAGATGTGCAGCCATCTGCCTCGACCGGTTGGGGTGAAAGAGGGAGATGAGGTAGAGACATAAGAAACAGACCAGGAGCAGTTATACAACAACTGTGTCAAGTTATACATTTATACAGGACAGTTAGAGTCAGTGATGACATGTTTATAGAACTACAGTCATTTATATAAGCAGCAGCAGAAATTGTTGATAAAAAAATAATACTGATATTGACTTTTAATTATGGCATAATAATAATGGTGATGACATGTATGCTAATAATAGTTGTAGTGTTTGATTCAGTAAATAAAAGATTTCCAAATTAAAATACTCACGTATAACAAATCCTGAATGAAATGGTAGATAATGCAAGCTTTAAAAGATTTAAAAGATGTTCTGCCCTCTGTCTCCTTATCTCTAAAATGTAATATCTTCTCTTACCTCTCCAGATCAGATTCAGAGGCCTTAGATAATTACAGGTACAACAGAAAGCATCAAACATCACTTACAGCGACCTTAAAGTCATGTCTTGACGTCTGATGTGTCTCTCCTCTGTCCTCAGAAACCCAGGAGGGAGGACTGGCATCAGGGGACGAGGTGCACTCAGTCAACTAGGTCCAAATGTGAATTTGAACCTTGTTGTTACACGGTAGGTCATCTTATGTCCTGCAGTGATTTCTTTAAAAAAGGTGTTTTGCCTACCATTGCTTTACATAATCATAATTATTTTTTAGTTGGCGAGACAGCGATAAATCTGTTTTGGAGTATCTCGTAGTTTGGGACGAGAGCCAAGGCACCTTAGCTTTACCTGGGGTGAGTCCAGCTGTTTGTTCAGGTTTGATATTTTTATTTTTGGCTGTTCAAATCAACGTAAAGACCTGTTGTGTTTGTAATCCCTCAGGGACCTGTCCAATCCGCCGATCACCTGCCTGTAACACTGAAAAGAACCATTGGGAAGAAACTGTACGAAAAACTCGATGCAAAAATATCAGAAGGAACAAAGGTGGGTCTTTATGGCACTTTACTTTCCTTTTCCTTTTTTTTAACTAAAACCAGATCAGCAAGTTCACAGAGAATAGAGATTCATAATCTGTATAGTGTAATTATTAAATTTTCTACCTTTAAAAAGCAATAATATTACTTCACTTTGAAGCAATAACTCTTGTTATGTTAATTACTTCATAATAATTACTTGTTATGTTAATATATTCCTTTTTAAATACTGTTAAAATTAAGTTTCTTTTAGAGATGAATGCACAATATTAAAATAAATTGTAGCAGTCAAACTGCAGATGGGCAAAATTGCAATATGCAATTTTTTCTTCTGATGTTTCGCTTCTAAAAGATAGGAAAACAAATCACAATCACGGTAACACAGTAACGCATTAAAATCCCTTCCACTAATCGTTATTGGGTAAAGTAATAAATGAGAGGTATTGCAATTCAAACTCTCTTTTTTTGTAGCATTAACTAAACTAACACATATGTATATAATAATTAATAAATATATATATAAAAAATGTATTTAAGCCTTTAAGGAGACAGGGAGGATCCTTGAGAATGAGCTCTCATTTTGCATCGAGTACATCCTTGAAGAAAAATAAATATTACTAATAATAATAATAATAATAATGAAAACATTACTATTCTCAGTGCTCCCAATCTATTTTTCGCTTGCTTTGCCTTGAACCATGAGCTGTGATTTCAGGCTTTTTCCGGGGCTGGAGCCAACAGCTCAGGAAAACTACAGTCCACCACAATTATGTTTGCTTCACGGGATTCTTGAGAGGGCTTTAAAAAGACTGCGTGGCGTAATGTGACTCAGCGTTTTTTCCTCTGACGTGTGGATGTCACTGAGGAACTCCTGCTTCTGATGTGTTCCTCTGTGACAGTGACACTGAAGGACACGTGGATTATTTACTCGCAGCTGCTGTGTTCTGTGTGTGTTCCAGGTGTTTGAGGGTTACGTGGACGACTGCAGGAACACAGACAACGCCTGGGTAGAAACCACCGTGCTGAACATTCACCTGGACAGTACAAGCCCGGGACTGATGGAGATAAATAATATGGTGAGAACAAATGCTTGTATTGCTTTAAAACCTATAAGACAGGGGTTTTCAAATGTTGAGACAACATTTTTTCTACACCCCTGTTTACTTGCAATCAATTTCTGGATTAGAATTAGTCATTTTTGCACACTAAGTAGTGAACATACACACACAAGCCAGGTCTAGGAGCAGTGGTCAGCTCTTCTCTGCGCCCAGGGAGCAATGGGGGATTAGGTGCATTGCTCAGGGGGAACCTCAGCCCTTGGCCTTTTCCAAAATCGAACCAACAACCTTCCTTCCTGTTACAAGCCCAATACCTTTCCTCTAGGCCATGGGCTGCCCAATGCAAATGCAATTCTGTTGTTGCTCTGTAATATTTAAAGCTGCAGTGTGTAACTTTTGGAGATTTTGTTGTTGTTGTTGATTGAATTCTCAGACCTATCAGAAAAAAAACTATCAGACCTGACTAAGGGAGCATTTTTGTGTTCTGCAGCAGCACAAACTCGTTGTGGCTGCTTTAGTGTCACTGGTTGAATCGAGATGTAAAACACTGCTGTACTGAGAATCACAGCGTTAGTGCGTGAACTGATGTGACAATGGTTTAAAATGAATGGCCATTTATATTTTAAATGCACACACTCCAAATATAATGAATGATGACTGTATCGTTTGATCTCGTCCCTGGTCTCAGGTCCTGTGCAGCCATGGTTGTCTCCTGTGGCAGGAGGTGAGCAGCAAAACAAGACTCAGCTCAAACCAAAGAGACTCTCTGCGGCAGGTTGCGGAACTGCACAACAGGAAGTTCTGATCGTCATGCTGCTGTAGCTGTAAATGTGCCTCTTCATCCACACACACACACACACAGGTTTATTCTCACCTGTTCGGTGTGATGGAGTCTAATTGTGTTGCACTGAAGGAGAAAACGACTGAGGACGAGACAACGTGAAGCCATAAAGTTTGCTGCTTTGCTTACATTTTGCACAAATATCAGTCTGACATGTGAATGACAAAATGTCAAGCTTCTACACTGTGTCGTTCACTTATTTATTACCTCAAAGGCAAAAAACGGTTTTGTTTTCATTGCCTTACATTGTTTTATATTACTTTGGAGCAGGTCCTCTTCCAGGCACAGGCCTTGTTTGTTTACTAAAGTATTTACATGGTTACTATTATGCAACGTCACCCGTAGATGCTGCTAAATCCTGCACACGGGTCCTGTCCTACAAACCACGCAATCTAATCGTATGCGTCTTCTTTCCAAACAAACGGGGACACTGTGACATTTTATTATTATATTTGGGCCCCACAATTATCGACGAATGATGCATTAGATCAGAGGTCTCAAACTTGCGGCATACGGGCTACATGCTGCAAAATAAAGACTTTTATTTTGGAATGAAGTGAAATATCATCATAAATATAATTATTTTGAAGTATTTTACTCAAAAGGTTGGATTTTTTTCTTCACTTGACCTCCCGCTCCTGACATTTGGTGAGTTTGAGACCCCTGCTTTAGAACATTATAACTATTTGATGCACACATGTACTGTATGTGCATCAGGTCTAGACAAACTGTTTTCTTTAAATAATGCCAACAGAAAAGTGCATAGGACGGATTGAATCAAGTTTTTCTCAACAGTACATTCGAAATATGAAGCATCGTAGACTCTGATGTGACTTTTTTGGAGGTGGAATCTTCAAAACGTACTTATACTACAGTGGGACGTCCACTTTGTGTTACTTTGTACAACTGTGTTTGGGAGCAGACAGTGAATGTATTACTTCACAGTACGGTTTCTTTCTTCACACAAAAGCAAATTATTATCCAACATGAATACCAAATGTGCCATTATGTGTTTGTGTATTAATATACAATGCACATCATAACAATTCTGCATACACGCTAGCTGTAGCTGTTGAAACACAACTTACAGTTTGGGTGATTTAGTTTCCCAACAGGGTTTAAATAAACAGGTGGTAGCAAAGAAATAAATGTGACTATAAAAAGACAACTATAAACACTAATGTATTCTGATATCCTGTAGCCAACAAGAAGCCTGTGATCAGTCATATCTGTGATCACTATCAATAATAAAAACCCAGCAATACGACACAGGTGTGTCAAAAAGGGAGATAATGTAATGAGTTCTTATAGTTTGATTGGTTTTGCTATAATATTAAATGTATTTACTAACACACGTTTCACAGAATAAAGCCTCAAAAGAGAAATAATCAAACACATGAGGACAACACTTTGTGACCTTCACATAATAATGAAGCACTCTTGACCTTAACAGCATACAATAAACTACCTAATGCTTTTGTGTTTTCCTGCCTGTGTTTTCTCATCTTTTTTTTTATCTCAGTACTTTGGACTGTGTTTCACAGCAGGGGGTTTTTCTGCACCTGCGAACCTGCAGCCTGCGCTTTGGTTTCGGAGCAGCTCGCGCGCGCCGATTGGCTGAGGCGCGCATTGACGCGCAGCGGCGCAGTATCGGTTCCACACCCTCCACATTCCCCTGCTGTTTTCCCCTCTTTCTTCCTGCACATAAATCATATTGTTGTTGATAGAAACTCAGTGTTGATGTTCAGAGTCTGTGGAAATGTGCAAACAGCGGTGTGACTTCATTATGTCTCATCAGAATGAACTCCGTGGACTCTTGTTTCCACTCCCACTCGGCAGAGACATTCATAAATTGTCTTTATGATCATCTCGATTTGCCCCGTGATTCCCTGGCAGCGTCGCTCAAGTGAATTATACTGGCGCTATTTATAACCACAGCGTCAGAGATGGAAAAAAACGAAGAGCACTCACTCTGCTCTTTTTCTTCAAGTGACCACCCAACAAAGATTATGTCTAACAATAGTGATTTACCTGTGTAATATAAAAATACATAATAGATCAATTTGTTTCACTACGATAAAAAGGAAAAATCTAAAATCTAAATGTTACTTGATCAAATCAATGTAATATATAGTGCCAAATTTTCCTTTGCAGCAACAAGACCTGGTCAGAACAAGGGCCTTTCTCCATGGAGTTTCCATGTTCTCAGTGTGTGTGTGTGGGTTTACTCCAGGTTCTCCATTTTCCTCCCACAATCCAAAAACATGCTTATTTGTGCAAATTGGACACTCTAAATTGGCCGTAGATGGATTGGCACGAGCACCCCCGTGACCATCATGTGGAGGATAAAAGTGGTAGAAGATGAATGGATGGATGGTGTCAAATCACAGCATACTGTACAGGAGAAACCCATATAATTCACTACAGGGAGCATGCACTTGTGTGGAGCTCCTAATTGGGCCCTTTGGCAAAATAGCTTCTGCAAATGAGACGTCTCTATCATTTCAGTTTAACACTTGTATCTCGTTATTTGCAAATTAAACAGGCATCTTTTTTCCTGGTGTGAAATCCATTCTCCTTACATTTTGTCGACATCCACAGAGTTGGCCAGATGTTTATAACTATGAATGAACTGGTGTGTGGTTGAGGGGAAACAGACGAGACTTCAGAATTTCTTTTAAATGTTGTTTCGGAGACAATGTGACAGTGATGAGTTGAGGGCAGAGCAGTAATGTCCTAATGTCATGTCCACACAGAAACAGTAGCAGGCCGCACTCCGAGGTCATGTGCACACCGGTATTTTCTGGAGCTCACGGGAAACTATACATCACGAGCACAAGAAACTGAAATATATATGTTGTTTTTTTATCTTCATCAGCCAAAGTGCCTCAAAACGTCTTGAGTTAGAAACTAAAACCCATGTTTGCTGCCTAATTAATTTGGATGTTTTAGTTTAGGTTAACTCTCAATTCTAGCAACATAATCTATCAGAATCATTTCATATTTTTTAACATGTGCCACCATATTGGTAAATTGTTTGGTTTGATTCCTGTTGGCAGAGAGTGTCGTCACTGGAAGAGTCTCTTCCAGTGACGACACTCTCTGCCAATCCGTGGCCGGCAGTCTGTCCACGTCACATCGGCTCAGATCCCTTGGAACCTCGCCAGAGCAGGTATTAACTTCTCACCTACACTTCAAGATGAGATCAGTTTTGGCTTCAACACAGAATCAGTGCAATCATGAGGAACAGTCTTTCTGCTTTATTCCACAGTCTTTTATTATGCTAAAAACACAAGTTCAATAGAAGGAGTCATTTATGGGAGAGTTAAGGCAAAATATCTCCCTTTTTTATTTTAATTTTAATGAGTGTAAATTTGTTTTATCCTCTTTTTTTTATCAATGTCTACAAAAACCATTTGTTTTTAATATTATATATATTAGTAACTGTCATGTAGGCAATTTTGAGCTGAGAATTGAAACAGGCTCACATTCAATTGGGGTTTCCCCCCTCCTGCTCATTTATTATTTAACACTGTTATTTGTTGTTGTTTTTTTATTTGTGTTATTTTTCTATGCACACATAAAAAGCCAGAACCAGGGATAAAAGGTCAAGCAGTGTGCGTGTTTCAAATAATGTATGATCATTTAAAGTAAACCGGCGGTGCTAGTTGTGCTCGTGTAGCGCGAGTTGTCATCTCACCAATAGACGATCTTTGGAGGAGGCTGGGATTTACTGGGATTTACAGGTGAACGGGGCCGGATGTGACGTGTGACGCTCACAAGACCAAACCACTGACGAGTGTATTGGACTAAACCGGACTAAACCATTGTGTAGAGGACAGTAAACAGAGAGCGATAGCGACGGTGTGGGTGAGCGAGAGAGAGAGAGAGAGAGAGGCACCACCACCGAGTCTCCGTACATCTCTGAGGCAACAGCGAGCTGAACGGTAATATTCTCCTCTTAATGTGTGACATTTGTCCGCAGACGCAGCTTGCGTCGTGTCACTTAAACGCGACACGTTTGTTGTTGTAGTTTGACGAGGGTCGCTTTTGCTGCGGTTGTTGTTGGGATAAAGCTAAATGTGCTGAGTGAGGCGTTTGTCAGTGTGTGTGTGTGTGTGTGTGTATAAACACGGTGGACTGTGAAACACTAACTGTTTACTGTGTTTATGAATGAAGACACTAACCGCATAACCACCGCAACGAGCCCGCAACAATAGAGTCTATGAGTTGACACGGAGTGGATTTTTGGTTTAAAAAGAGAGCGTTAATGTGTTATTGTAATGCTGTAACCTGGAGGACAGTCTAATCCAGGATCCTGAGGAAAGACTGGTCTGTTTGAGCTAGCACTAAATTACAGGCTGCTGCTGCTGCTGCTGCTGCAGAGGAGGCTTAATTATAGTGAGCAGGGAAGAAGTGTTTGTTTTCAGTGAAATGCGCAAATTCAACTTTTTGTCAGCATTGCTTTTGGCTCTGGTTTAACTACCCGTGGTATGGTGTTGGCATCTCACTTAACTTGTTTTGTTTTTAGCCATTTGTTCTATAAATGTTACTTGATCAAATAAATATTCTATGGCTGCAATTATTTTTTTTATAATCGATTAATCTGTCGATTATTTTCCTGATTAATTGATTAGTTGTTTGGTCTGTAAGATGTCAGAAAATGTTGGAAAAAGACATGAAACCAACCTTCACTGACCAGGAAGTAATTGTAGTAAATAAATGATCTTACAAATAGAAAAAAAAAAAATTTTAATCATCGTTTCATTAGCAGAGATTTGTCTTAGTTTCTTACGACTATTTTCTTGATGTCTAGATTGATCGATTAGTCGCTTGGTTACTAAAATGTCAGAACATGTTGAAAAATGTTGATCGGTGTTTGTCAAACCTGGAAATAAGGATTGTGTTTTTCCAAACAAAATGGAGCAAAGAAACCAGGCAATATTCACATTTAAGAAGCTGAAACATCAGAGAAACTGGTTTAAAGGTGCATTATGTAATAAATCTAAAGCAACTGGCCATAAAAACCTCCTAATATGTCACAGAGACTCAGGAATAATGTTCATGTAACAAACTGAACTCATCAACAACAGTACAGACAAAATATTTGCATTAAAATAAATATTTAGCAGACTGCAAATCATAAATGTTTTGAAATCATGTTTTGGCATGTGGCGCAACCTACCGCCGTCTACCAATCATTGAAGCCAGTAGAGTCTCAGCTGCCGAGCAACCACGGGTTGCCAGTTACGCCAGAAAACGAGAAACCTAAAAGACCTCGGTATTTTGAATTTGAATGTAGTAACCGTTTTTGGCCACATTCTTACATATGGCACCTAAATTATGTGAAAGAACACTCAAAGCGATAAATTATCGAAAAAAAGACACGAAACCAACGTTCACTGATCAGGAATAATCAATAACTTTAATAACACAGGCGTAGAAGCTTCAAAACATCTAATATTCTCTTCACAAATGGTACAAGAAAACGTTATTTTCCACGTTAAAAAAAACTTTCCTAGCTTTCCACACTTTTTGTGTGCATGCTTGTGCATGTTCTTTGTTTGTGTGTTTGTGTGAAAATGAAAAGTTGAGCTGCTGCACACCTTCACTATAAGCTCTGGGATATAATGAGATATAATCAAGCCAAGAAAGAAGCACTTAGATTTAAGTGAAGTCGACGTGGCATTGCACTGATGTAGTCCACACCTCTATCTCAAACCTCCACAAAGACTCCAAAAGCTTCTTAAAAAGAGTTTTGACAGAATTTGACTGACAGAAAACACTGTTGAATTAAACCTGCCTGTGTGCAGTGTTGATGGATGATGTCCTGTCAGACACTGGGCTGCTAACACTTCATACCGCATGTTCTCTGTGAGCAGTGCAGCAGTTGCCACCCGACACAGATCAGAGACGATCACTCAGCTGTCGGTTATGAACAGTTGGTAATGTTTGGGGCTGCTTTGCAGTTTCCACTTCTGTCCTGTCCTGCACACTTGACAGTCAGCTGGCGGTGGACAGCGTCGTGTGTGTGATCGGTGGATGCTGAGAGCTTGTCACGGCAGCAGCATTGTGTTCCAGCCTCATTGTGCTGAGTGGCACGCTTCTGATACGTGTCCACATGTGTTACTAATGGCTCCGTGTTGTGCCTGCGGTGCAGTTACCGGTCACACTCGGTGCCAATCAGCCAAATGTAGTCCCCCGCAAACACCGTGTTGAAGGCTGCACCTCTCAGGTGTTCTTAACTATGGCACAGCGACATCGAACACCAGGTCCACGCAGCAAACGTGAGCGGCCACACATGTGGGCCAGTTTCTGAAACCTCTGGAGGCCTTTGACATACTTTTTATACAACAAGAACACTCGTAGTGAACACAAGCTCTCACTTACCAGCTCACACAGAGTGAAAAAACAATATTTTTCCCTTTCCTGATACTTACAAAGATGTCCTCTTTTTTAAGATGCTGTCATAGAAGCCAAATAATCGATTGGAACAATTTTATTAATCAAGTAAAGCAAGAAAAATGCTTGATTAATCTTCTCAAATGTTTATGTTGTACATGAAATATCTTTGGGCTGTTGTCTGTTGGCTGGATGAGACATCTGAACACACAACATTTGACATTTTATTGACTAAACTAATTCATAAAACAATATAAAAATAATATGTGTCCATTACTTGATACAGAAAATTATTATTATGTGATGTTTTTCTTATAACATGTAGTAGGATGTCATATAACCCTTTGTGTCATAGAGCTATGTTGTCCAAACTCTGTGTGAGACATCAGAGATCAGGTTTACATACAGTGCTCAATGACCGTGTTATGTGCAGCGCAGCCACTGAAAGGCACTTGAGTGGAAAAAGGCAAACAATGAACTAAAGAAAAAGGGATGCTAAAAAAAGGGACATGAACAAGAAAGTGTTGCTCTCTTCTATCTCTGTCCTGGTCCTTCCTCATTCTTCCTCTCCTCCCCGTCCCTCCCTGAGGCGTTCTCCTCTTTTCCATCTCCCAGCTCCTCCTCCATCACAGCCTCATCTTTACTGTATGTATAATAAACATGCAGGGGCCGGCTTGTTACACTGAGAGCCTGCCTGGCACTCCTCACATTGTTATCAGACCACGAATTGCCAATGATCACAACTCAGCTTGATTAAGAGACTAAACATCTTCCCTGTGTTCTCTGTTGTTTTGGTTTTGTTTTTGCTCTGGTGCAGATAGTTGTCCTCTGCCAAAGGGTTTGTTGCTGTGGCAGAATTTTGCTGAGAATTGGGTAAAATCTTACTTGCCTTTGCATTTGTGCTAGTACAGTTGTGTCTGTAAGGGGGTTGGATACAGCAGCATTGTTTAAAACTAAGGCTATAACGTTTTTGCCTTAATTTTCCAAACAACACTGAGTGAGTTGGCAGAAATGTTTGCATCTGCTGGTTATTTGAGTCACAACAGGAAGAACAATTAATGGGAATGAAATGTGAGAATTCCCAAGTATGTCACACAACTTTGGCAGCCGTTGCGTACTCTTCAGGATTTAAACAAAACTATTGCAAAACTCTCATCACTCTTCCACTCGCAGCGTTGTTTCTTTGTGCTTCTTCATTGGTTTATGCGTTGGGTTTACATGGAAGTTGTTTTTGTAGTAAGAATCTGCTTCAAAATGCTAAAAAACACACATTAAGCCTCCATAAAGGCCCATAAAGTAGACATAAGTTCACATGGGTACGTTTGATACTAATGTGTGAAACAAATATGCATTTACGCAATGGTACACATTAGTGGTAGGAATCACAATACCAATAATATTACAATACAACGATTTTGTGATAATCGATTGGTCATGTTTTGCAAGACAATCATATAGCGATACATCACGATATCTGTCTAACTGAAGAAAACCTCCATGAAAATTTCAAAGTGCAGGATTACTCTATTTATTCACAACATGGAGAACAAAGTGCATAAAGTCTATGTATTGAACGAGAATGGGGCATCTCTTAACGTGGCTTTCGCTGCCGCTATCCCTCTGTAATCTGAAGTAGTGACGCCCGGGCCTGCACCTTTAATTAATTTTAATTAATCAAAATATCAATATTCGCCCTTAGCGTATCAATTATCGTATTGCGCGAGGAGGGACGAGGATATGATACCAAATCGATATTTTGACCCACCCCCTAGTACGCAGCTTTTTATGCACTTCTCATCTCATGTGATGTATCAGCTAGCGGAGATTCTATAATTACCACAGCCTGCAGCGCCTCATGGGAAGCACATTAACACACACGAGTGCACGAGCAAGAAGCCGAGCACATGCACAAGTCGTATAGAGTGAGTGTGCGTGTGTGTGTGTGCGCGCGTGTGTGTGCGGCAATGCTTGCCTGAGTGTGTTTACATTATCTCCAACCTCTGACACGGGCAACTGTAATATTATTTGAAATCAGAGGGCGTGAGTTATTCATAGGTCATGGTATAGATTGTTTATATCCATGAGTTATGCTTGAGGAATACAATGAGGATAAGTTGCTTAAATCAGATGCATGGTATGAGTGTGCAGCAAAATAATCAGACGCAAAAAGCTTAAATAACAAATTAAATGACACAATCAACTGATCCAGAATTTCCTTTGATTTCTTGTAGACTACATACATTTTGTACTGTTTTTATACTTTGTACGGTGACCTTGAGTCTCCTGAAAGGCACCTATAAATAGAATCTATTATTATTTTTTATTATTATTACATAATTAAATCGTTCAGGTATTGAAGGACCAGTGTTTGGGGTTTAGTGCCATCTAGTGTTCAGGATGCTGATAGCAATTAACTACTAGATTGATGGATGGATGGACCGACAGATATAAATGTATTTTATTGATCCCAAAACTGGGTAAAGTTTGTGTCACGGTAGCTCAGTTTCAAGCACTTGGGGAGATGTAAGAGATGAATGCCGTATACATGTAAAGAATAAAGTAAATAAATAAAAAGTGTGTTAGGGAAAAACAAACAGCTATACAAAGAAAATAATAATGTATTCCTCTTCCCTTTTAAAATATGCAGGAGATTATGTAAAACCAATGATAGATAGATAGATAGATAGATACTTTATTCATCTCACAGAGAAATTCACAGAGAAATTCAATGAAAGCATCAAAGATGGTCTCTCTCCCTCTCTCTGAATTGTAAATCAAGAAAATGAGTACAGTTCATAGTTGTAGCTCGAATTATACAACCAAACATCTTCAATTTCCTTATTTGCAACAAAAATGATGACTGTCTCTTATAGCAGCTCGTAACTTGTAACTTAACTTAAAAACAATGATTATTATGATCTGGTTTTTTTATAATCATGCAGCTGTGTATAGTACAGTGACCTCTCACCCCATAACGAGCATTGGAGCAGCATTCGCCGCCTGCTGCACAGCTGTAATCTCAGGCTGACCAGCAGCTCCACACCCTGTCTAATCGTAGGTGTACAAGGATGAGGTTGAATATAATGTATATGAACGTGGCATCTCGGCATGTGTTCTCTTTAGTGAAAATAAATTAGAAGCAAGAAGAGCCGGGGAGCCGTCATAACATTTTATGTTCTTTAAGACCGGCTGCTGTGTTCTGCTTTTATAGCTCTGCACACAATCCCATAAATCATGCACGGGATTAGCAGGTGCGTGGAGTTAAATGAGGGAGGACGGCACTGTCCCGGCTTTCTTTCTGCTGCTTGTTGTCGGTTTTGCTCCTGCAGTCGAGTTTGAAATGATGACGAGGGATTCAGAGTGGGATATTATTGTTGTGGCTGAATCCTCCAGGAGCGTTCAACTGCTATAGTTATAGTATATAAATTCCCCCCTCGGCTCGGATTGATCTGGCTGTGGGGTTGTTTGTAGGCTCCGCATATTAATCTCACAGCTAAGCATTATCTGTTTCTCAGAATCAGTCAGGCCTGCTTTTAAAAAAAAAAAAAAACTCATCAGCCTGGTCAGCGTTAGTGATTCCCGACTCATCTGACATCCTCCATGTTTTTACTCTATTTTATCTGAACCAACTGCAGGAAAATTAACATTTAGATTTAGAAAATCTCTACGAGTGTGTTTTCTGTCTCTCTGACAGACTGATGCACTGCCAACAACTGACCTTGAACCACGTACGGTGGCTGAGAATGACCTTTATTGACAGTTTCATTGATTTTTGCTCACTATTTCAAACATATCATATTGATTGCCTTAGAGATTGTTGTTGCAGACTGAAGACTATGCCGTGTCCTGTGCAGAATGCACTCACATGAGACAGACTTGCTCAACTTCTTTACTGCAACTCAAACTTTTTGCTTGACATATAACATGTAACACATTTCTGCATCAAAAATGAAAAAAAAAAAAAGGTTTCCAAGACTTTGAGTCCTTAGAAATCAGTCAAAATTAGTTTATGTGATGTTGGAGTGATAAAAATGTAAAGTCTAAATATTATTTGCTTTACTGTGCATGGACTGTAAAAATAAAAATCAGCAAAAGCATTTTAGCTGAGTCATGTTTGGGCTGTTTATTTCTTATTTTTGGGAGAACAATATTTGTTCCACTGTTGGAGAATGATGTCTTTGTTGTGACTTGTTACGCACAAATGCTTTGTTAACAGCTTCATAGTTCATAAATGCTCTAAAATGAGACTGTATCAGACTAATATTGATATCAGTAGGTCCTCGAGTTATGGTATTGTCCCATCCCTAATTTCTATTTTCTTTTACCACTATACTAGTCAGCCTGTGTGCTGTTTTATTTTATTGTGTGTATTTATCACTATTGCATCACATGTTGCTGAAGCTCTCCCCCATAAAATACAAATGCACAGGGTCCACTAACAAACAAATAAAGACAACAATTCCCATGATCCCTCGCTGCTTCCTGACTTCCTCAATTTGTTATTGTTTTAACTGAGAGACCCCCTAGTGGCAGAAACGACCTATTATGATTTTTGACGTTCAACACACACAACAAAAGAAGTCTAAACTGGCCAATTCTAGATTTAAATAAATAAGGAGATATCTGATGAGTTATTCAACGCCAACTTGAGGCACTAAGAAGATTTTGTCGGTCATAGCTGAGCGCGCTGGCAATGTGTCTGTCCGTGGCCACGCGGCATGCGATGGCAGATTGGAAAGGTAAACCTCTGTCAGCTTATGTGCACGGATGGTGCTTCTTTCTTATTAATGCCAGGGGACACAGGAGCTGTCAGTGCTGCTGTTCCGCTTCTGGTGTAATAGTAATGAGTTTGTATAACAGAGCTGACCCAGTGTGGTTCACGGCTCTCTGGCGTTGGGGAAGTGAGGCCAGGGCAAATGACCGAGCTCTGACTGACCGTACATCTGGTCTGTGATGGAGACCGAGCAGGAGGCTGCGGCTGCCGCTGGAACACAACTCTCTGAGGTACTGAGGTCAGACTCCGTCCTTTTTATAACTTATTTAAAGAGTTAGCCTAGTATTTATCTGATTGCAACAACAGTCGTTGTAACCGTAACTAATTTAATGAGCGTCTTTTGGAGGTAAATGTAGAAATTGTTGGTTTGAGGCTTTAGAGGGAAAAGCTTCTGTGCGTGTGTAAAACTTTTAAATCAACATAAACTTCATTGTTAATTCATCTGCAAATTATTTGTTGATTAATATGTTAGTTACCAACAAAATAATAAATGTTCACCCTATATTTCCAGAGCTCAGAGCAAAGTTATCTTTATTTGTCTAAACAAATATCCCAAAAATAAAAGTATACTTCGCTTATCTTTTCAAGCAAAATACTAAATATTCAGACTGTTAATCTCTTAATCTGATTAATTAAGAATGTAAATTATTGTTTTACACAGTGTTCATCTAAAGGTTCTCACAGAAAAAAACAATACAATACAGTACAAGTAGAAATAGTAGAAATAAACAAGCTCAGATTTCTGTCTGAAAATTAGATGATGGAGAAAATTAACTTTTTTTTATTATTATTTAAAGGTCATATTTGATCTAGTTCACAGCTCCATTTGTATACATAGGACAAAACTCTATAACTGACACTTTAATGAGTTTAAAGTATGAAGAAAAGAGAATGTGAAAGCCTGGACTGGACTTTAATGTGTGTCAGGCATTTTACATCATATTTAAATTTTTATTGGGTTCATTTGCCTGAGAGCTTGATGCTCTGATCAGGAATTTGAGTTCCCTGCTCATATGGACGTCTAAAGTCTCTCTGTCAATATTTAACTGGAGCTCTTTTGTTGGGAATTCCCTCTGTGTGTTTCTGCGAGTATTTGTTCATAGGAGTGAGTGTCTTTGGAACAACTTTGGTCCGCACTCACTCCAGGCCCAGAAGAATGGTCGACACTGTGTTTCTTTGGGACTTTGCATGACAAAGGTGTGCTTTGAACAGATCCAACAATCGGCCGGCACATTCACCGTTTCCTTACTGTCGGTCCCATTAGCGCCAGCATCCCAGGCCATCTGCGCCGTGACTCATTTGACTGACATTTCAGGCCATTTATAGGCAGGCAGTGGTTGAACACCTACTCTGCAGCCGCGCCCTGGGATACCAAACCTCTTCTTCTGGCAGTGACCCTCGCTGGGGAGGTAACAGAGATTGGACAGTGCTGCTACAATATCCCAACCCCCCCTCTCTCACTCACTCTCCCACTCTCTCCATGCATCACTACATTCCTGCTACTCCCCCCCCATCATCCTCCCCAAAGGTTTGGCCTTGAAACTAGAGGACAGGGTGGAGCATCTGTTCCCCAAGGCTTGTCCTCTCTCCTGTAGGCCCTCCCTCTCAATTGGTCTCTTTTGTTTCCCTCTCTGGACACAGTCTGTCTCAATCTCTGCCAACACTCATCAACACTACAGACATAATAATAACTATAAGAACACTACCATTGATGGTGCTCCAATTGTGCATTATGGCTACAATCTTAATTGAACATGTCACTCACTTATTTGAACTTTGTGTGTTTATGCAGGTGACGGCAAAACCAAATCAACCCTGAAGCCAATGCTGCACCTCTGGGATGCTCACTCACCACCTGCCAGGTCAGTGCTTATGCACAAAAGCAAGCATGTGAACACACCAGTGTTCAATGAGGTCTTGAATGACTGAATAAAGAGTGTGAGAGACATTAAAATGACTTTCTTCTGACATTTATTCACTGACCTTTTGGTTCTTCTCTGAGTGTGTCCTAGTTTTTCATACCTGAAGAGAGAGCTTGCCACAGTGAATTGTACAATATGGGGCGAAGGTAGCTCAGTGGATCAATATTGAAAGTTGTGGGTTCGATTCCCAGCTCAGCTAGTTGTCATGCCAGTGTGTCCTTGGGCAAGACAAGGCTCCTGACAGCTGTGAATGGGTTTGAAAAATTAGTTTAAATGTGCTGTGCATAGATGAGCTGTGTGAGTGAATGGCAAAACTATTCTGTGAAGCAGCTTTGAGTGGTCATCAAGACTAGAAAAGTGCTATATAAACCATTTACCATTACATAAATGGAATAAATGAAAAAAGACTAATATGTAATACATCACATTTTTAGTAACCAGAACCTGTAAAGTTTAGTGCAGCTCTACTGTCTCTTTTTCTTCTTTATTTTTTTATAGTGTTTTGCAGGCAGCATCCATGGTTTCAGTGTTTCGTCTCAAGTGGATGCCAGTAACATAGATGCTCTGTGCAGTCATATGTTACCTGCTGCTGACACAGTTGGTGTAGAGAGAAGTGATTACTGATTTTGGAACAAATTCCAGAGTGACTATGTCCTACTTACAGGGAACGCCACCGCAGCCTAACCTTCTGTTCCCAGCTGGTTTTTGCTTTGAACTGCTCTCCCTCCCTCCCTCCCTCCACCCTTCCTCTCCTCTTTGCTCTTCATCTGTCTTTGCTCCTCCTCCTCTCCTCCTCTGTGCAGAAAAGCTCCACCCCTCCCGTCTCTTCCACCACCAACTCCCCCCCCTCCCTCCCTTCCACCTCCTATGCTCTGCGAGCCGTGTCCTCTCTGCGTCAGACGGCTCCATTCATGAAAAGTGTGACGTGAGCAGGTTTCTTTAGCGACCCAGCAGTGATGCTGACGCCCACCCACTCACATCACAGGTGCTGCAGGAGTTAGAAGAATGCCTGCCTGAGTCTACAGCCTCTGTCTCCTTCTTTGGCAGGTTTTCTTGCTCTTTTCGTTCTTGGATCTTAACCACCAGTCCAGTCCAGACCTCCACCCCCCAGCTTCTTATCAGGACAGAGTGAGGACCATGAATGTGAGCTCTTTACACTGTGAGTAATGTGCTGATGAATGTGTCTTTGCCTTATATTTGAATGCAAGCATGTGTGATGTGGGAGTACTTGTGTATGCGTCCTCTCTGTTATTCCATACGCTATCATTGGTCAGTGTTTGTTCAGTTCTGCAGGAGTGTGTTGAGCGGTCGTGCGTCCGTGTGTGTGTGTGTGTGTGTGTGTGTGTGTGCAGGAGCTATTTTAGGCTCAGTGGTGATGCTGCTGCTACTCTCTGATGCGGTACTTCTCCGTGCCCTCTGAAGGACAGGTTGAGATGGTAGCAAAGGTTTATAGTGAACCAGTAAAACCCATTTTAACTCAGTAATCTCAACAGTAATTAAACCCAGTCACTGAGGCGTCACATCACTGGTGCTTAGAAATGACACACTTTCTGGGGCACACGTGTATTGTACATGACAACTTGGCACTCTCATTTTCTCTCACTTTACCTCTGATTATTCCATATTCTCTCTGCCTCAACATCTTTCCTGACTTCCTCTGTCCTCATCTGTCTCTCTATTTACTCGGCTTGTCAGCAGGAAAGCTCTGCGTGTGCCCACCTCTGTGCTCTGCTACTAAGCATGTTTATGTAACTGCACAGGATGAGTAGCCGGCAGCCGGGCTATGGAGGAGCATAGTGGGAGGAGGGGGAGAGTTTCATCCGTCCATCTATACGTCCCTTTTTCCACACAGTGATCAAATTAAAAGGGCTGCATATTCATATCCGAGAAGAGTTTACCGTTTGTCTGCGAATGTGTCTGATTTAATATTGAAAATGCACACGAGTGACATGTTGCGGTTATTTTAAGAGCGAGCAGAGATAGTATGAAGCCAGGGGCTAATAGAAGCACTAATGCTTATTGATTTTCCAGCTTCCCATCTATCTTAAGGCTGGAAAAATACAACAACCACTTCCTCTCACATGCTTATCTGCACATTTTTTCTGTGCACTTTCAGAATGCAGCCATTAAAACGGTGTCACTCAAACCCAGTGTCCTGCAATATTTGTATTTGTCGTGTCACTTGTGTGTGTGTGTGTGTGTGTGTGTGTGTGTGTGTGTGTGTGTTTGTGGGGCTGTATCTCTCCTCGGCCCTCGTTGTTGGCAGACCAAGCAGGCCTTCCGTATTAAAAGAGCACAAGGGGGATTGTTCTGGCAGCAGCTGCTGTGGTGTGCAGTGTGTGTTGGTCTGTCTGTCTGTCTGCGTGCGTGTCTCTACTGCTGTCTCCTGGCCGTGCAGGGCAGACGGGGCCCAGTTCACATGGAGCCGGCTCCTCTTGTGTCCTTTGTTGTCACTCTGGGAGTCTTTCCCACTGGATCGTGGTTGGTACAGTATCATGCTGTGAGCAGCCACGTTAGAAGCACAAAAACACATCTCCTTTTTTTTCATGCTTTTTTCTCAAAACTGCCCTCCACACTGTCCCCTAATCACAACCCTCCCGTCCCTCTTTTTGTCTTTCTAATCTGCTTTTCCTCATGTACCTTTCTCAGAGCTGTTCTTTTCCTCTGCTGTCTCCTTGGCCTCCACTGTGCCATTTCTCTCTGCCTCTGCATTCATACGTTCATCATCTTTCTTGGTGGATCTTGTTTATATTCATCACTGGGAAAAAGAGTTTCTTTCAGATTTTAGGAGGCGTGTGTCCTGGTTGCAGTGCTGGCTGCAGCCTCACTGAAAGGGAGAATGAAGCTTGGAGGGGGGGAGAGTGTGTGACGTGTCAATGGCGCACAATGTTTTCTTCATTTATTTATTTTTTCCAGTTCTTGCTGGTACCAGCGGAGGCTATTTTTGGCACAAATTTGTGTGTGTGTGTGTGTGGGTGAAGTGCTAATTACTGTTCACTCCATGTCTGGATTTGAATGTGTAATTAATGAAATCAGACCAAACCAAATACTCACTGGAGTTCAGAAGGAGAAAATGAGGGGTAGCTGTTTTCGTTTTTATACACTTTTATAGTTTATTTTATCCTCCCTCCTGCTGCTCCAACAAACCATTCATACTTTAATCCCACCTGGCACTTTCCCTGTGGCTTTGACCTTGTACCTGTTTGCCCAGCAGCACCAGTCAAACGCTGGGTTGGCGGGTAGATTATGTGACCTGCTTTCCTTCTCAGCTTCAACCAGGTATTTAAGTCAGCCCAGGTGAGTCACCAGAGGGGAGTCAGGACATGGAATAAGAGGGATTATAACAAAATGGCAGACCGTGCGATGGCAGATGTCTGAATGCTCTGCCAGAATGTGTTCGTTTTCCTGTCCACCTATAGCCAACTGTCCAATCCACTCTGGCAACACTCAAAGCCATGATAGCAAGAGAAAGCTGAATTAGACTTTCGGCCTACTTCCCAAAAACAAATCAGGACTGGGTGAAAGAAACGTATGAGCTGAGTGTTTTCAGGTTCTTGCATCATAACAGTGTTTGCTCTCGCAGTAACCTCCAGCCATGAGAGTCCATAGTCTGCAGTGACTTGGGAAATGAGTACAGATGTGAAAGTCCAATTGTCCTGTGACCCCAAACAACAAACAAACAAATCTGTCGTTCAACTCATAGAAACTCCTGAGCGTGAGAGGTCCTTTTATACTGTGCTTCCTTTTTTTTCTATTTGTTTTCAAGAAAGGAGGTCAGGAGCGATGGAAACCATCTGAAAGAGACGTGTATCTTTCCACCCTGCAATTAGCACTGCAGGATAAAGTGAGGAGTCCACTGGATCCAGACATTAATTGTGAAAAGGTTTGGCTCAGTGTGCTGCGTTCATGCTTCTCTGCGTGCCTAATTTCTCTGAGGATATACAGTTAAAGTCGGATCATGTTTTTCTCAAGTGCTGTACAGGTGTGGAGAGACCACTGTATTGAAAGTGTTGCAACATTTTCCTTTTGGCTTTTGGCCTCTCCGAACCTAAGAGTTGAATGAGATTGAGACGTACTGGTAGCAGAAGGTCAGGATGGATCCTGTGTTGACATGGTAACGTTTGAATCACGATGTGGGTTAGGGTCTAAATTGGTTCTTTGTTGGTGGCGCAGCTGTTACCTAAAGGAAGGTTCCCCCTGTGGGGCCCAGCAGGGCTTCCCTTAATGAGCAGCAGAGTGATGGAGGCGCCGACAGACATAGACTCTGCTTGTGGTGCGGCTGTCGAGCCGTAGTCTTGAATATATATAAATATGTGTGAAGTGTCTTGATGTTGTGGATGTTCCAACTGCTTGTTTCTGAAGCTACAGTACACTCAAACACAACGTAAACAGAAAATATTGCTGTTCGCTGAGTGTCAAAAAAGGCAACAGTAAAAAAATAACTGCCTGCCTTCCCTTGTGGATTGCTGGGAGTAGTGGGATTATTGGATCCTGCCAGACACGCCCCAGGCATGAAGTGTGTGTGTGTGTGTGTGCGGGTGAACACGTGCATTCTTTCAACCTGATCCCCATGCACCACCAGCTGCCACACACACACACACACACACATTTTTATACAGTTATCTTAGTGAGGACACTCTCTTTCCGTAGTCTATATAAGTATAAAGGGGCCTCCCATAGATATACACACAAGTGTACACACACACACACACCCACATACAGTGGTTCAGTAACAATACTGTCAATCTTGCGCTGGACCTATAAGTGTGTTTTTCATACTCACTAGCTCTGTCTCTCTAGTAGAGTGTCGTTGTATGGTACCTGTATTGTATAATGACAAATAAAGGTCTTGTATCTCATATATTGTATACAAAAAATGTACTAACCATGATGCATTGTGCCAGTGATAGTAGTTTGTTTTTATTTTTAAGGTGAAGAATAAAAGGAAGCGTGTAGAGGATACATGGAGAGGGGGGAGGCTGAATAGGGTCTGTGTTTGTACAAGCTTGTATTTAGAGCCCTGTAGAAGGATTAAAGGATCAGCCCCTGATAATTTCTCTCTCTTTTCCCCCCCCCTTTCTCCTGCTCCCTCCCTCCCACATCCTTTTATCTGTTCTGCTAAATAACTATATCCTGTTTTTCTCTGAAGCGATATTGACTTTATATACTGTTGTGATATTTGTGCATCGCAGTGTTTTTAAACATCAGAGACGGTCAGCGCGTTCCCTTTGCTCAGTCACGGTCACTTCTGGAAAGTCTTAAATAAATGAATAAATAAATGACTGCGTAAATGAAACCTTGTGCTCGTCTTGTCTTGTCAGGCGCAGACATTCTACGCTCGTAGAGATCGTAAGATTAGGGATTAATTGGAGACGGCGCGAGGTCTGTTTCCTTTCTGTGGTGTCGGATGCAGATGCGTAGACGCGGCCTGTTTTGGAAAAAGAGACAAATGGTTGAAAATGAAAAAAAATATTTGATTTATTTTCCGGTCAGGATGAGCTCTGTGGTCATTATTCAGGAAACGTACAGTAATTACAGTGTTTTAGTCGGTTTGAGGAAGTTACTTTGCGTGCAGGGCTCGTGTCTTCGCGTGCGCGTTTCGATCCACCCACTGCGACCCACGTCAGAAGCCCGGCTCCGAGAGTCATCCGTGGGGTGGAATTACAGCGTGGGCCTCTACTCGCACAGCTCAATTGTCTCTGCTGTGGAAGGGACGGATTTATTGGATACCTGAGAGAGCGTTCTCTCCTTCCCCTGCACTCTCAGCAGCCTGCTTAGACACAGGCCTGCATTATCGATGAGCCCTTTGGCAGCCACCACACTCTCACAGCGCTCATGTTACCCCCCTCAGTATATACACACACACATATAAAGTACATAGTAACACAAGCTGTTACTGTAAACTGTCTTTTTACGGGAATGAAATGAGGGTGCGAATCGTGGCTTTTTGCAGAATTTCAGCAGCAAGGATGGATCAGTGCTTGATTGTTCTTTGACCTGTGCCAAGTGGAAAGGCTGTGCTTTCATGTCAGCCTTCACAGAAGGCAACATAAACAGTGTGTGTGTGTGTGTGTGTTTCTCCGTAACTGTTCTCTCAGGATACTTCCACGTAACACACAGAGCCAACTCACTGCCCCTGCCTTTCCGTCTCCTCCCTCCTGGACTTTGATCTCCGTGTACTCTTGACTGTACACAGTGTTCTGTCTCTTTCTATCTCACTGTATACCACACTCTCTATTTTTCTACTTGCACTGCCAAACCTGATTGGATTTCTGAGGCTGTGTCCTAATAGATTAAAGCAAAAGAGAGAAAAACAACAACCTGACACAGCAGTTAATTAATTACATTCATTACAGCCAGACTGTAGATGTGCGCTTCACTGCAGTAATCTGATAAATTACTTTAGGATTGTTTCATTTTGTACAAACTAAAACATTATGCTACACATAAATGTGATGGCGATGTCACAATTGTGTAAAATACAACACAAAAGTACCTGTTTAACTCTTACTAGATTGACAGTTTTATGTAGGTGTTTCAAATAAACTAAAGTGGCTTTTAATTTATTGACTAACATTTCTTTACTTTAAGTGGAGGATTATGTTTGGTGAATACCATTTCACTTAAAAAACACTAATCAAATCAAACTGTTATGCACTGTTAAATCATCTTAAACACTTCACTGTGATGACTGGTCCTTTATCTTTTAATTAAAAAAAAACCTTCACATCCATGACCATGCATTTTAGTTATTTTTCTGTTACCAACCAGCACACATGGATCTGTAATGTCAAGTTTTCTGGATAAATCCACAGGTGTTGAAGTCAATATTTTAAAGAGATTACATAATGGGGCTTTATTCTGACCCGGCAAACTTCAATTTATGAATGTACTTATGTTTGTCCATGAATTACCATATTGACATTTATTTGGACAAGACCAGATGTAGGTTTGTTTTTAATCTGAATGCAAACTGGTGTAAAAATGTAGTAGTCTTGTTAAGATGAGTGAATCACATCGTAAATACAGACAAGGATGAATACCTTTTACCTTTTGTCCCTACACAGCACCAAAATGACGTTTGTGGATTGAATTGTGTCCAAGTAAAGTAACAGTAGTTGTGTGTTGCTCTCTACTTATTTTTCACAGTTTTCTAGTTTCTTAGTGCAGCACTTGGTTTCTGATAGTGTGGAAGTTCATACTTGACCTCGAGATTAGTAGACATGACCTCCGCTCAAGGTCCATTTACAGTATACCATTTCTCTAGATCAGCACGTATGGCAGGGACATTTGTTATCACGTGACCGCGCTTCGTCACGTGTTGCCGGCTGATCCCGTCCCATTCACCGACGCGAGTTGTGAGATTGTGAGATGTGATTAATAGCTCGGCGAACGCTGGTAGGTAGACCCACGCTTTTGAGATTATTTTGTCACTGTATTATCCTTTAAGCTGTCGGACAATCTAGTCTACAATAGTGTATGTGTATTTGTGTAACTCTCTTTGAGAAACCTGCATTCTGTTCACTCATCTTCTACCGCTTTATCCTCTGTAAATAGTGTGATATTATCTTGATATTTTTTGATAGAATGTGTTTAAGATCAGTTAAATGTATTCCACTGAAGCTGACAATCCCTGACAGTAATTGGCCGTCTTTGACACTTTTGTGTTGATTTTTTTTTTCAGGTTTTCAAATTCAAATACAGACATTCCAGTGTTGTCCTTAAATCCATAATACTTTCTTTTTTAGATGCTGTTTTTATCATATCAAAATAGAGATATCACCGCTCACCCTGTGTAAAGATGGTCGTGTGTAACTCCAACAGACAGATTAATATGCAATAGATTCTCTCCAGCTGCCTGTGGGCCTGCTGTAGTGACGTCCGGCTCTGCTGGTTAAGCAGTGATGATGGGCTGCGTGTGCCAGATGTTTTACTCTCTCTCTGTAGTCCTAATACATAGCAGGACCTTTAATCCCAGCTCTATACTTCCACTGTTCCACAGAGATCAAAGTAAAGCCACCATTATGTATGCAATGTTTGCCTGAAAGGCATTGTTTATATGAAAAGTCTTTGATTTAGAAATGGTCTCTTATTCCGCCAGTATGTCTGCCGTAGTCCACTCTGTTGTTGCAGTAACGATCGTTAATGATGTAACCTCCCGATATCCCAGATCAATGAAAGGAAGTGAGAGGATTACATTTCTGTTTGTGTTAGACTATGGCAACAGATGCAATTCAAAGATGACAAACAACCATATGGAGTCAACAAATTATTTTATGTCTACTCTACAATTTAGATAACCTCCCTGTCTCTCTGTCTCGTTGTTTGTTTGTCCCCTGCAGGTGATTCTCAGAATTCAGACAAACCACTGTGTTAGAAGGACGCGTCCCACTCTGCTTCACTGGGCAGCCCATGCACACGCACGGCACCATGGGTAGCTCCCCCGAGGTGCTGTCATGGACTTCCTGCCCCAGTCTGCTGGTGGGTAAGCTGAAAGAGGAGCTGAAACTCACTGTGGTCGGGGACGCCATGAAGAAATCAAACTCCCAACCCCAGCCTCCGCCGGCCCCTCCCTTGAATTTACCTCCTCAAATCATCACAGACCTGGCCCCTCCGACGCACTTGCCTGTTCCCCTGCCTGTGACTCCTGGCCAGGATGAGGACTCTATGCTGGGGGGCATTACCCCCCAAAACATAGCACTGAGTGTGGACTCTACACGGAGCGAGGGCGGGCACTTTGACAACAGTGTGCTCCAGCTGCAGGAGCACGACCACGAAGAAGCTGGGTCTCCGGCTTCCTGTGAGCACGGTCGGCACGGTACTGGGATGGAGGGGCAAATGGGAGAAGGGGACTGTCCCTCGGACCACAGTGGAGAGGGGAGGCAGAACCACTCTCATCACCCTGATGACATTAAGCTGCACTTCCAGAGAGCAGGACCTGGGTCCGGGGGCTTCTTAGAGGGGCTGTTTGGCTGTCTTAAGCCAGTCTGGAACATCATCGGGAAGACCTACTCTACAGAATACAAGCTGCAACAGCAAGGTTAGCTCTTTGATTTTGTTTGTCTGTATGACAACAATGCACAAAGCTAAAAATACTCTGTGTTCACCTCTGATGTCCACACATCACTTTCAGAAACTATCTTTAGATCCCCCATCTCCTCATAGCCACACATTGAGTGCATACTATATGAACAGAAACAGACAAACACATAAACAAACACATCAACCTACAAAATAAAATAATACCCATAACTCAACATGTGTTATAAATCATAAATGCTCATAACCAATATCTTAAATATAATTTTCCTACTAATCATCCTCAAAAAAAACCCTCAGAGGGGAAAAAATGGCTGCCATTACTCTTCACTTCACTATTCTCACAATCAATAATCCTGTTATTTGGTTCAAAAACATTTCAAAATTGGTAGGTGATTCATTTTTTAGGGGCTCAAGTCAAAATGTATCTTTAGACTGATTATTACAGGAATCAACTAAAATCCAATGTGAGTTGGTCAATTCATGTCGCTAGTTTAGATATAAACTTTAGATTTTTAGGAGCATAGTTTCCTCTCTACGTTGTTTCCAAACGGTTATAGAGATGTTGGAAGAGCATATGACCCACTTATTGAGCACCTAAGTGTTTTAGTTTTAGTTTTATCCACACAGCATCTTTTAATAAAGAATGTATGAGCAGTTAAACAGGTCAGCTGTTTCCCCGTTTTCCCCTTTTTCCAGACATGTGGGAGGTTCCGTTTGAGGAGATTTCAGAGCTACAGTGGCTTGGCAGTGGAGCGCAAGGAGCGGTCTTCCTGGGTAAATTCCGCTCTGAGGAGGTGGCAATCAAGAAGGTGCGCGAGCAGAAGGAGACTGACATTAAACCTCTGCGAAAACTCAAGCATCCCAACATCATCAGCTTTAAGTGAGAAAACAAGAATTTGAGCTTGTTTTGTTAACCTGCTGCCGTCCTGTCGTTATCAGCGCTGATCGAGTCCTAATGTGCATACATGGTGGACAGGCAGTGAGGTTGTCCAGTGGTGTTTACATGTGTTCTTAATCCCACTCAGGGGAGTGTGCACTCAGGCTCCGTGCTACTGCATCATCATGGAGTACTGTGCCCAGGGCCAGTTGTACGAGGTGCTGAGAGCAGGCAGGAAAGTGACTCCCAGGCTATTGGTGGACTGGGCCTCAGGCATCGCCAGCGGCATGAACTACCTACACCTGCACAAGATCATCCACAGAGATCTGAAATCTCCTAAGTGAGTGTGTTGTTTTGCTGGATCCAGCAGATAGATAAATAATGTAGTTTCTAATTAATCCTCACTTCGATGTACTACAGGGAGGTACAGTTTGTATTTTTGGGGTTCTATTTTGTTGTTCAGTATCCAGTGGGTGCTGTTGTCCAGCTCATGAGGTGAATCTGTAAAGCGTCAGCTCTGAATATTTTGACATTAGCTGAAATGTCATTCTCAGAATTAATAAAAGCCAGTCCATTATGCTCTGTCCCATCCTGCCGTTCCTTCCTCATAGCGTGCACAATGTAGTACTTTTTCCCTCTAATCAATATCATCACTGCAGCAGTGCCAAACACCGTATGAGTCAGCAGAACGACGGCAGGATGAATGTGCTGAAGAAGGTCAATCTCATTTGGCTAAATAGGGTGATTCAGATGCAGAAATGTGCTTGTGTAACCACGAGTGCTGGCAGGATTGATGATTTTATAAGTGGAAACATTTTTTTTTTACCACTGTCATAGGACACTGTGGGCGTCCTTCTGAAACCACACAGTTGACACAGGTTATCACAGGATCTCTGAAAACTTGTATTAAGATTGAAGATGTTTTGGTCACTTCTAACTCGTGCCTGCGCTTTTCTGTTTGTCTCCAATTTAGCGTTTTAGTCACCCACTGTGACACTGTGAAAATCTCTGACTTTGGAACATCCAAAGAGCTCAGTGACAAAAGTACAAAGATGTCATTTGCGGGTACGGTGGCCTGGATGGCTCCGGAGGTGATCCGGAATGAGCCCGTGTCAGAGAAGGTCGACATTTGGTAAGTCTGAAATATGGCATTATTGTAAGAGATACGGTAAAATATAGATTCAAAATATGTACAAATGCAGCTTGATACAACTGTTGAGATTTGTAAATTGACTTTGTACTGTTGCTGTAGTGAGACCTTTGCTTCTTGTGTGTTGCAGGTCATTTGGCGTTGTGTTGTGGGAACTGCTGACTGGTGAAATTCCCTACAAAGACGTGGACTCCTCTGCCATCATTTGGGGTGTTGGCAGCAACAGTCTTCACCTTCCTGTCCCCTCCACTTGCCCAGATGGTTTCAAAATCCTCATGAAACAAACATGGTGAGTATGGACCTTACAAAATGTGTGTTCCGATCTCCTGCTGCTGCTCCTGTGTGCTTAAATGATATGCCAACACAATTTCCCCGCTCAATCACATCTCCTCTCTATGTTTTTGTTTATTAAAGGCAAGGCAAGCCCAGAAACAGGCCTTCCTTTCGCCAGATTCTCCTTCACCTGGATATTGCCTCCTCTGATATCCTTGGAGCTCCTCAGGAGACCTACTTCAAGTCTCAGGTTGGCTCAGAAGCTGAAAAACATGTTGCTTTGTATTGATTACGTAATCTATCCACAGACGCATTTGATACACGTTCAAAACGAGAGAAGTGTGAGTCGAGATCGGGTCATTTTATTAGTGGTTTAACAGCGTTTCCACCATATATCTGTTTATATTACAGGCAGAATGGAGGGAGGAGGTGAAGAAGCACTTTGAGAAGATCAAGAGTGAAGGCACCTGCATCCACAGACTGGACGAGGAGCTGATTCGACGCAGGAGGGATGAACTCAGGTGAGTGTGAAAGAAAACGGTTACTTTTATGAATTATTTCTCTCTGTTGGTAGAAAGCATACGGCAGCACCCTCACTCTAATATACATAGAAGTTATCAGCCCCTCCTAAATACATCTGAAGTGCTTTGAGACAGTAAACAATCCTCAGTGCTGCATTTCCTGTTTACCTTTCAGGCATGCACTGGACATCCGGGAGCACTATGAGAGGAAACTGGAGAGAGCGAACAACCTTTACATGGAGCTCAGTGCCATCATGCTGCAGCTGGAGGTCCGGGAGAAAGAACTAATAAAGTATGTATATAGACCTTGTGCCAAATGAGTCCTTATTTAGTTTTAGTTTTTACCACTGCCCTTTTCCTTTCTTTATTGTCATGCCTTACTGGTCATGTTTAATCAGTGACCAGTGACCTTTTGGCGTCACATCACAGTCAGTTTTATTTCCTCTGAATTTTGAGGTTAAAAAAATAAAGCTTTTATATTATTCCTTTAACCCTTTCCATTTATCTTCTAAATAATTGCTTTTATGTTTTCTGTTGTATTTAGAAAAGATAATCTGCATACAGACATGTATTTAGAGTTGTACACCGTCGACTTCTGCCTTCCAGAGGTTAAGAGTAAATAATGTACAACTGCTGTCCCTGCAGGAGAGAGCAGGCTGTGGAGAAGAAATATCCTGGTAACTACAAGAGGCAATTGGTGCGACCTATCGTTCGGTCCAATGCTGTAGAGAAGCTCATCAAGAAGAAAGGAAGCATTTCTCACAAACCTGGGATGCCCAACACCAAAAGGTCTGTGCAGGAGCATTTTAGAGAAATGTAAATCTCTGTTTCAGCTGTTGCACACCCATGAGCGTTTGCTGTTCAAACTTTTATCTACACTACCGTTCAAAAGTTTGGGGTCACCTGTACAATTTTTTTGTGTTTTCCATTAAAACTCACACTTTTATTCATCAAAAGAGTTGCAAAATGAATAGAAAATATAGTCAAGACATTGACAAGATTAGAAATAATGATTTTTATTAAAAATAATAATTTTGACCTTTCTGTTTTCAGCTGTGCTAACATAATAGCTCAAGGGTTTTCAAGGGTTTTCTAGTTATCCGATAGCCTTCTAACGTGATTAGTAAACACAATGTACCATTAGAACACTGGAGAGGTGGTTGCTGGAAATGGTCCTTTATAAACCTATGTAGATATTCCATTAAAAACTAGATGTTTGCAGCAAGAAAAAAAAGTGCTTTTCCTTCAAAAATAAGGACATTTGGAAGTGAGGGAACATTTTGAATGGTAGTGTATTCTATAATTAAGATGAGTTGTTATATGTTCTGGTAAAACACACAGGTACACGTCCATAGGAAATGTAAGCACATGCTTATGTTAAAACGTTAATGTTGCTGGATGCATTTTTTTACAGGCCAGACTTGCTTCGTTCTGATGGCATTTCCAGTGTTGACCCTCTCCCCTCCCCCTCACCACTGTCTGCCAGCCCAAAGGTCTCCACGCCTCCTGGTAAATCTCGCTACCGTAGCAAGCCTCGCCATCGCCGCGCCAACAGCAAAGGAAGCCACACCGAGTTTCCTGGCTTGCTGAAACCTATTGCTGGTGCTCCTGAAGACAGCCAGTCTCTCCAGGAGCAGCTCTTCCACCACCACCACCACCACCACCACCTTCTACCAAATCAGGCGCCCCTCCTTCCCTTGAAGGGCCGTGAGGAGGCTGTTGTCAACTGTGCCAACAACTTGCGCTACTTTGGCCCTGCAGCTGCCCTGCGTAGCCCTCAGACAGACCACCTGCAGCGCCTTGTTCCTGGCTCAAGTCCCGACCTCATTTCCACTGCTGTGGGCGCGGACACGCGACAGCGGACTACAACCACCGGCTCCAATCCTGTCCCGGGTGCTGCTGCTGGTTCTCTGTGCCCCTGCTGCCAGGCACACCCCTTCCCTGGATGCCTACATTGTCAGGAGACCCCACCTGCACCCAACAACCCAGAGCTACCCCGCTACTCGCTGCTCGGCACCCAAAAAGGAACCCAGGCTTCCTCAGTTGTGCCCCGTGAAGATCCAGCCTCAAAGGCTATGAAGAAGCTGGAGCCACAGGAGGCGTCCCAACACACGCACACCTTGACCACAGCACTGCCGCACATTCTTAGACCTCTCAGGAAGGTAAGTGTGACTAGCTTTTATATCAGGGAGTCTGTGATGTGTGTTTGTGTTCAGGGAACTGTGGAAGTTGATGGTTAGTTTCTTCTCTTCCAGGGTGGAGATGAGTCATCCGAAGAGGAGGAAGGAGAGGTGGATAGTGAAGTGGAGTTTCCAAGGAGACCGAGGTAAAATACAGATGGTTATTCAGTTTGCATACTAACATTCACTGTGACATAAGAGCCTCTTACCTTGTTAGAAAACTTGTTAGCAACTTTTTTCAAAGCTGTCCCCAGTGCTCACCTCGTTTTAAAATTAAGATTATTGACTAATGTATTTTTGTAATCGGTTTCTTTGTTATTTGAGTAAGAGATGAAAGTTGAAACCTGGTTGTAAATCTGAATCCATAATTATTCAACTAGACAGGCCATGAATCAAATTAATTATTAAGTAACTATATACAAAAGGAAACTAAGTAATGGGCTGGTTTCTAAAAATATTGTTTCTGTACAATATTGATTACTACCTAAGGAAACAATAGCACATATCATAATCATGGGATGTATTCTTGCTTTATGTATATATGTATATATATATATATATATATGTGTGTGTGTGTGTGTATATATATATATATATATGTATATGTATATGTGTGTATATATGTACTTACAGTATAAAACATTTCTTCTCCTTCTACGTCTCAGACCTCATCGTTGTATGAGCAGCTTTCAGTCCTACTCCACCTTCAGCTCCGAGAACCTGTCGGTGTCTGATGGGGAGGAGGGAAACACGAGCGACCACTCCCACAGTGGACCCCTGGAACGGATGAGCGCCAGTCAAGAAGAGCACCTGGACGAGCTGCTGTCGCACACACCGGACATCCCCATCGACATCTCCACCCAGTCCGACGGCCTCTCTGACAAGGAGTGCGCCGTCCGCAGGGTCAAGACCCAGATCTCCTTGGGAAAGCTGTGCTCGGATGAACATAGTTATGAGGTCAGTACACAGTTCAGTTCAGTTTTATTGCTAGACTGGAGGTCCAAATACTTTCCGTGAAGGAATCCACAAAGGAGCAGTGATAGGGGTCTGTGCAATATGTGTTTATAGGGGCTGGTCTTAACATGTTCAGAGCACATATATTTTCTTGTTAACCTGTTAGGTTGGGTATATAATATGCAACACTACCTACGTATATCATAATCATCCAAAATATTATTTGTGATAAAGTCTTCTCTGTCAAATAAAAATCAGTAAAAACACAGATCAGACAATTAGAATAAAACATTTGAAACAAATGTGATTTTTTTTTGTCTCTTTTTGTCTTAGAATCCGCTTCAGTTTGGAGACTCCGACTGTGATTCGTCAGAAGCAGAGTGCTCCGATGCCACCATTAGAAATAACAAAGTGGGACCTCCGTCCTCGTGGTGAAACCAACCCCCGAGGACAGGGTTGTGTTTTTGCCTGGAGTCCGTTGTGTCCCACTCTGCGCTGCAGAAAATACAGCAATAAGAGGATGACTTTGTAAACATAGCTCACTATAGCAATCTCTCCCAGAGACCTTCCCAAGCCTTCCCTTCATGAGCCTCACCTGCCCCTCATCTTTGGCACAGCATTCAGGCAACCCCATGGCAGGGATTCCCTTTTGAAAGATAATGTACAGCAGATAGTGAAACACTCATAATTTATTTTTGTCAGAGTTCTGAAGGAAAATATTCAATGTTCTCTGATCTGAACAGAGGAAAAAATGATTCAACACTGATCACGGGCTATCTGTGTGTTGGACTGAGGCTGAAGATAAGGTTGTGATGACGTCTGAGGATCTATCTGAGGATGACAGCTGTAGGAAGACACATCCTTGTGACTGTTGCTCTCTCAGGCAAGTGACGCAGAGTCGGAGAGTGTCACTTCATCTGATCTGGCTGCAGTCAGCTCTCAGCATTTTTACTAT
The DNA here is from genome assembly GCF_963457635.1 of Microchirus variegatus. NCBI lineage: Eukaryota > Metazoa > Chordata > Actinopteri > Pleuronectiformes > Soleidae > Microchirus > Microchirus variegatus. Next base: position 7,120,594 of record NC_139823.1, read on the forward strand.
TTTACAAGCCCTGTCTTTGTCCACAGTTTGGCCAGTCTGCTTTATCATGACTTTACAGTTCAGAGCCTCAGCTCCCCTTCTCATTTCTCCACTTCCAATCCTGTCCCCCCAACAGGGGAACAGGAAGCTCATGGAAACAGTGTGAAAAACACCAGCATGAAACGATCTGCCTCACAAGCGGAATCTCACTCTTTCTCTATCCCCAAAACACCAATGGTGGTCATCAGGAATCCTCCAAGCATGTCTGTGCAGCTTGCAAAACCTGACAGAAGACTGCATGAAGTGGACAACCAGGCAGAGCAACAGGGATGAAGACTCGCGTGACAGCTGATGAAAAATCAAAGAGTTCCCCCCCCCCCCTTCCTGTTCCTGCTTACCCTTTTAAGACATGCCATCGTCATCACCCATCAGATATAATGACCTGAGCTACTGAGGGACTTCAGAGTGTGTGTATGTGTATGTGTGTGAGTGTGTGTGTGCTCACAAAGCCTTTTTCTCTCCATTAGACATTACAGTTTCAAGTCTCATCTCAGGATTGTTTCGAGAACTGTGAGAAACTGGACTGGACCAATTATTGTACGTAGGAATGTTGTCCTTTGAGCGGCACATTTTATGGACCACACAGGAATTATAAAAAAAAACAAAAAAAAACGGTCTTACAGATAGCCTAGATGTTCAACCCTTTATTGCTGGACATTAATAGTTATATAAATGTAGAGTGCTCTAAGTGAGTTTCAGTTGCAGTATCCCCTTTCTGGAAATCAAAAGGTGCAGCATCTCACACGTACCATTTTCTAGCAGGATCGTTTAAACTGTCTGAGCTATAAATGTCCAAAAAACTGTTTCCTGTGCTGTGCTGAATGAAACGGCAATAACATAGGTTGGCACTCAGGTGAGAAAGAAGTTGCTCGCTCAGGTTCCCGGGGCTAAAAACTGCTGGCTACCACACAGTGACTGGTGGCGAGACGGGAGCAGCAAACTATTTATTTAATCTTTAAATAAATAGTGTCTTTAAACTGGCCCAAATTCTGTGAAGCCACAAGGCTTGGTGCGCTCAGTGCATCAACAGCCACTAGATGGCGACACTTACAATGACCATGTTTGCCTTGTGATATGTAAATACCTAGGCTTCATTTTCTATTTCCGTTGACCATCCTAATCCCAGGATTTCATCAACATAACCTTTTTTTGTCCAGTTGTACAGTCTTTGAAAAGTGGGGGGATACTGCATCTGTGAGAGCTTTATTTTAATCCTCGTCTCAGTGTTTGTCCTTCATCTTAACGATTTTGCAGTTAAAAAATAGCCAGCCAGGGTTGAATTAGAAGATAATGATGTCAAGAATGCTCAAGTGTTTGCAGACAGCTGAGATTCTGCATAAGGAATAAAAGCCAGAGACAAGGCCACAGAGCAAGTGAGCTGCTCTTGGTTTTCAACAACCTCATCTCAGTGTTAGTGTATATAATCATCTGTACATGTATTGTGACCTGTTTTTGGACCTCTCTCTCTTTAGTGAATGCACAGCTCTGACAGAGGCTCGAGCTTCTGTCACTGATGGACAGACGACGGCGGGAAATTCTTGAATCAGTATCACATCAGTATTGAACACTGCAGGAGGGTGTGAGCTGCACAAACTGAAGTGATGGATAAATTAGCTTTTGTGGAGTTTTGTAAAGGCTTACTCCTGATAGTGGGAACAGCTGCTGCCTTTCCTCAAGCCTCCCTAACCTTCATTCTGTTGATGTGGGAGTGAAATAACCTGGTGTATTGTAATGACTGGGTGACCTGATCAAGCTGTTGATAACATTGTGTTTCGGACATAATATATCCTGTGAAGTATGATTGCTGTAAAGGTTTAATTTAATTTTTTTTTTTTTTGTAGCTGGCCTACATGACTATTGGATTAATTTATTATCAATGAATGTTAAGGTGCATTTTTAATTTCAGGCAGCTTTAGAAAAGTTTTTTTGACCTACGATTTCTCAATAAAAGTATTATTTAAAGGAAGCACAATGAATCGGTGTTGGAAGATAAAAGTATTTTTATGTGAGAACAAAAAGCATTTTCATATCACCAAGCCTGAAGGGGACCATTCATCATTTAGACCATCACTGCAGATATGAAGAATTGCATACTTTACATCACTAATTACTTACAACAAGTGTTCCTCAGTCATTTTTTTTTTTTAAACTCAACATAGGTTTATTACATGGAATCGCTTCTGTTTCCAACCGAGAACCAGTCAAGTGACTTTCGCAGCAGGGTAAATAAGACTTAAAACCTGAAGGCACATGCATCAAGCATCAAGCATCCGTTTCTTTGTTACTATTGTTTCTAACTCCCCGTCCTGTTGAATGGCATTACGATCAACCAATCCTGTAATTTTTTTTCCCCCTGTATTATCCAGTGTACAGTGCAATGGGTGTCTGGGAGAATAAAATCAGAGCAAACAACTGCATGGAATAAATGCTGATGTACTGTACCCAAAACGTTCTGGTTCCTCTCTTCTTTGATGACCATTGTTTGTTTGTTTGTTTTATCAGCATTGCAGCTATACAAATGTGTACTTGAACTCTGCTGCTTTAGGCTGTTCAAGTATCCAAATTCCCCAAATCAGTAATGAGGACATGACCCGTACCTATGGCTGAAATAGTAACACAAATTCAACATTTTTCTCACCTACAGTTTAGATACAGTGACTTTACTGTATGTATGATTAAGGATCCGAACACATTACTCTCACTGAAAACATAGCTGCCAACAGACAGAGAGGGAAAGACTGTATTTTAGCCACTGAACAAAGGGATTTAGCATTTACTTATTATGTATAGCAAGAACAGAGGAGCCACTGGACTGCTACTGCCTCGTTCGGTGAGTTTGTGCTATTTATATAACCAAACAATGGATTTCAAACATGGAAGTCACAAGGTGATGGAAGCTTCGGTGGATCGTGGACTTTGGTGCAGGGAGTGAACGGTTTACAAACAAAAACCGCAAGAAAAGGCGGTGAGTATATGAATAAGGTATCTTAAACTGTAGCGGGCATAGATTTAACTCCTTTAATTAAGTGGCTAACCTCTATTTGTGGTTGTGTCCCTGCAGGCAGACAGCCATGGTTGTGTGTCCCCGTCTCACACTGGTTCTCAGAGATGTAAGCATGCTCAAAGAAGTCTGTTAATAATTGTGTCTAGACCTCAAATAACCATACTTTCCTTTAAAATAAGCTCAACTGCAGTCATTTATTTTGCTCAGTTATATTATTACACAATGCAGATCAGATAAAGAAATTGGAGCACCCATATTAATGACCAGCTCTTGTACAACTGCCCATGTAAATATTTAAAAAGTAACCGGGAACTAAAATACTTCTATTCACAAGCCTACAAAGTATCACACTAGGAATACTGATATTAATCTGATATAATCATTTTAGATCTTTTAAACTATGTTAATAACACCTTTAATTTCAAAGTCATAATTCTCCACCTGTTTAACAAATATTCTTCTCCCATAAAAAAGAAAATAAACAATCCATATTTTTATGCCTGATATCTGATCCAGTGATTTTTGACCAATATTGGACTGATATTAGTTAAATATCATCGCTGTCCTTTAGTACACGACAATGCTACAGTTTGTGAAATAAGAATTATAAAGGAGTTGGGCTTTTATTTTAGTTACAACGTTTTTTTCTTTCATGTCACATGTTAATGATGATGAAAAGAAGTTTTCTTCCGGAGTGGAGGATGCCTGTAATGCGTGTGCTACGTGCTGTGCGCATTTTCCTCCTTCCACACATCTTCGGCGTTCAGCAAGTGGGCGGGGTTTCTCGAGTAGGGACAAGTATTGGGCATTAATGAGAGAGACACGAGAGACAAATAAAGCGTCGGACTTTCCCGGTTTGTAAAACAAACGCACTTTGAGTGAGATCGTATGTGCACGGGGGGCGGAGTCAGACTCTGGAGAAGGGGGAAGTGTCAGTGTGGGTGTGGTGCGTTCAGGGTCCAGCCTGTTATCAACTAGGAAGTGTCACAGCACGTACATAATACTGTATTTCTCTTTTAGAAACGATTTTTACTATATTTATTCGCGTCGTTTGGTGGTTTTCGGAGTGACGGAGCAAAAATGGCCACGGTGGACTTGGAGAAGCTGAAAATGACCGGAGCCGGGAAAGCTTTAGCGGTTCTGACCAGCGGTGGAGATGCACAAGGTGACCTGAATATATTGCATTGTAGTGCATGGTGTAGCCTTCAGGTTCGTACAACTGCTCTGTGTACACAGTGAGAAATGGAATTGGTTTCCTGAGCGTTTCATCAAAATGCAGCTGTTCATACTGAACCCAGTCATTTGTGTGAATTTCACAACATGTGTGCTGTGTTTTCTGCTCTCTGTGTGGTTACATGTTAGTGTTTTTATGGTGTCTTTATCAGGTTAGGGCTGCGTAACTGATTTTAACTGATTCAGGTATGGCTCCATACCGCTATACTGTGCCTAGACTCATACTACAACATTCCTACTCACCTGTAGTAATAACCCACTTATGCCCACCCGTTTATCACGTAGCTATAAGCAGCTGTTAAACACACACACACACACACACACACACACACACACACACACACACACACACACACACACACACACACACACACACACACATACATACATATACATAGCTGTTGCTGCTTTTCTTATTTTTCACTTGGTCCATAAAAATGTATAAATATATAAATCTGAAAATAGTTGACAATTCATTAAGTTATTGATTAGTTATTGATTAATAATCGAATCATCGTTGCAGCCTTCATTTAAATTTAATGCAGTTGTAAACTAAAGCATTGCTCTGTATCATACTAGTACTATATTGTTTGGTATTAGATGCCAGTACTTCTTTAATGTGTTGTCATTCATCATAGCTGTTGCCTAACTATGTGTGCAAAGTGAAAACTGGCAGTTAGAGTCTCCACAGGTGACAGATGATACTTTTGCCCAACAACTGAATAATGAAGTCATGTCAACCCTAGTCTCTGGTGCAGCTACATGTGCGTGAAACAATAAATATGTTCTTTTTCAGGGATGAATGCCGCTGTCCGCGCTGTGGCACGAATGGGCATTTATGTGGGAGCGAAGGTTTATCTTGTTAACGAGGTAAACAAGCTGTTTATGTGTGTGTGTTTGTCGCCACAATAAATGCATGTATTCAGTTGGGCTGGGATTAGCTGTATGCATCTTTGTGTTTTTTCAGGGATACCAGGGCCTGGTGGATGGAGGAGAGAACATCAAACTGGCCCACTGGCACAGTGTGACCAACATCATCCAACTGGTACGTTGAAACATTGTCATGGTTTCCCAGAAGCAAGTCATGCTGGAAGCACATTAGTAGAACATTGTTAATTTAATATTTGTCGTATAAAATCCCTGATGTGCTTTGAACTATGTTGTTGTTGGTACTGTCATTGCCTGAAATCTCTCTCTCGATGGTTTTTAAATAACCTGTATTTTTTCATCCATCTCCTGTGATCTCTCCTTTACCTGCCTATCTTATACTGGTAATAACCGGGTAAGGACTCTTTCTGCATGTGCTATACGCATGTCAGACAGCAGTCTGCTCTGCATTATTCAAAAATAAAGTTAAAAGCAGTCCCACTGACATTGCATTTCATTGCTAATTAAGGATGAGCAGATACGATATTCAGTATCGGCCCAATACTGGTTGAAATCATTGGATGGGATATTGGATATCACGTAAATGCTTCATAGAGGGTTTATTACACCGTGTGAGCAAATTTACACTACAGTTTTGCCTTTCAGACCCATTCACTCACACATTCATACTGCTCATCTGCTTTTCTGTCACACAGCTTGGGGTTAACTGTCACCAGGCCACAGACTAGGCAGTAATGAATCAGCATAGTTATTTAAAATATGCAACAGAACTGATATCGGACTGATATCCATATGAATAGATGGTTATTTTAAGGAATGGACCATCGCCATTCCCATTGCAGTAGTCGGTGTGTCCTGTGATTTTCTTGTTTTCACTGATGTGTGTATTGTGATGTCACAAATGCACCAGAAACAAAATCAGTAAAAACGACAACACTGTGGTGTTCAGAAATAATGTTATGACAGTTTACTATTTTGTATCTTTTTACTTCGGTACCTCTATCAGAGAATCTTTCAGTTGATGCAACCGATGAAATAAATAATAATGAGTGTTGTCCCAAGCTTTGAAAAAGTAACCACCACAAACATTCATCGCTGCCTGGAACATGAATGCAGAACAAAGCATAGCAACTACAAACATGGTGCAAGAATGTGTGTCACTGTCAAAAATGAAGAACACAAATTTAGCTTGTTCTTTTGTTGTCATGTAATGCTGATCAAAGCCGAAGGCGATTAAAAACTCCATGTGCATTGCAGAATCATTTGACCTCAGAGAGAACGGTGTTTGGTATTGGATTTGTGTTAAAGGCCTGCTTTAATCATTTAATTATCTTGTGAGCGTGTCTGGTGTCCTGATAGATCCAGATTCTGTGGTCGCAGTTTAGGTCTGGTATCATTGTGTGTGTTTGTCAGTGACAGATCAGGCTACAATGTTCTGCCTGTCTTATTTGATAACATACAACGTGTTCTTTAGGGTGGGACCGTGATTGGTAGTGCGCGATGCAAGGTCTTCATGACTCGAGCGGGAAGACTTGCAGCAGCCTTCAACCTGGTGCAGAAAGGCATCACCAACCTGTGTGTTTGTGGTGGAGACGGCAGCCTCACCGGAGCCAACCTCTTCCGCAACGAGTGGAGCGGTTTGTTGGAGGAGCTTGTAGTGAAAGGTACTGTGCTTTTTTCCATGGATTAAAAAACAAACAAAACAAAAAACGCAATTTAATTCAAGTTTACATTTGTGTACAAGTAAACCGCTGTGTGCCTTTGTGCTATTTTAGGACGCATCACAGACGCCATGGCCAGGGAGCATGACCACTTGAACATTGTGGGTCTCGTGGGCTCCATTGACAACGACTTCTGTGGCACTGACATGACCATCGGGGCGGACTCTGCGCTACACCGCATCATGGAGATAGTTGATGCCATCATGACTACCGCACAGAGGTCAGACTAATTCATTTCAATTCATAGAAATCCTCATCCTGTATGTCAAACTTAATCCAAACAGTCTTAAATGTGAGGATTTGTGTCACACAGTATATGATATAAAACCTAATAAGATAAGATAAGATAGTCCTTTATTAGTCCCGCAGTGGGGAAATTTGCGGTCTGCAGAATATACACAGTATGCACATGGTATTTACAGTATAAGTTGTAATCTATGGGGATGGAATTGTTGTTTGGACAAAAGATGCTGTGTGGAGACGATAGTTTGGGATCAGACAAATGATCATGGGCACATTTTTTTGCTGTTTTATCAAAAAAGTTTTTGATTTGCAGATAAACAAATACTGGTAGAATGTGTTACTTGATGCTTAGGCTCATCTTAATTTTTATTATTACATACATCACTACAAATGTCTTCTTTTTTTAAGTAAAACAAAAGAAAAAAACAAAAAAATAACAATCATATTAAAATGCATAGGGAGTGAGACAAGAGGCTCATCTTAATTATAAAGATCTTTTATAAAGGAATGCGGAGTCCTCAATGCCAAGTAGTTTTGACAATCACCCAACTCCTCCATTCAAGTCTGTTAGGCATAGTTTGTCTGAGCTTGCACAGACTTGTATCTTAGCGTCGCTATACGCTGCTGCAGGCTGACAACGCTTTGAATGCTCTTGTACTTGCTGCAAAACTTTATAAGTTGTTTCACTCACTTTTGTCTCCGTCCTACAGCCACCAGCGCACTTTTGTTTTGGAAGTCATGGGCCGACACTGTGGGTGAGTGACACTCTGACCTGGTTTGGTGTAATTTATACACTGCCGCTCTAAATTGTTTGCTGTTACGTCAGGTATCTAGCCTTGGTATCAGCTTTGGCGTCTGGGGCAGACTGGCTCTTTATTCCAGAGGCTCCTCCTTATGAAGGCTGGGAGGACCAAATGTGTACCCGTCTGGAGAATGTAAGACATTAAAGCTAGACACCGACAAACATTTCTGCAATAGAGATTGAATTCAGTACTTAGAAGAAGCATCAGTTAATGCATCTGTGTCCCTTCAGAGCCGTGCAAAGGGGTCAAGACTCAACATTATAATCCTCGCAGAAGGAGCCATTGACAGACAAGGAAAACTCATCACAGCGACATATGTGAAAGATGTAAGTAAATAGAGTCATCCTGAAACTTGCTGTCACGTATTACAGACTCATTTTTTCTCTCTCGGCTCAACACACTGAAATGCTTTAATGTCTGTTTGCAGCTGGTGGTGACACGACTGGGTTATGACACCAGACTGACCGTACTCGGCCATGTTCAGCGAGGTGGAACTCCCTCAGCGTTTGATAGAATTCTGGTGAGTTTGAACATCATTGTGTATGTGGTGGGAATCTACGTACCTCCTGAGTACCTTCAGCATGAGTGAGTAGAGGCAATAGAGACAAAACAGAGTAAAGATGCATCTTAGACTCAGATTTTTTCTTTACCCTAATAGTTGATATTATTTATTATGTATGACATTTGAGCAAACTGTACAAATTGTGTTTTACAAACTGTAATACAACCGGAAAATCACGTCCTTATGGTTTAAATGGTTTATGCCAGCGTCTTTTGCCTCGGTTCAGTGCTTAAAACATTCTTCAAAGTTTGTATTAATTACTGAGCACATCGATCAAAAATGAAAATACGTTTTTTCAGCCACCACTCTCAGCACAGATAGGAAAATACCACAGATGTTGATAAGATTGGCCAAATGGGATCACTGACAGATTGTGTCTGTTTGTGTTGTTGATGAGTTGAGCTCATATTTGTCGTGTCACAGATCATTTGTCTGCCTAATCAACAACTGACTGTCTTTGACTTGTCCTTGTCCTATACTTGGACTGTGTTCACACCTGGTATCTGTCCTCATTCATACAGTAGGTCTTGCGTAAGCACAAAAGAAAGCCTACATCATTTTCTACACAAAGTTTGGGATTTATTAAAAACAAACCTTAGAGGAAACGTGTGGTTATAGCCACTGGCACCACATTAACACAGTGTGTTCACATGATATCTTTTTTCTCATGTTGATTCACTCAAGCTTTTCTCATTGTCACTCACTGTAACACACAAACATGCCAGCATCAGACAGTAAGTCCAGTTAAAAATAAAATGTTGTTCTTGCTAACAAACATGACATCAGTGTGTATTTGAGTAAAGAGAGGGGACGCCAGATCCGATCATATATTGCAACAGGAAACACATCCAGGATGCATTTTAATGCCAGGTGTGAGTAGTTGAATATAATGGGATCACTGAGGACAGATACCAGGTCTGAACAGGGCCTATAAAACCCTGTTGCTAATGTTGCTCTTCAAACACAATTGTGCTGCCATGCTGTTGCCTTCTGTCTCCATTGTGTAGTGGAAAAAAAAGCTCATCAGAACATCCATAGAATTGGACCGGAATTAATTTTCATTCTTCCACATATCACCCTAACTCTTAAAAAACCCTTTTTTCAGAGCACTAAACAGGGTGTGGAGGCAGTGGTTGCCTTATTAGAGGCCTCTCCTGACACCCCAGCCTGTGTCATTGGCCTGTCGGGTAACCATGCCGTCCGTCTTCCTCTAATGGAGTGTGTGGAGATGGTGAGTTTTTCTCTCTCCTCTCTTCTTTTGTTGTTTTCGTTGGACATGAGCCTAAAACAGCAGTGTGTTGCTGTATTTTTCAGACAAAGTTGGTGCAGAAGGCCATGAATGAGCAGAGGTTTGAAGAAGCTGTCAAACTGCGCGGAGGGTGAGAGCTCATGCTTATTCTTGTATATTAAATATTTATAGAATTTATATGAAATTATGCTGCATTGATGTAAGTCAACTGTTTTATCTGTTGTTTCGGTGAATAAACTTGGTGTTTCGTAGCCAATAAAAAAACAAGCTAAAAGCTAAACCCGATCGTGCTGTTGCAGGAGTTTTGAGAACAATTGGAACATCTACAAACTTCTTGCCTTCCAAAAACCTGCCCAGGTGAAGGTGAGTCTCTGACAACCATAAACAAATACCGCCATGCTCACACATACTACACGCTCCCAAATATATTGAACATAATGTGCTTATTTATATATGTGACTATTGTTTCCACAGAGCAATTTCTCTTTGGCTATCTTGAATGTGGGCGCTCCTGCTCCAGGGATGAACGCAGCGGTGAGATCGGCTGTAAGATTAGCGCTTGCCCATGGACACAAAGTCTATGGGGTCCAAGATGGATTTCAAGGACTTGCCAATGAAACAGTAAGTCATTTTTATCTTCTTCTATCTCATATCCGAGAGGAATCTGTTCTGTTCTGACCGCTGCCTTTGTACAGGTTTTTGAGATGGAATGGCACAAAGTGGCCGGATGGACAGGCCAAGGTGGCTCCCTGCTAGGAACCAAAAGGTTAGTGACATAACCCTTTGATTTCTATGAAAATAAATGGATTCACGATTCTTAGAGGCAATGTATCTAAAATATGTACAACAGTGAACTTTAGTATTTAAAACTGTAACTGAGAATGTGGGCTGCCACTCACAGAAAGTTGATAATATGCAGTTTACACAGAGGTGCAGTTATACACTACCGTTCAAAAGTTTTGGGTCACCTATACAATTTGTTTGTGTCTTCTTCAGGACCCTTCCAGACAAGAACATGGAGAAGATTGTGGCAACCATTGCCAAGTTTAACATATCAGCTCTGCTTGTAATTGGAGGCTTTGAGGTAAAGTATCAGTTAGTTGTTGAACAGTCACATGTCACTGTTCAAATAGGAGTGGTTTTCAGTGCTTTTGCTCGATGACGTTTAAAGGGCTACAAAGGTGTGCTGCAGCTGTATGAAGCTCAGAAACTCCATAAGGAGCTCTGCATCCCCATGTGTATGATCCCTGCCACCATCAGCAACAATGTGCCTGGACCTGACTTCAGCCTGGGAGCGGACACTGCAGTCAACGCTGCCATGGAGGTAACACTGAGCATCAAATTTGATGTTTTGGGAATAATATGGGCAAACACTTTAGGCAGGTAGTACTCTAGTAACCCTCTGTAATTTTGAATGCCATATCTGACAAAAGCTTTAGATCACACTGTATATAAAATGTTGTCAGTCTTTCATTTTAAGGGTGAGTAACCAAGTAAGTAGTAACAATTTATTCAGTAACCATCAGGGGGCGATACCACAGGTTGCAAAAAGAACTCCATTTGAATGTAAGTCTGTGTGTAAAAGAGTCTACTTCTCACTTAAATTACAATTTTTGGTATTTTCCAGTAGCACATGATGCCAATTTTGTAAACTATGTTCCCTTTTAGAGGCACATATAGTATGGGTTGACACTACCTGAATGACAATGTGTTCATTTACTCAGATTTATTACAAAACATACACTATGTGGTTGGAAAACTGTTGCTGTCCATTCTCTAACCTGGCGGCAGATACATTCTCATTTAATTACATTCATAAACAAACTCTACATCTCCACTTTGACCTCATTTCATGTCAATGTTTAGGGCTGTGACAAGATCAAGCAGTCTGCCAGTGGGACCAAGAGGAGAGTGTTTGTGGTGGAGACCATGGGTGGATACTGTGGCTATCTGGCAACCTCGACCGCCATGGCTGTGGGCGCTGATGCAGCCTACATCTTTGAGGACCCCTTCAATATCCACGACCTGAAGGTGAGACCAAACTAAAAGCCTGTGCTTTTCCTTCTCCTTTAACTGTAATATTTGCTGCTTTTAATTTAATTTATCTTATCCTTTGACAGACCAATGTGGAGCATTTAGCTGAAAAGATGAAGAAGGATGTCCAGCGTGGCCTAGTACTGAGGTATATAAGCTTTTTTTTAAATTACAATTATCTTTTAATCTGTGTTCCATCTGTGACTTTGCCATCATGTTGTCTAATGTAGTGAGTGAGAACAAATATTTTTCCATGGCAATGCATCAATATGGATTTCCTGCATTCCAGTGACAGAACAGAACAGACTAGAGGGACATTGCCACAATTAGGAATAAAATATATTAGACTCGGCACTGTATTGTACATGTAATATTGTTGAATGTAGTTTAACATTGCTCGATCCTTTTCTCTGTCACAACAGGAATGAGAAATGCCATGAAAACTACACCACAGACTTCATTCATAGGCTGTATACAGCTGAGGGGAAGGGCATCTTCGACTGCAGAGTCAATGTGTTGGGACACCTTCAGCAGGTGATGAACCTCTGTGTGATCGTACACTCTGACAAATCAAAGCTTAGCCGTTTACAAACAATATCAACATCATGTCAGTGACACTCCACTGTTAAGTACACTCTTAGAAATAAAAGTGCTAAGTAGAACCATTTAAGGTTCTTCAGCTTGTCCTCATAGGAGAACCCTTTTTGGGAAAGGGGTTTTAAAGGGTTCTCTTCTACATAGTGACCACATCTATAATTGGTTTGCTTTTGTACTTTAGGGAGGGGCACCTTCTCCTTTTGACAGGAACTATGGTACAAAGTTGGGTGTGAGGGCAATCCAGTGGATTTCAGACAAACTGAGGGAAAACTTCAAAGAAGGTACAGTTACTGTATAAAGTAGTAGTTTATGTGAGTAAATTGCTCAGGAGTCAAACCCCCAGTGATGTCATGAGTCCACCGTTTTCCCCACTAGGCCGAGTGTTCACCAGCTCACCAGACACAGCCTGTGTGCTCAGCCTCAAAAGGAAGGTCATCTCATTCATCCCTGTTGCTGAACTGAAGGATGTGACTGATTTCGAGTGAGCGAATTCAGAGTTTTTGTCAAATAACAATTTTCAATTTTATTCTCAACGATACGTTAATATACTGTGTGTCACTGGTTTTTAGGCACCGGATGCCCAAGGTCCAGTGGTGGTTCAATCTACGACCCATGCTCAAAATGTTGGCCAAGTACCAAACCAGCTTCTGTGAATACGTCCCAGGGGAGATTGAACATGTGACTCGACGCTCCATCAGCATCGATGCTGGCTTCTAAACTCTGTAGGTCTACTGTTTACTCTGCACTTTTTTAAACCTCCATCCTGCAGTTTATTTCACCTCTCAAGAGTTTTCAGTCTTATATCGTGTATATTCACAGGACTGAACACTTTTTCAGCATGTATTGATCTCAGCCTGTTGTCAGTACCATTGTGGCTAGAGTTGTACATAATATAAAAGTATACTTCTTCAGGTATACTTTTGTTGACTGGTGCTTGCAATACAGGTCTTTTTCTTTGTACTAAACAAGCCTTTGGAAAGTCAACTCACTGCCTTAAAAAGATAAAATATATGCAACTAAACTTAACAAAGATTGCAGAATGTAAACAAAACACATTGAGTGTGTAGTAAGTGAGACTTGGAAGTTTTTCTTGAAGATATTTCACCTATAAATGAACTTTTTGTGACCACAGGCATTCCATCCATCCATTTTCTACCACTTTATCCTCCACATGAGGTTCGCTGTGCCAATCTCAGCTGACGTAGGGCGATAGGACATTTCGCCAGTCCATCACAGGGCCACACATAGAGACAAACAACCATCCACTCACTGGTTGGACACAATTTAGAGTGTCCAATTAACCTAATCCCCATATTGCATGTTTTTGGACTGTGGGAGGAAACCGGAGAACCCGGAGTAAACCCACGCACACAGAGAAAACATGCAAACTCCATGCAGGGGACCAGGTCGCAAACCCGGGTCTTCTTGCTGCAAAGGCAAGAGTGCTAACCGCTACACCAACCGTGTGGCCCACAGACATTCCATGAAACGTTAACGCTCTGATGACCGTTGTTAACAACCCTGGAGCTCTCCAACAACAGTAATTGACTCTCAATGGCGGTTTCTATCGCACCTTGGAGCAGCCCAACGGCTGTCGTTTGAGCACAACGTTAGAGTGAGCACTGCCCACTTTTGACAGTGGCATATTTGCTGTGTTTCACCACAAACCTTCAGAACTGAAGAAGCCTCTTGGATGAGGTGAAACGTCTTCAAGAAAAACTTAATGGCCCTCTTTACACCTGCCTGTTTTGGATAACAATAACCTGGATAATGAGAATCTACATAGACATCATTTTTTTTACTACTAATACAAATTGATGTTAATTTTTTTCTTAATGTAGTTTGTATGGAGGTACGAAAGGATCCATCTTTTTTAGACACTGAAGGCATCTTTGTACTGCATACTGTATTTAATTTTTTATTTTTTTAAATCTATGGGATGATGTGGATCATCCTATTGGGAAATGTAAGCCACAGCTAGTAAAGTTCCAACAATCCACAAAGCTCCTGTGGAGGAGTGGAACAACATTCCACAGGCCAGCACTCACACTGCTGTGAACTCCAATGAGCAGAAGAAAATCTAAACTTCTGCTGTGCTGCCTTTCTGCCACTTTAACACTTCACATGCACTCTTTGCTATTCAAATTTATTCGACAAATGTTAATTGTTGTCATCGAAAAGTATTGGAAATTCTTTACTGTAAGTTATAATTTTGTGAAGTACCGAATTATGTATTTCAGATCTTTGTTCAGTAAATATTATATAAAGCAGATTATATTTGTTCTGTGGTTTGCTGCAATAAAATAAAACCCATAAATGACTCCTGGGACCAAAGAGGTGTTATTTTAATTTAATTAAAATATACACTTACACTGACTAACTCAACAGTAAATGTTGGAATCGGAAAAATTATTACCAATGAGCAGTTTATTACACTGTAAGATTAACTTTACAACTGCTGCTGTCACAAAAGGGAAGAATGCAAAGAAATATGGACTTGTGTATTATGTTGTTGCTAATAATACATCTGGTTTCTTCAATAAAATGTTATCCAACTATGAGGCTATGTGAAATGTGTTCAACATACTGATACAAAAAATAGGAACTTTTTAAGAGACTAAAACCCGAATAAACCGAAACCGGCAAATTTCACGTAAAGCAGGAACAGACGAATCGAGAACTGGTCTAAGAACAAAACAAACCATTTTAGGTTAATGTGTGACTAAACAAATGTCTCAAATGTTGAATGAAAATGGAAAATCTTCTTTATTTTGATCTTTGCTCGATGCCTGAGGACTCATGAAGTTGAAGGCAAACTGAAAGTCTTCTCCTTGTTCTGACTGGCCAAACAAAAACTCTGGGGCTGCAAAATCAGTTTCTTGCCGTTAATTCAAAATGGGCAACAGATGTCACATATAAACACATAAACAGGGAGATGTGTCTTCAAACTTACTACTTGAAGTCTTTGGTTCTGTTGCGTTCTGAAAAGACATCAACAACATTCTGTGTAATTGCAGTAATACGGAAAGAAAAAACTGTTCCAGTAACAAATGAAGTACCTTATCGTTGAAGAAAGAGTTGGTAAAAGTAAACGACGTGTCCTGCACACAAACAGAGTTTGCAAAATAAAATAAAGAAAACAATGGTTTCTTGAATATTGCTCGTTTTTTTTTACCTCAACTTGTGATGGGCCCATGTCAAACCCAAATCCAGAGAAGTACGGGGTGTTCGGTTCAGAGTTGACAGAGAACAGGGGAGCTGGAGATTTGGTCTCGGATGCTGCTGTGTGCGGGGACCTGGTCGGACTGTAACTGAAGTAAAAACACGAAAGACAACTTTTAATGGATGTGTAGACAGTGATTTCAATACAAGTTGGGTCAAACCCTTACGTGAATGAAAATGCAGGGGTGGAAGGTGCAGGGGTTGAAGGTACAGGGGCTGGTGAAAAATCAGCGTGTCCGTTGTCCTTCTCTCTTGAGGTTTGATCATCGTCTTCAACCTCCACTGCCTCCTCCATCTCTGACACATTACTCTGCTGTTCCTATATGCAGAAAACACCCTGGGTATAAAAGCTTTTCAAAATTACAGAAACTTGTAGTGAAGACACGAATAATGCTGTGTCATTATTTGATGTATATTTGAATTTGAGAGGAGTTTTTAGTGAGGGAGCATCATTTACTATAATGCAACTCAAAAGTATCTCCACCATCCCTTCCTGATAAACTGTACTGATACTGTATGTACTCCAAAAACGTCCTCATGATGAGTCAGCTGATTTTAACATGAAAAAGTGGAGATTATAAACTCATGAACCTCCATTACTTAACTGTGATTACAGCACAGCGTGGTAGATGATGATGATGTAGATTTTTTTGTAAACCAGGGAAAACTGACCACTGAAAGCCGCTCTTGGTATAATAGAAAAATAAAAATTACCAAGACTTTGTCCTGTAGTTCTGTTTCCTTTTCCTTCTCGTCAATATGCATCTCATTTGGCAAACTTCCCTCTGTAAAAATACATATTTTTTACTTATGTTTATATGTGACATAAACACAGCAAATTGTGTGAAGATGTTGGCATTTAAAAATCTAACTTTTTTTTTTAATTACCAGTCTGCTGTTCATGTGACCTTAACTCTCCGCTTCCTTCTTGTGGCTCAAGGCTGCAGGTGGTTGTGTCCTGGACCTGGTGTTCCATCTGAACATCTTCAGCACTCGCTTCTACAGATTCTGTAGTCTGCAAAAATCTCATCACGGTTAACAGATTGGCTACTTATGATATACAATGCTCTTTATGAATATACAGCTTCCCTTTTCAGTATATCAAACGGTGACTGCATTTTAAAATGTTATGGCACCTGTTTACCTGTGCTTGCTTGAGATGAAGACATTCGATGTTGATGGCAGAATCACTGTCCTCTATCTGAGGATCTGTTTTTTCTTGTGGCTCTTTTATGGGCAGTTCAACACAAACACTGTAAAGAAAAGTAGAATTACTAATTTTCTGCCACTTATCCTCCACATGAGGGTCACGGGGGTGTCGCTGTTGCCAATCCCAGCTGACATGGGAGGAAAGGCGGGGTACACCCTTGACAGGTTGCCAGTCCATCACAGAGCCAAACAGAATCACTCATATTATTTGTTTTTGTTGCATTCATTAAATTATACCTGTCCGGTAATTCCTCAGTGGAAACAGGAGTGGCGGCTAGACCTGGCCAAACAAAATAAAAACAAGACAACTGCATTAAGAAATTCAGTTCAGAGTTCAGCCTTAGCAGAGTAAGATGTAATGATCTTAAAGGGTCATTACCTCTGCCAAGGAGGTTACGTTTTTGTCCTCATCTGTTTGTTTGATTTATGTCTGTTTTTATGCAACATGGATCAAAAAAGTAATGATATTTTCTGGGCGATGATGATTATGACCCAAGGAAGAAAGTTTTCAATTCTGGTGGATAATCTCATCCTGACTGAGAAATTGTGGACATCTGAACCACCTTGGCAGAGGTTTGCACACTCTGAGAGCTTCCTCTATTTACCAGTGAGACGTTGGAGCTCTTTCTGTTTCATCGTAACTTGATCATCACAAGCTTTGATCCTACACTCTATCTCCTCATTTTCAGCCTGCAGCCCGAGCAGCTTTTGAGCCAGAGGGTTTTTGCAATAATGTTCTTTGTGTGACTGGAATATCTTCCTGTAGCCTGCAACCCTCTCTTCAAAGACTTCCCTTTGTGGGTATTGCAAAAATACAGCAGTTCACCTTGGTTAGGTTAGAGCACGCAAAGAGTGGGATGAACACATTCAAACACCAAAAGTAACTGAACCGACTTGTCCTCATTGAAGCTGGCTTTTCTTCGCTCAAGTTCTGCTTTCAGCATCTTCTCATACTGGAGGAGCCGGCTGTTTGTCGCCTTCATGCTACAGTGAAATGGATGACAAACAGTAAGATAGTTATGTTAAATGTACAATCCTAATGTGACACTATCACCCACCCACCAGTCATCATACTGTACCTTTTTGCAACATCTTTATTATGTTTCACAGAGCTCTGCTTCACCCTGATTGCCTCCTCAAGTTCTTTGATGTCTTTATTGAGGGTTTCAATGCGAGACCTGCACTCAGCAATGTCAGCTCTGCATACTATCAACACATTCATAAACAAGTGAGGGACAACATTGAACACATATATGATTATACCTAAAAGTGATAATAAGCCCTCTGCAATGTAATTTAATTGAGGATATTTTGTTGTTTCGCTGTCTCGTTTTTATGGTAATACCTTCAATTTGTTGATTGTATCCATTCTTCTTTTGAGAAAGCTCCCGAATTTGAAGACCTGTAAAAAACAAACAACAATTATCTTGTCTGTCTACTTTAATTAGCTTAGGCTGTCAGTAGCTAGCTTGCTGATACCACTGGCTATTAGCTAAACTTGTGATGATACCAAACATTTAACCTTAACGAATATCACATTATAACAAAAGTACAACTATTAAGCAGAAATAAAAACATTAAAAAACACACCTAAACCACAAAGAAGACTGTCAATGCTGCTCAGAGGAACCTCGTTGTCCATTTTACAACCAACATAAGGTCAAATCAGCCGCTAATCGTGAACCTGTTGCCTAAAGTTTGCGTGCGCATTTGATTGAATGGTTACGGTAAGGCGAACAGCTCTTGGGTAATGTTATGAGTATATATATACATTTTTAAATATCTAAATGTTATTTATGATTGGTATATTTGCACTTTGTGGCGTAGGTCGCCTTTGGCCGTACGTTTCTATGTAAATACCGTAAAGATCCCAAGATTCACGCACTCCAAATTTACAAACGAATGCTGTCAACAACTGGCAACTTTCAATAGCGCGTGATGAAAGACAACGTTTAATAAGCCAAGTTATTTAATAATTGCTGTGTCAATTCAATTTTTTTAATCAATTGTGTTTATGAATTGTTTACATTGTCTTTTCGTTTAACCTAGTATGTGTGTGCTCACAAAAGTAGCCTTCAATTAGTAGGCTACAATCACGGTATAATTATTCTGTATATAAACGTGATCAAATGTGATATTATGTTGTTTTATTATACTGTTTTATTTCAGGATCCTGATGGTGGGGTCAGTCATGGGATTGGCGCGACACGACAGAGGTTGGAGAGGCGGGTTTAGTGCTATTCTGGAAGTCATTTTGCGTAACGCATCTGTAGCGGCGGAAACACAGCGCTCTGAGATGCTTGTGCTTCTCCTGCAGTGTGTCAGCGAAATACACTGATCCTTTATGCGCTTTCCCGCGGCACGAGTTTCCTTAACGGCGCACGTCCACGTCTGTTTAAGGTAAGAGGAATTAATTTTGGTTCAAATACAATCATCGTACTTGTTTGTTCGCCGGCTGCCGTCCGCAGACAAAGAGCGGACATGGGTGGGATTTAAATGGGAGGAGATCAGCTGTGAGAAGAATGGGCTGCTTTTTCGATTTCATCCATCTTCTCTTTATATATTATTCATTGTTTCTCTGTATGAAAAAGGCTCGATGCGCCTGTGATCGGAGCAGTTTTTGTCTCATTGTGTGTTAGTAAAGTGGTGGGAGGTCGACGCTTGTCGGTGCTCTGTCATGCAGAAAAGAGATAATTAAGGCAACATCCTAGTTTTGAACACATCCATCACGATTTGTTTGTCATCTGTCTGCAACGGTTTGATCTCTGTCTGTTTGGTGGATACTGTGCTGCCATTAGGTCAATAATAATAATAATGTGCCACTATGTGGATGCTATAAGTCATCATCACTACAGAATAGATGACTGGGCAAGATCTAGGCCAGGATACAAACATGCAGGATTACTGTGACTGTGAAAACAAACATGCTTTTAGCTCTCCCTCTTTCTCTCCCTCTGATCAAGCTTCTGCGCCTGTGTCACTTTGCATTCAAGTCTTCATCAGACTGGAATCAACCTCCTGAACTCAATGGGTGACATTGTTTGTGCTGCTCCAGATGTCACTAGTCTCTAGATACAAAACAAGAGTCAAAAAAACAGCCTAAGAGTCAAAAACACTATACTGGATCAGGTGATGGCACATGTAGAGGAATCCCAAACTGAAGGAGAGGGCAGCCCACAGACGATCTCCCGAAGGTCAGACGTGTCAGGGAATCATGTGGACGATGGAGAAGTGGGACCTTCTATGAGGAGGAAGAGGAGGAAGAAGAAAGACTTGCGTCCAGAGTCCATCATTGTCTACCGCTCTGATGTGGAGCAAGGGCCCGGAGAGGAGCAAAGCGGCGAGGAGGGAGCAGAGAGGAGCACTGAGGAAGCAGCTAAATTCCTCTGCACGCCCACAAGCGAAGGTGAGACGGGCATCCTTTTGTTTTATTTTGACACTCAACATGTCCCATGTCAACAATTCAGTCATGTGTCTTGATTTCTGCAAACGAGGGGATGTCATAAAGCACTGAAAGGCATATTTCAGGTTTTTTAGGTTGTTTGAGGTACTGTTAGCAGAGGGTGCCGGAGTGTGTGAGAACCAGCCTGAGACATGGGCTGCCAACAGGGAAAACATGATTTTAGCCACAAAACAAAAAGCTCAGCAAATAAAGTCTACGCCTGTAGCTCTATCTCACAGCCTTTTTTCTAAATGGAAACTGAAGAATCAAAACCCATAGAGCAAATAAGTGGTTTTATTTTACGGCACATAGGACCTGTTAATCCACTGCTGTGTCCACTATCAAGTTAAAATGTACTATTTTGTGTCTTCGGTGTTTTTGAAATTCTTCATTTCAATGTACCAAAGTGACATATATAGAGAGGTGGGTCAAAATATCTATTTGGTGATATATCTGCGTAGCTGTGTTAACTACATCTCGACACTATAGTACACTACACACTACTAGTGGTAGTCTCCGTGGTCCTGCCATGGTATAATATTATTTAGAGTACATGTGTCAAACTCAAGGCCCGGGGGCCAGATGTGGCCCGCCATGTCATTTTATGTGGCCCGTGTGTGATTAATTGGTCTTAATTTCTCACAATGCATAGCGATTGCGATTGCGTTACCCACAAAGTGACGGCACCGCCACTAGATCGGAGTATATCATATGCATCATGCAAGTAATAAGTAATAAATACAGAAAGTTATTTATCAATATGTTACGGAGTAGTTGCCTTTATTTTACATTATATTTGGTTACATTTATTCTGTTCTGTTATTATGTGGCCCTCAGTGAAAATGAGTTTGACACCCCTGATTTAGAGCATAATTAAGAGGAAACACAGATGAGTAGAGGACAGGGAGACTTTAAAAAAAAATTATATTATCTCTTAACAGGTGGAGGATGGAACCTTCCTCCAGACAGCCGTTACGTGACCTTAACGGGCACCATCACCCGGGGCAAGAAGAAAGGTCAGGTGGTCGACATCCATGTCACTCTGACAGAGAAGGAACTTAGGGAGTTGGCCAGGTCAAAAGAACGTCTCGATGCAGAGTGTGAAGCAGGGGAAGGCTCTAAACGCAGCTGCAGCTTAGGTGTGTGTGAGGGACCCCACATTGTGCTGTGGAGCATCTCCTGTGCCCCGGTGGTCTTTCTCCTCTCCTTCATCACTTCCTTCTACTATGGCACCCTCACCTGGTACAATGTCTTTCTGGTGTACAACGAGGAACGGACGTTCTGGCACAAGATTACAATATGCCCCTTCCTCATCATCTTCTACCCGGTGCTCATCATGCCCGTGGCGCTGTCTCTTGCTCTGTACTCGGCTGTGGTGCAGGTGTCCTGGGCTTTTAGTGAGTGGTGGCAGGTCGTTCGAGATCTGGAGAAAGGCTTCTGTGGCTGGGCCTGTGGGAAGCTGGGACTGGAGGATTGCTCGCCCTATAGCATCGTGGAGCTGCTCGACTCTGACACTGTTTCTGGGACGCTGCAGAGCAAGGCTCCCAGTGAACTCGCTCAGACATCGTCGGTGTGAAAGCAGGCGGATGCCGGAGGCCAAGGCACACTATTGGACATTGCTTCAAAGTGCTTTAAATAATTCAACTGAATCTCAACATGCAAGTTTGGTTCAGTAATAGGCGACACACAAGTGCCAGGACATTCATGTTAATCACAAATAACGATTTAAGAATAAAGGTTTAACCGATAGATGAAAATGGTATCTTAAGCTTATGGAAATTTTACTCGAAGCTCCCATAGAAACACTCCCTCAGTGATATTCTGTAAATGATTATTTAACACTGCCTGAACTGTCCTAAGGAGTTGAACTACTCTGAGTTGTGGGAGGTCTTTTTTTTTCTACTTCCAGTTCAATAAGGTCATCATAGCTCCCCTCAGATGACAAAATGATTCATACAGTGTTCATAAACTGTCTGTGGACACTCACGTTTTACTTCATTTGTAAATATCTGTATTTAAATGTATGCACTGACATCAAAAAGACATATTAACCAATGTCTTTCATGCAAAGTTATTGTGATTGTTCGTAAACTTATGGCTGAATAGTGAATCTGAGGAGTCACAGGAGACTGAAGGTGTAAAACTTTCTTAATGGGTATTAAACGTTGGTGCAGTTCTTCCCTTCATAGCTCGATACATACATTATCATGACATGTTTCTCAGAGCTCAGTTTCATAATAATGTATATTTCGCACTTTAGTGATTTTCTTCTTTTTTCAGAAACAGAGCTGTAACTGTATGACGTGAAAGAACATGTCAGAGGATTGAACTATATATTAGTCTTGATTGTTAGTATCAATCTTTTTTTTTGTCTTTTTAGGGGATTTTGTCTTCTCAGATGTTTGTTCACATTAAGAAAATATATAGAATACTTCCTCTCAAAACATGTTTACATCCTTAAGTTTGTGTTCCATCTGAAACAGGGACCAGGAAGTATTCTAACATGTGAGTACTTGTTGGTTTCTGGGCCTTTAGGCTAATTCTAAATATAAAATAAACTGCCATGTCTCCGGTGCTATGTGCTCTGTGCTTGATGGAGAACTTAAAATTGACAAAAAGAGTGCTTAAGGCACAGAGACTGGGACGGATGGAGGAAGCCACAGTCGGCACAATCTGACAAGACAAACACTTCTTTCCTGAGTTTATCTTTTCTCAAAGTCATCAAATCAAAACACGTGTTTGTGAATTTAAACTATTTGTGTTGTCTTCACAATTTTGGATCACACAGGTCAACTGAAGTTTTCTGACTTTTTCTACATGAAAGTTCCTGTTAGACTTTTTTGATATTTTAAATGTTGCTTTAATTTATTTTAAATATTTAAGTCTAGTTTCGGAAAATTCTTTTAGCAAGTAGTTTTATACCCTGGCGCTGTTACAGACAGCTATTATGGACTGACTGGTAAACACAGCAAATTGATAAGATGATTTAAATATGTTGATGTGGATGTTTATGGTTTGACCTGGTGGGGTAAAAAATGTACTTTTCCTTATTTATAGGTAAAAAAAAAAAAATGAATCAGTGGTTGTGGTTTGTCTACCACATTGCATGTCGTGAATCCACATGGTGCAGAGTATGGAATCACACCAATGATAATAAAGTGTTGAACAATTACATTGCAATAATGTGCTCATTTCTAAATCTATGAACGCAACGTCTTATGTCACGGTGTAAAAGAGCGTCCTGCAGCAGGTCTCAGGTCAGCACATACTGGTGCACACACGCAGAAATGTTAAGTGATGTCGACTTTGAGATCTTATAATTGACATCCTGGAATGGCTCCTGAAGAAAATCCATATGCGTCAGTGCAAGCTCAGCAGTGTGGAAAAATACAGAATCCAAGAGACGAGCACTGCTCAGTGTATACAGTATGTATATCTTACTACTTTATTCTGTCCCATATCACTCTGTTAAACTAAAGTCACAAATTAAAGACTAGTGACAACTGGTCCAAGTCATCACTTTATTATTTATTTATTGTTTTTTTTTAACCGAGTGATTTAGAATTGAATTAAAAAAATAATAATAATAAATAAATGTGTAACATTTTTTGGGGAGTGTGCAGTCTACTTCTGTTGGGTCAGTATATTAAAGTATAGTCTATATTATTATTGTTATTTTACATGTGTTTGTGTAGTTTCAGGTATTCATTATTATTATTATTATTATTATTTCCTTTTTCATCCACTGGTTTTTAATCAATAATCACGTTTTCACTTGAAATTACTTGACAAATCCAGACTTTCCTCTGTGCACAGTGCCACATGAAACGCTGGGGGGCGTTGGACCTACGTCAATGTTGGCATCTCTTTTAACACGTCACAAAAAAGCTGGGCTGTTGCGGTGAAGCAAATGTTAAAGTTGTGACAGCCTGACACCTGTCCGCATATACAGAACTATTTTGACGCGAAAATATAACGTTCTTCTGAACGACGTAGCGTAAAATTTGTTGAGAGACAACTTGCGGAACAATTATCCGCGCCCTTCACAGTTTCACATCGGAGCCATAATAGAGTGACACACGGAGCTTGTATTAGAGGGAAACTGATAATGGCATCGAACAAAGTAAGTTTGCTGTTTACATTTCCCAATAAATACACGAAGTTAGCACGTTAGGCAGTGTTGTATGGTAATATTCTTGTTTGTTTGGGTTTATTTGGCGGTTTCGCTTGTGCTTTGAGTTTCAGACGAGTCAGTGGCATGTTGAGACATGTTCACACCTGAGGTTTAGACTTTAGAATCAAACGCACTCAGTCTCTCATCGTGTTGAATGTTCACACACTAAACTGTGTTTAATTTCAAAACAAACGATAATGTAAGAGAGATATTCACTCCAGAACCTAGGTACGCGCTCCAAATCACGGTGCTTTCTCTTAGGGACCATCAATAAATTCATATCTGAATCTGCATACGTCATAATTTAAGCCGTTCTAACATTTAAAATCGATAAACGGATATTCACTAATACCAATACCTTGTCATTCTTGCTAGCATGGTCGGCTCTATGTATTTTTTATGCCCGAGACGAGATGAGGATTTGTTTATCACCTGTCGTCTCCACCGTCCACCGTCATTTAAAGCTAGTTTTCCATGAACACGTTAGTTAAACTATGTACAAGAATGTAAGACAATAACACATTAATAAACGAATAATACTACACACACGCTGTACAGTATGGTACTCAACAGTGACAGTTGCTAAAACGAAAGTAAATACTAGTAGCATAGTAATAAATAGTAATACAAATAATAACTATAGATAGTGGTGAAATTAACAAAACATGTACATATTTCACTCTCTCTTTTTATTTGTGATTGTATTAACTATTATTATATCTCATTTGAAAAGTCAGGCACCGTGTATTTTTTTTGTGGTCATCTGATGCCCCTCCAGTAGATAGCGCCATAGATGACTGTATAATATGCCCTATTACAGATTCAGATTATCTGCAATTTCATCATGACTGGTCATATTGTAAATTCAAAATGATCCTCAATTGAAGATATCTACATTGTCCTTTTTTAGAGATGTTGAATTAAGTTCCAGATAACACGAATATTAGAATCAACCTAAATTAGTATTGTACACAAACGGTCCATCCATTCATCTTCTACGCTAGACAAACTGATTTTGCAAGGTGTTGAACAGACAGTTTTTTTAATATAAATATTTATGTAACATATAAGAAGCTCTAAAATCTAATGTACAGTGGAGTTAACTCCAATTAAAATAGGAAAGTCCTGTGACCAGTGGTGAAAATTGGTATTGGAGCTAAAACGTATAACCATAAAATGAACCTTAAATGGCTTTCTTGTCTTTGTAACCTCTAATGTGCTGAACCACGCAAAATGCATGAGGATAAAACCTGTGTTGTGTCAATTTATTATTTGTAGTCTGCGCTGGTGCTGTGCATGGATGTGGGCTTCTCCATGTCCAACTCTGCTCCGGGTGAAGAGCCGCCCTTTGAACTCGCGAAAAAAGTTATCCAGAAGTATGTCCAACGTCAGGTACGTTCACAAAAATGAACACAAAGAAAGGTCAGTAATCATACATGCTGGACACAAGTCCTTAGCATGTTTTTTTCTGTCTAACAGGTTTTTGCTGAGACTAAGGAAGAACTGGCTCTTGTTCTGTTTGGCACGGATTCCACTAAAAACCCTCTCTCCAGGGACGGCCAGTACCAGAACATCACCATCCATCGCCGCCTCATGTTGGCTGATTTTGATTTGTTGGAGGAAATAGAAAATCAAATTCATCCACAGAGTCAACAGGCAGATTGTATCCATTGAATTTATCAGTTTGTTAATTTCATTATATATCATCCAATTTCTACCTCTAAATATGGTACCTTTATGTTGTGTAGTGTAATAATTTGTTAATATACAGGTATTACAGATAACAAGTCTTTGGTGATTGGTTGGTGTTTTTCCCTCTTTGTACTCACATTTCTTGTGACATCAATATGCATATGTCCCTTGTTTAATATACTGGATAAGCCAAACAGACTTTCCAGTTATGCAGGTTTGTCCATTAGGGAGTTTTTAATTCATTAATAATTTAACAATACCATGATGATACATTTTAACGTTTAGTATGATGGAGGCTTCAATCTGTGTTGTGCTCTCCATCTTATCGGACATAATCTCCTTGAGAATGGGTACTTATGGATATTTACTGGTAAACATTTTGATTGGAAATTCCACTTTGTATTTATTCCATGGCCTTATCAGTAAGATAACACAACATACATATTTGGTGGGACAAAATCACAAATGGGTATCCCATAGAGCTTTTGTGTCTAGCTAGATGTCCCTTAACTGTTCATCTCATCAGGGCTGGATGCTCTTGTCGTCTGCATGGATCTCCTTGAGACAGAAACACAGTAAGAAGCTGTTTGTATCTCATCACAAAATCAATTGCACTGAATGAATTACTGGTTGTCTTTTACTCAGTATTGTGACTGTTGTTGTTTTTTCCAGTGGGAAGAAGTACGGTCGTCTCAACATTGTCCTCCTGACTGACCTCAACACCCAGTCGAGTGCAGACCAAGTGGATGTTATTACTGCAAACCTGAAACAAGCTGGCATCACTTTACAGTTCTTGTAAGGATGAGTGTGGAATTCTAAAACTAACATGTGTTACTTTATGTTTATGATACTTTAAATCATGGTATTTAAGGCACAAATGTAGTGCACACATTAAGTTTTATCCTTCATATCTTCAAATATCTAAGTCACTGGATAAAAAGTGCTTTAATTTTCTATAGGCTATGTTCCTGGCATATAATCGCTATTTTTGATGATTATAGAATTTCTTAAACTGACTTAAACTGTGATCTTTTGCATTGCCAGTTTGCCTTTCCCTGTGAAAGCCGATGAGCAGGGTGGAGGGGATGGAGATAACGGAGCCCCTAGTCACCCAGGCTCAGGGAAAGGTCTGTCACAGGAACAGAAGGAGAGCATGGATATGGTGAAACACATCATGTTAAGTCTGGATGAGGAGGACGGACTGGATGAAATTTATACATACAGGTCAGAACGCTCTGTTTTGCCTTTTGTTGCATCATTTTTTCTGCATATAAATGTGGATGATACTTTTTTTGGAAGATGCCGTGTGATGTGGATTTCTGTGTGCTTCACTCTCACTGTAGGAACGCTCTTGAACAGCTGCACATGTTCAAGCGTATCGAGAGGAGACCCATGGCCTGGCCCTGCCAACTTACAATTGGCAGCTCTCTGGCCATCCGTATTGTAGGATACAAAGCAGTAAGTTGATTTTTAATTATAGTAGATGACTTTATTTAACATATTTGTTATTTAATTACATATTTAGATCTGGTAAAAAATTTGACCCCTTGTGGCTAAAAGGCGACTCCATCACTACAAATGATGCAGCACTAATAAACAGTGGAGCACACAGGTTTTCTCATCCACTAATACCATCTACCTACCTAATACTACCTATCATATTGGACAGGTCACACAAGAGACGCTGAATAAGTCATGGATCACAGTTGATGCTCAAACCAACCAGAAAGACGACGTGAAGAGGGAGACTGTGTATTGTCTGGACGACGACAATGAGACCGAGGTGCCAAAGGATGACATCATTCAAGGTCAGGGGACGCTCACGAGGTACAATTATGCACTGCGATCGATTCGTTCATCGTTCACATTCACTTTTTGGTTTGTAGGTTTTCGTTATGGAAGTGACATTGTTCCCTTCTCCAAAGTGGATCAAGAGCAGATGAAGTATAAACACGATGGGAAGTGCGTCGCTGTGCTCGGCTTTGCCAAACAGAAAATGGTATTCACTTTTTTTTCTGTAACAATGTGATTAAACATGGCCTCTAAAAAATAGCTTAAAGGTCCCTTATTATGCAAAATCAACTTTTTAATCATTTGAATCCTTATATTTGGGACTCTGGAGGCCCTACCAGGCGCCAACGTGTGGTCCTCCTCAGTCTAAGTACAAGAGATAAAACACAAAATGTTGACTTCCGTACTCCTTGGGTCGTCACAATGCGCTAAATTCCTGGTTAATAGTTGTCTCGCGGAGCTCGGCTTTGTCCGTAAAAACATGCAAGAGTGCTGGCGAGGGCAACGGCTTCTGAAAGGAAGTCCACAAAAAGTTATATTCTTGGCTCCACAGTGCAGCACAGAGTTCTACACAAACTTCCAGCCTCAGAGGATTTATCTGTCCAGTGGATACATGTTATATATGATGGCAATGTGCCTGCTAGAGCCTGCAAATGATCACTTTTCCAAATGCTAACTGCTGTGAGCTCCCAGTAGCCTCTGTGACTGATGTCATTTCCCGTCCCTTAAGTTTTTTTTAAAGAGATACTACTAAACAGAGCATTCTGAACAGGGCTGTTTTGGCAGGGTGATTGAATTGCTGTGGTGCTTCATCTTTATGTTATTTTGACCAAAGCATGTCACAGACATGTTCATTAGGACACCAGGGAACTAAGTTAACTTGTAGAAATAGGGTATAATATGGGACCTGTAATAGGTAAATCCTAATTTAAACCTAAACTTTACAATTGAAATGTTATTGTCTGCATGAAGGTACAACGTCATCAGCTCATGGGAAATCGGGTCATCAAGATGTTTGCTCCCAAGGAGGATGAGGTGAGACCGGAGAGAACTGCATATCTGTACAGTGCTAGTGAGTTCACGTTGATAATGTCATTCATGTCTACCTCTACATTGTCCATGCAGCATGCTGGTGTGGCACTGTCGGCCCTCATTCACGCACTGGACGAACTCCAAATGGTGGCCATCGTGCGTTATGCCTATGACCGGCGCAGCAACCCTCAAGTAGGAGCAGCTTTTCCTTGTATCAAGCAGAACTACGAGGTGAGATTATCGACTCCAAACTGTGCTGTTTACTCACTGTTTACTGTTTCAAATGGCATAGAGGTAATGGTCCGTCTGTCACCCTCCACAGTGCCTGTTGTTCATCCAGCTGCCCTTCTCAGAAGACCTCAGACAATATACATTTCCTTCTCTCGAAAACAACAAAAAGTTCACTCCATCAGGTACTTTTTTTTGTGTGTGTCCTGTCTATTCAAATGTGTTACATTAGTAATAATCATAGTGCTTCAAAAGATCTCTCTCTTTCTCAATATGAAGCACCCCAAATGGTACTTCACTCATAAACAGTAGCAGTTTTTTGCAATTGGGATTTTTTTTCCAGCATCAGACAGCGGCTGTCACGACCTGCTTATGTAAACGTAACCTTTGTTGCCTCCTACAGGCGCAGAAAGTAAAAGCTGCTTCAGAATGATAACATTACTGCACTTCATGCTGACGCATGCCTGTGGATGGCATACATCAGCATGTCTACCTTGCTTCAATAGCAAACATCGAGAATAGATTCAGAACTGCACAAGTCAATGAGATTTTTCAACTTAAGTTTAAGTTCCAAGTATGATTCATGGATGCAAAGTCTTATCTAAATGTACATTATTGATAGTGTTTGATTTTTTTCATATTCAGTGTGGGGTTTAAAAGACTGACTCACCTGAATATTATATATAAGTACATAATCATCAGCAAATTATCATAAGCTGTTACATAACTGAATTAAAAAGTGCATTCCCTCTGGAAAGTATTGATTCTAATTGTATTTGTACTGTTACTAGATAAGACACTAGTATAAATGTCAATAAAAACGAAATATTAGGTACTTCAAAACCTTAATAACAGATGACCATTGCTCACTTGTGGTGCAAATCTGAATGTAGATGATTATTTCTACAGTGGGACATGGACTGTTGACTGGCATGTTTTTTTTTTAGACTCTCAGCTGTCTGCTGTGGACTCTCTCATTGACTCCATGATGCTAGTGGAGGAAGATGAAAATGGAGAAAGTAAAGACATGTTAAAGGTCCACCACATTCCCAACCCTCATTTCCAGAGGCACTACCAGGTAAAGCTGCACAGTGTTAGTGTTTCAGACCCAAAAGTTGTTGAGTTCAAACCAGTCACCAGTCTATCTCACTTCCTTTTCCAAACATTTGCATCAAGTGTCTGCATCATCGAGCATTGAGCCCCGACACCCCGCTTCCCCCCATGGAGCCGTGGCTGAAGGCAGCTCTCCAGCCCCCTGAGGTCATTACTAAACGTTGCCAAGCTCCACTAGAGGAGATAAAGAGGAAGTTTCCTCTTACAGAAGTGGAGAAAAAAAAGAAGCCAAAGACGAGTGCTCAGATTTTTGGCAAAGAGTAAGTTTGATTCGCCATGGTGCTGCGTTTCTAAGGCCCCATTCAGAACTGGTATTAACATCTGTCCTGATTGATTTAATCACAGTGGGACGGGGTCAAGTGTGACTGTTAACACTTGGATCTCCTATGACCACATGTGATCTGATCACACTGTGTTCAAATACACAGACATTGTTTCTGTGTTTTTAACAAGCCTGAGTGTACAGATGTGTCTGTTGTCAATGTATGCATGGGTGTCTGTGTGAGTAGGTGTTTGTGCACAAGTGACGTCAATCAAAGCTTAAAATAATATTTTTAACCATTGGCAAAGGACCATTGCATGCTCAGGAATGCTTCCCCAAACCTCCTCAGGGTGGGATCTGTTTTTATCTGACCACTTATTAGATTAAGTGCATTCAGTCATGTAGATAGCACTGTAATCGGATATCTCGGGATGGCTGATAGTACCAGATCTGCAAGAAAATCAAAATCTTCCAGAGAAGGCTTGTTGATTGTGGTTTGAGATTTTACTAATAACGAAAATAATATCTCACTGACCTTTTTATGATTTACAGCTCTGAGGAGCCAGATAGTAAGAAGGCCAAAGTAGACGATGAAGAAGAGGAATATAATCTGGCCAACATTGCTGAAGGCTCTGTGACTTCGGTAAGAATCGGGGGCGAGAATCACATAGTATCAAAACCAAAGAAGTACTTTGCCATTTGTTTGAACTGGCATGCTACTATAAAAATTTCCATTTCACTGAAGTACTGACTTGAATTAAACACTTAACCAGGTGGGAAGCGTCAATCCAGCCCGAGACTTCTGCACTCTCATCAAGTTGAAGACTCTTCCATTTGGAGAAGGTGAGGTCCAGTTTTGCCTGTTGTGTGTGGCTAGTTGACTGCCATGACTCATGTTCAGTTCTTGCTAATGTGTTTCTCTTTGTTGGGTTGTGGTGGCCTCTGTGTCCTTCACAGTCTGTCAGCAACTGACTCACAGGATAGAGCAGTTGCTTAGCAACAAGAACACACAGTACTACATGAAGAGCATCACCTGTATCCAGGCTTTCAGAGAGCAGTCGGTTACGGTAAATAAACATTCACTATCTTGCATTTGGGAAAATGAATGGGGCGATGTGGGGGTTTCTGATGTTGGAGTGTGTTTTGAAACAATATTAAGATGTGCACTGAGCGTCAACCCGAGAAGCTTATGATAAGACTGGAATTGAGGCCAGTTCTTGTGTGATAGAGTTTATGTGTCTGTCTGCATGTAGATGTGAGTCTTTAGGAGACGTATAAATAGATTTTGATTCTTGCATCTCTCTTGCAATTCAGCTAGGGAATGCTGACCTGTACAACAGCTACCTCCAATCCTTGAAAAGGAGCATCCCAAGCAGAGGGTTAGAGGTCTTCTGGGACCTGCTTGTACAAGGTTCAGTATGATAAGATTTCTTCACTTGGTGCGGCAGGATTGTACTCATTTTCTCACAAATCGTTCCTCCCTTGGGATGAGATGAAATGTTTGCGTAGCTTTGTGCAAAAAAATGTGATTACCACAAAAATGGGAGCTGAGTAATGTTTAAAATGCCTTGTCGCCTGAATTACAAGTGTCCTGAAGTAGTTCTCACTGGATGTAATTCTTGTTGTTGAACAGATACGATCAGTCTGATCAGCAAGGATGAGGTCGAGGGAAGCACTGTGTCCAAAAACGAGGCTAATCAGGTGACCTAAAAAAAACCTACATTAACCGCTTAGGAATGAGTGAGTGAATATTTGTAATCTGTTCCTGACTGAATCATACTTTCTTAGTTTCTGGTTGCCGAGGAGAAGAAAGAGGAGACCGCTGCACCTCCAGCTGAAGATACAGGAGATGTTGATGACTTGGTTAGTAGAGTTTTAATTTTTGAATCATGTGTTCCTCACCCATGTAAAAGCCATTTCCTGTAAATGTTTCAGTATACTGTACGTCTGTGTCTCATAATAAGCTGGGGTCTGTGGAGACTTCTGATATAAACTCCCTGATCTTAACTTTTTCCCTCTCTTCCTGTGCAGCTGGACATGATGTAACAGGGGAGGCTATGGGAGAGTCTGCAAGTGGACATGCAGAGAGAAATGAGAAGAATGCACTCTTTCAGCCCAACCAGACCAAAACCACTACAGCCGTCCATTGTTTTGCCTCCCACTTGGTGATGTCTTTTTAAACTGGTGATATTGAGTCTGCAGTACAGTGGGTTTTTCGACTTAATGAAATTTACATTACTTCTGTGTTAAAATTCTTCATGTCGAATGTATACAAGAATGTTTAGGCCTTTGTTTTTGAGAAATGTCAGTCTCATATGTACATTTTAAGAATTATATAATTCCATTGTAATACGCAGTCATGGATACAGTCAGTCTTTGCAATGTTGACATTTAACTGCACTAGAAACCTTTTACTTAATAGAAAACAGCACTCCAGCATCCTACAAACTGCAAGTTTATTATCGTTGATCAGTAAAGCTTAACTGTTAACTGTTGAAAAACTTCAACTTGTGCTATGTATTTGTATAACAAAATGCTGAGGACGGATACAGTTAGAGTGACGTTTGAAAAACTGTACAGTGCACGGTGGAATTCCATTAAAAATGCTAGATTATCAGCAGTAGCACCATCATGATATTCATGTCCACATGGTCTCACTTTAACATACCCACTGCATGAAGTGGTCAAACAAACCGGACTGGGAAAGATCAGAGAACTCTTTCCCTTTAAAGATGGCGTGCCGGTCGCCCATAGCCAGCTTCATGAGGACTTCTTGGTCAACGTCACTTCCTGTGGCTAACACGGTAGAGACGACTTGTGCCCCTCGCATTGCACTAATCGCCTCCTCCAGGTTAATGCTGTCAGTGATGCCGTCTGTGATGAAAACAAAGGAAATCTCTGCATTGCGTCTCGTCAGGCGATCGTTTCCTCTACCCAGTACGTTGTCAATGGCGTGAATGATGGCAGGCCCCACGCTCGAGGAAGAATCCATATAATGCATGCGGGCAATCCCGTCAGAGATGATGGCGGGGTCATGTGTGAGAGGGAAGGCTAAGTGGTTCTCGTTCTCCTTGCCGAATTCCATTAGCGCTAAACGAGCCCGCATGCGATCGTTCTTGTTGCGGGCGAGTCCAAGTTCGTCTGCCACTTTCTGCACGAATTCACGAACACGGCGGAAGTTGTCATTCCCAAGGCGCTCTGAGCCGTCAAGTAAGAACACCAAATCCACAGGCCGATTAGCGCAAAGAGCTACGTCGGGTTCTAGGAGACGAGAGAGGGAAACTCACTGAGCTGCAACACTTTTAATCTCTGAACATGCAAGAAGACTCTAGGTATGACTGACACCTACCACTTTTGCAGGGCAAATCAGGGCACACAATGACTGGATCTGGAAGATGAAACCAAAAAGACATCAGTTAGACAACTGTCAGGATGAATATTTTAAACCCTGGTACAGGCTTACCTGGACAGAGCACAGTCTCCATTGTTTCTATGAAGTCCTCAGCCACCAAATCAATGTAGCTCTTCATCGCAGTGACACGTTCCTTCTTGTCGCACGCTATCGACCCCAGGATCTCGTCATCCTGCGTCTTCTTAAACATATCGCCAACTCCGATGGCGTTCACCACCACGTTGTCGTCGTCGCAAAGGTACTTCAGCAGATCCTCGTCGTCTCGCGGGTCAAAACGACCGTCTGTGATCACCACCACGGAAACTTTGGCCCGGGCTCTCTTGCTGTCCCTGATGAGGGTGTCGTAGGCAAACTTGAGAGCTGATGGCGTGAAGGTGCCCCCGGCGATCCACTGTAGATTCTTCACCGCCATTTTAAACGTGGACATGGAGTTTATGTTGGGGTCATCGAGGCGAATGGCCTCAAAGGTCCCGTTGTGACTGAACTGTACGACTCCGACTCTTGTGCCTGGAAGAGCAAATGCAATGCGTGATGTGCATGAATGGGTTGAAAAGGTCCAGTGTGCAACATGTAACAGGAGTTATTGGCAGAAATGTAATATACTACTATTAAGTATGTTTGGTCAAGTGTTAAATGCTTTAAAATAAAAAGTATTTGGCTTTCGTAGCCTTAGAATAAGCCTTTTAGGCTTTAGGCACTGGGCCTTGCTCTAGGGTTATGGTTAGGTCGCCATGTTTCTACTGTAGCCTGAATGGACAAACAAAAAGAACAAGGTCCTTTCTGGTAAGTAAAAGCCACAGTAGTTTCCTGATGCACTTGGGAAAGTCAGAGTCCTTCATTTCTTACAATCTACATACATCAATATAGAGTAATAAGGTCGACTGTTGTCAAAAAATGGCATGGAAGAATGTTAAATGTTTGGTTAAAAATGAATGAAAAATCACTGAAGATGCATTAGTATTTACACTTAAATTCCAGCACAAAGCTCAAAGATGACACACACGCTCTGTACTTTCTTCTTTCTCAGTCAGTGTTTATGAAAAGCAGTGAGCTAACGTGGGGGCCTCTCCAAATAGTTTACTCTTTATTCATTGGTGGATTAAATGATTCAGTCTTTGGAAACAGTTAATCTATTATGGCAACCTTCGCTGGTCATTTGATACCACATCTGCAGAAGGATTTACGGGGGATGTCTGCGCTGTGTTTTTGCTCGGCTGTACCGGTTGGTGAAGCGGGGTCGCTGGCCATGGAGCCCAGCCTGTTGATGGTGTTGATAACAAAGTTCTTTTCCAGGGTGAAGTTTGTCAGCCCGACGCTCTCCGAGCTATCGATTACAAACACGACGTCCAGAGCTCCACAGCGTTTCTCGCAGTCTGAGACAGAGACATGAAAAAGGATTCATCTCGATGAAAAAAAAACACTGATAAGGAACTTGTGTTTGATGCATCGACCGCAGCGTGTCTCTGTGTCATGGTGACGGTGTTTTGCCTACCACAACAGCCACACGTCTCCCTAATGTAAGTCATGACATCACAGTCCTGCAACGACATGTATGCAAGTTAGGCGCGACGAGACCATGATAGTTTACATGATGTAGTATAAACAGAACTGTTCATGTTTACTCACAGTAAGCCCAGGATCACCCGCAGGCCCCGGATCCCCCTGCACTCACACAGGAACATGGCAATGCAGTTGAATCTCACAATACGAATGAAAAAATAATGATTTGAGTGAGTGTGCTGTTGCTTACATCAGTTCCAGGTTCTCCTCTTTGTCCTCGTTCTCCTGGCTCACCTTGCTCGCCTGGTTGTCCCTAAAGTATAAGCATTCTACACTGTTACTCATTTTTCTGCACAACACTACATTTCTTTATTATTTTTTGTTTTTTTTGCACTACATACTGTACATCTACTATCCTCCTGGGTCACACATTACATGAGGGTGAGATATAATCTGCCAAATATTGAATGAAATCAGGATATTTTGAGCAGCCAGAAAAACACCCTTTATGTTACAAGGTTGGAGCTGCAATCCCATTTTGGCAAGTGGAAATGTACATTTTTGGTGTTATATTGGTCCTTTAGGTGTATTTCAACAGGTAAAAAGTATGGGTGAGGTATAGTCTGCCAAATATGACCCCGCACCCGCTAAATCTAGTATTGTATAACTTCACAGATTACAGAGACTGTTATAAATGTGTAGTCTGTGTAGTCGAGCATGTTTTCGCCCTTATGTTTTCTTCAATTGTCGCTGATACAGGACCTAAAAGCTCAACAGGAACATTTCTCTCCAAAGTAAAAGACGAGGCCCTTGTTTCTAAGACAAAACTACTCATTAATATCTTTTTTTGGAACGACCCCGACTGATGACTGATTCTGAAAAGATAGGAGATTGTAGTGAGTGTGACTTCCTGCCTGAGAACCGCCCACATTGTTGTTGTTGGAGTGATGCATTCTGTTTGAGCTTACAAAATTAACCGTTTAGCGGCATGGACATCAAAGTTTTGCATTTTCTTTCTTACAGCTTCTCCTAGTTGTCCTTTGTCTCCAGATTCTCCTTTAGGGCCACATTCACCTCTGCCCCCTCTCGGTCCTCTGCTGCCTGGTTCACCTCTCTCTCCCTGCGGATGAGGTAAGACTCCGGTGAAGACATTGAAAGCAGAAACGCAGAAATATCAGGAGGTAAAACAGAAAAAACGTTACAGTGGGTCCTCTCGATCCAGGATAGCTGAATCCTTCTCTTCCCTGGTCTCCCTTTAGAGAGAAAAAAAAAACATTGCAATTTCTTTGCAGAATTTGATCATCTTAAACAACGAACTATTTGCCTACCTTTGGTCCCTGGGATCCAGAGTCCCCCCTTGGTCCAGGATCTCCTGAGCTTCCCCTGGTGCCCTGCAACCACAGAAAGAAGTGGTGTCTGCAGATATTTTGTGACACATCATTTTAGAACACTAGCTCCAGTAAAGTTGATAAAGAATAACGTACATTTGCACCGACAGGCCCTGGTCCTCCAGGGTGAGCCCTCGGCCCTGGTAGTCCTTGGTCTCCCTAGAAAAGAGAGTCAGAAATAAACATTGCTGACATCACCTTCACTCCAGTCCGCATAGACTTACTTATTCTTGTGAATTTGGCAATGCATGGTACTGGATAGATGTTTTTTGCATTACAGTTTCTCTGGAAAATGTGTTTTAATGATAACAAAGTGTGCTCAGAATGAAGTGCATGGACACATTTGTACTGGAAGCTGCTGACTCATCTTTAAGTCCACCCACTTGACGATCCCCTCACCTTTGCTCCCTTAAATCCTTCTTCCCCTGGGTGACCTCTGCCTCCCAGTGGACCTCGGTCTCCCTGGAAAAATAAACGGATGTGTCAGGATTTGCACTACGCCATTATTCATCAACTAATGCAAACAAAAACACAACATGTCAGAGCAAGTTTCCTGGGAATCTGGTCTGGAAATAACCTTGAGCTACACAGAGGCACATTTTTCTGGCTTAATAACAATAATGATTCCCGTTTGAAGGAGTAACTGAGAGATTTCACTCCTTGTCTCCTTGGAGTTGTTTCATGCAGCTTAATGTTTCTAATGGCTTTGTTAGTTGGCGGCAAAATCACAGACACTAGCTCCTTTTTCCATGTTCTACACACACTACAATAACTTCATTCATTTAACATAAAAGTCTCCAGTTTTGTACTGTGAAAAAAAAACAGTGCAAACAACTTGCATCCATTTATAACATACTATTATATATGTTTAAATAAAATATTGAATTATTAGATTTAGATGATATAATATGATATATGTTTAAATAATATATATATATACACATATATATATGTATGTATATATATGCATATATATATATATATTATTTAAGTAAAATAAAATGAATATACATGTATGTCAATATAGTTCATATACTGTATATATACAAACACAGCTTTACCTGCTCTCCTTTTGGTCCGTCAGGTCCTGGTGCTCCCTTTGCTCCAGAGTCTCCTCTCCTTCCCTTCAACACATTTCAGACAAACTTATAACAAACTATGGCAAATACAGTATATACAGTAAATAAATGAATGTATTAAAGTGTTTGCTATACCTCTTCGCCTTTAGGTCCAAGTAAGCCTTCAGACCCCTGTGAAAGTGTTTCAGAGTCAGTTTTGCAACAACTTACTACAATATGACAGAACTATTTATAATGATGAAATAAGGAATAAAAATGTTGTCCGTACTGAAGGTCCCTTGTTTCCTGGAGGTCCTGGGATTCCAGGATTTCCTATTTCACCCTAACAAGAAAAAAAAATCAGGCCTGAGATTCTTTGTTTTCAAAGTAAATCAAACATTAATGTTTTCTGTTGTGATTCAATTTGAAGGTCACCTTTGGTCCTAGATCACCCGCAGTTCCAACGGGGCCAGACTTCCCAGGTAGGCCAATGTCTCCCTATAGATGACAAATTTAAAGACATTTACTGAGGTGCATTTGTACTTAACAGCAGATGACTTACTTGATCTGAACAGAGTTGTAGTCAATGTGATCCCTAACACCTGCACTTTTCCTGCTAAAGCAAATCAAAATGTCCGCTGTGCAGAGGTCTCACACAAGAGAGCCTGAAACAGGCTACAGAAAAACACTTTTCCTGGCACAAAATGTTGCTCAGCTGTTCGATCCAACAGCTGTTCTAATAGCCAAGTTGTAACAGCCAACTCAACACTGGGAAGAATGGATGACAACGAGTCTTCAAGGTTTTTTACGATATGGTATCATTCATTTAAAATGATCATACATATTTATTTCCCCACTAAATCTTTACTTTTCTGACCACAGTGGGAAAACTACAGCTCCATGCTGGTCTGTCTTCACTTAATTCTCATGGGAATCTATTTGCTTTATTGTAAATATTTTAGTCTGGACCTGAGTGTTGGACTGACACACTGACACAACCACATAAACAACATCTGCAATGTACCAACTTCCTGAGCCATGAACATTCACTGA
Source organism: Microchirus variegatus (assembly GCF_963457635.1). Classification (NCBI taxonomy): domain Eukaryota; kingdom Metazoa; phylum Chordata; class Actinopteri; order Pleuronectiformes; family Soleidae; genus Microchirus; species Microchirus variegatus. The sequence goes on from NC_139823.1 coordinate 7,159,543, forward strand.
ATGTTTCCCGTTTGCTTGTTTCAGGGGAAAAGATATCAAACACGTACCTTTGCTCCTTCGTCACCAGGTAACCCAGTGTCACCAACTTCTCCGGGATATCCATCAGGTCCCTTTGAGACACAAGAAAACACTTATGTGGTATGTATTCTTCTTTTCATAAAGATAAGAGTAATGATCTTAACAATGGCAGAATTGATCACCTTTGTACAAGAACATATTGAGACAAACATGAAAAATACACAACTCACCTTTTCACCCAGATCACCTTTGCAGCCAGGAGCTCCAATTCGGCCAATTTTACCCTGAAGATTTCACACATATCATATAATATCACATCGTATCACATATGTGGCATCATGTCATCATATCATACTGTATGTCTATATACTGCGGTACATTTTACTCACCTTTTGGCCGTCAGTTCCATCCCTGCCACCTACTCCTGCCACACCCTGGGAGTCAGTGAAGACGGAAAATGACCCACAGTTTCACAGTACTGAGTGTAGTAGTATACACCAAAGGAACATGGAGGTAAAATAATAACAAAATGTAAATAATCACTTACCATCGCTCCCCTTGAACCCAATTCACCCTGATGAGATAAAACCGACCCATTAATCCAAATAAAGCATCTTTCAATTTCAGTGATGAATGTCACAACAGGAATATATACAAATTTGCTCTCACCTTATCACCTTGAGAACCAAAGTCTCCCTGTACAAGAGCACAGATAAAGTATTGTTATTACATGTATTGTTATTGAAAAAAAGGTCTTAAAACGCTACAAAGTGCAAAATTCAGCCAGAACAAACCTTTGGACCAGGTTGTCCTATTGGACCTTCAATACCAGGATCACCCTGAAATATGGAAAATATACATTCAGTTTTAAAGTGATGATAAAAACAGAGTGAAGTTCAGATAAAGAAAATGTCTACGTACCGGTCGGCCCTTTTCACCTCCTCGCCCAACTTTACCTCTGTCTCCTTTAACACCCTGTAAATGACAAGAAATATTAAGATTTGAAAAAACAATACTTAAATATAAATGTACATTTCCATTTCCGGTGTTATTACTCACTTTTGAACCTCTAAGCCCTGTCGATCCAGGAATCCCAGGAGTCTCAAAGCACTTATGTTCATAACACTAAAGGATAAAGAAGAAAAAATAAGATTCAACACATGACAACCACAGGGTGATTTTTTTTTAAAAGCTTGTGTACCCATAATCTTTCCTACCTGTTGATATGCTTGATATTTCTGCAAAGAGAATACATCAGTGAGTGAAAATGACCTAAAAGTCAAAATATAAACAGATAAATACAAAAAAAGGGAGTACATCACCATGGCTTTTATGATGCGATCAATAGAGTCTGTCTTTATTTTTGGTCGCCCGTCAACAATGTCTACAGCCATGTAGTCATCGCGGTAAACTTCAGCGGGAGAACTGGCTATCTCTCTCATCCCGACATCATCGATGTTCCTGGATGCTGCCACGGAGAAAACCTTGATCCCTGCCTCGCGAGCCTTCTCTGCCATCGTCTTGATCCCCCCGCACGGACTTCCTGTCACGTGGCCGTCGGTGATGACCACAGAGAAAAGGACCGCGCTGCTCCCCGAGTAGTGATGAGTCACTTGGTGCGTCATGTTTTTCAGGGCGCAGTCGATGTAGGTGCCCTTTCCTAGGTACGTGATCCCGCCGAGGTTCCTGATGAAGTTCTCCCTGGTAGTGAACTGGCTGAAGACGATCTGCGTCTGGGAGAAATGGAGGCCTCCTATGGACCAGCTGATCTGGATCTGGCCCTTGTACTCCTCATCAGCCAGCTTCTGGGCAAAGATCTTGGTGAACTCTTTGATGTTTTCCACCAGAATACCAGGCGGTGACTCCTGTAAGGCGATGGTCTCTGAGGTGTCGATGGTGAAGTACAACTTGATGGGACAGTTGACAATCCCTGATGCACGAGGGAGAAGAAATTTCAGCACAAGTACCTTAACTTTGTACAGTATGTATATATCTTACATGCAGTCATGGAACACAAGTGCATTTATACATAAAGCTGCAGTCATAACCTTATTATTCTGCCTCTGCTTGGCCTTTGTGAACAGAAACAGAAATGTAATTGTGTTCTGCTTCCTTCATCTGCTCAAACAAGCTCCGTCAAGCAATACTATCAGCAGCGTTAGAGTGGGCGGGGGCCATTTCTCCTATCAAACTGCTAAACCACTGGGTTTTTGAGCAGTAGAATTCACTTCTGAAACATTTTGTGGCCCCCTCTTTGTATTTTCAGTATCATACTCCAGTCGTCTTGCTTTACTAGTAGAATGTTGACATAAACTATATCACTTCCTGTGTGCAGCACAGGGAGTCATGTGGAGCTGAAAGGCTTAACGCACAACAATTTTAAGTACATTTGAGGTACTTGTGCTTAACGACTAAAATCTTTATACTTACACTGCATTTCTTTATTGTAACTTTTATTCTACTATTCTATCGCTTTATTTACATCATAAATTAAGATTTTCTACCCATACAAAACGTGTGATTAGTTTTGTTATAAATACAACACAGACATGACTAATATTGTAATGAGTGACTATTTTAATGTTGTTCTTCAGACTTTTCCTGGTTCTAGCCTTCATGAATTTGCCTCTTATCCTTGAAAAATTCTATGATGTTTGGACTATAAGTGTATTTATAACATATGAACAGTTTGTATATTGTGATGCATTTGCAGATATGAGGCAATAAAAAAACAAGCTCCATCTTCAACCAGCTTTTAAACAATGTGTCACTAATAATTAATATCACACAATTACCTCAGGACGCTTTACATGGTTTACAAGGTCAAGACCTAACAATTACTATAAAGAGACCCAACAGTTTACACAGGGAGAAAGCACTTAGTGACAGTGGAGAGAAGAAATCTCTGACAGAACCAGACTCAGAGTGCACGACCATCTACAAGAACAGTGTTGCATAATTAGTACTTTTATTTTAATATTTAGTTCAGTTTGTTGCTTAGACTTGTAGACTTTTACTCTTACTTATTTCTGTAGTGTGGTTATTTTACTTCTGCTTAAGCAAAGGATCTGAGTTTCTACGATTTCTTCCACCACTGAGTACTTTAACCCTTTATGGTACTACTCAACCATTTGGTCGACCACACTAAGTCACTATATCTCATTGAAAAATGCATCAAGCTGAACTCACTAACACTTAATTTGTCTTGTGAATGTTGTACTTTATGAATTATGCAAACCAGGTTTATTATGAACCGACGTCTCAACCGTTTGGTAGAGGCCTGTATCTGAAATACTCTAGGGCAGGGGTCACCAACGTGGTGCCCGCGGGCACCTGGTAGCCCGCAGGCAGCCAATACGGTGCCCGCGGGCTCACTTCACTTCACCTCAATTGCATGTATCCGTATGATCGCTCAGTAAAATATCTTTGATATTGTTTATAAAAACTGATAATTGTTAGGAGTAAGCACTGGAATTAATGTGTATGCAGTTGAATGCATAATATTAATCATTTAAATGGTAAGCAAACAAAAAAATGTTAATGTGGTAGCCCTCCATATTATTCTTTACCCTTCAGGTAGCTCTCATCTCAAAAAGGTTGGTGACCCCTGCTCTCGGGTCTAATTTCACCTTATTATTATCATAAGTAAAAAAAATAATACATTTAAAAAAAATGCTTTTGCTTTTTTCTTGGTGCGTACCTTAAAAGGTTAAAGATTTAAATTGATATTGAAACATGATATTATAATCACACTTTCTTTGTGCAGGAAAATGGATCGAGGAACTCACTCTCACAACCTGAGGGTCTCAGTGGGGGCTGAGGTGCTGGAGTCGGTCCTGGACTGTCCCCTCTCCCAGGTATTGGCCTGGGCCCACGAGGGCCCACGACTTGAGGGATAGCAGCTTGGAGAATGCATAGAAAAATGAGCCCTGAAATCATCGCCATTTTCCCCCGCAACCCCTAAAAAAGACGAGGCAGAGGGGTACAGTATTACAATACCACACACATGCTGAAGGCACACTTTTAACTCCCTTTAAATGCAGGAAATAGCTGTCAAACAAGTGAGTCTTCACAGAAGGCGTCTCCGCAGAGTTTAGGAATGTTTATCGTTGTTTTAAACAATGTCACTGAGGAGAAAAAAAAAAAAAAAAGGTTTGAATTGTAGCCGAGATAAAAATGGTGGTTGTTGGATACCACCTGCTCACTGAAGCTTAAATCCTGGGTTGAAGGGGCGGACAAAGTATTTCATGTCAGGAACATCAAAGCACAATAAATAAAAATAACAGATTGCGGGGCTGAATGATATTTTTGTGTAGAAAATAACATCCAAAGTAGACCTGATTGGTTTGGTGGAAACTAGACTAGAGCAGAGGTGTCGAACTGTGGCAGCCCCCAAATCGATTACACGAGGCCCACTCTTAATATCGTTAAGTTTAATTACAGATATCTGCATTATTGTTTACTTACTTTTTCATTTATTTCTGTTTTTTTTTTATATAATAATAGATTTATTCTGCATCATAAATATGTTTTGTTGTGAAGTATACATTGTTTCACATCAAAACAAACACTTTTACTTTGAAATTAATATATTTACTTTGATATTATGATGGAATATTGTGTTATAATTTAAGATCATTTTGCCCACCCACTGTTTTAGTCCCACCCCTTCTCGAACCGGACTAGACACTCATTGGCCCCCCAACGCCTTTATTATCATTGTGCAAGACAATAAGTGGTGGATCCTTTGAAAACTAACGAAACACTTGCAAAAAACAAAAACAAAAAAAACACTCAATGACATCAGAGAACATGAGAACATGAGTTTGTACAAGAGCCCACACTGACACTTTGTTTGTAAAACTTGTAACATAGACCCAAAGCCATAAACTTTAATTGCTTTGAACTGATGTGCGACCCCTGGCCCCCCTTTGCCTGGGGCCCTCAAAGCCTCTTAAACGCCCCTGCAGCTGGAAAGTAACAGATAACAGTTACGGAAGTTTTGACTGTATATGGAGGTACTTTTTATTTCACTTTAACATATGTGTTTTACTGTTTGTAATGTTTTTGCATTATTGTAGTTTCTGTTGCACAGTTCTTGTTTTTCATGCGGTGCATGCATATACTGTATATTTACATTTCTTGCTCTTCCTTAAATGTACAAAACAATATTCTAATCATACTATGGGACAGTATATAACTGTATATATGCAGTATATACAAACATATTTATCAATACTGTGTGACGAAACAATATAACATTTAACAAGGACTTTTTTAATACAAGTTCACACCTTTTATTTTTGTTTATCGCACACAGAACTATGGATACTTTAACTTTTGTTCATTTACGCGTCAGTTTTACAGTCTTTAGGGGGGAAACAGACGAGAGAACATGAGATATCTCACAGTCAGTAACGTGTGTGAGTCACATAAACTTTAAACTGCATCGATTCAAATCTTATAAAAGTCAGAATAAAGAGCACTCACCGCAGGAAACAACATGTAAATGTCCAAAACTGCCACTTCAGACCGTCAGGAAATTCAAGTATAATTCCCAGAGTCTGTGAACTAACAGATAATCATCTTAAAGTATCCGTATCACAGATGTGAGTGTGGGTCAGCAGCTGGATGATGAGGGGCCGCCCGTTTTTATTCCCAAACGGACTCGATGGCGCGCTGCGTGCGCGTCCACGCGCGGGAACTTCTCATTGGGAGGAGAGTAAAGTGATGTTTATGGTGAGAAAGCAGCTGCTCTGGGAAAAAAATGGAGTTAAAACGCAGCAGTGACATAAATACTAACAGGGTGTGGGAGTCCATCTGTGTGTGTGTGTGTGTGTGTGTGTGTGTGTGTGTGTGTGTGTGTCCACAGTTTGACAGACTCATTGTCTCCAAACCGGCGCACGTGCACCCGCTGCTCCACATCCTTACATGGAGAGAGATGTGCGCACCTCACACTCACTCTCTGTGTGTGTTTATGTCTCCACACCGCGCACCATGAACACATGTCATGTTGGAATTTAACTGCAGCAACTGTCCAGAAAATCTACACAATCCTTACTCCTTTACTTCAACACGTACAGTATACACTACAGCCTCCAACTACACTGTGAAAAAGAAAAAAAGTTGAGAAAACTCAAAATTTCAAGGCAACTTGATGCAATTATTTTTTGAGTTTACAGCCCAACAAATAATTGCGAGTTTTTAAAAAAGTTCCATCAACTAATATTGTTTTGTTAGACAAACTTGTAGGTTAGAGTTGTGCCAACTCAAGTTTGGCTAATTAATCTTGCTCAGATAATGTAAACAATTTATTACAAAATAACATTTTGAATTTTGAGTTGTCACAACTCTAACTTACAAGTTTGTCGAACAAAATAATATTACTTGATGGAACTTTTAAAAAAAACTCGCAATCTTGTGTTGGGCTGTAAACTCAAAAGTTGACTGCAGCAAGTTGCCTTGAAATGTTGAGTTTTCTCAACTTAATTTTTTTACAGTGTAGTTTGCGATTTTTCATTGGTTTTAGTTTTTATTTAGTTTTTAAAACAAGTACATTTTTTGCTTTTTTTTTGGAAATGCTTATTTTTAGTTTAGCTTGTATTAATTTTAGTGTTCATGTGATGAAACCTCTGATGAAACCTCTGACATCATCACATCATTTAAAGCCTTCACTGAACCCTCGTCAACTAAGAGCGGGCCTTTCTAATCTGTTCAGGCGCTCATTTAATACCAGTCTGTCTGTTTCAGGTGCAATGATCATTTGTGTTGAGCCATATTTAATATAATCTTTTTTTTTTCCTCGTCTCTCCTGCAGGGAAAAAAAAGGAAATATAGAGGCTCTCTGCATTCAATGGCACCACAGTGTAGATGCTGCAGCACACACTTAGTTTTCATAGCCAATCAATTTTTCATTGTCCTTTGAAGGACATTTTTCCTCTCAGACGTTGAAGATTATTACAGATGATCTGTCTTGTCTTTTCATGCCTCTATGATTTTTATTCATTTTTTTTAATGAGTCAAGGGCAGAGACGTGTCCTCTCTGTAGTAGATGTAGTGAGGTTACTCCTCCTCCTCCCTCTCTTCCTCGTCCTCATGATGATGACGGGAACTTTATGCTTCATTTAACTCCAGTGTTTTTGAGCATGCTTTGATGAAAACATTGTGAGGGACACTTTTCACAATGCACTGTTAGTTGGACTTCCACCATAAAAAAAGGGACGAAGTTAGTGTTGCAATCCAACTTCTTTTTTACTGTAATTATCCATTCGTTTTAGTCACACGATATTGTTTGTGCTAATGAGGAAAGTGCACACAAATGCAAGTAATAAAAAAAAAAAACAGGTCCCATGTGGTAAAACTCATTTCTTATACTATGAAAGTACCAGAATGCAGCATTTTGTGTGCTTTTTCTAAATTATATTATCGATGTGTATAAACACTCTAATTGTCTTACATATGCTTTTATGTAATGTACTTTATTCCTATAGCCCTTTACAACAGCCCACAGGTGACCAAGGTGCCTTACAAAATAAAAGCCTTCGGCATTAGGCATTAAAAACACGGTATAAAAACAAATGCATCAAAGCGTATATAAACCAAGGCATAAAAACACAAAAGAAAAAGGTGAATAAGAATAAAACTGGGTATTAAAAGCCATTCTGAATACATATGTTTTAAGTTTGGATTCAAAACACTGCAACTTTCCTCTGATCTTTGATCCTTGCGCGACTTGATGAAATCTCATCACCTAACTCGTCTTTGTCCTTGTCCGACCCCCAAAATGAACCGTAGCACAGACACTTATGAGTACCTTGATGCGTTCATTGATTCACCGCTCACTTATCAAAACCATACTCATGATTTAAACATGAAGCGCGACCATGTCTCCACAAAGATTTCACCGAACCGAACAGAGCCTGTAATATGCATAATAACCAACTCTGTTTTAGCAGCTAGCCATACTTCCAGATGGTGACTCTTAATAAACTGCTTAATCCAGTCATTTGCATACTTCACAGTCCAGAAATCTGAAGGAAAAGATATTGCAGCGGAAGATTAACACCTGTCTGAGACATGTATTTAACACCAGGTGGACTGACGGAAATCAGTAATGATGAGCCGTGGCACAGGAGCCAGCTGCCAAGTAGACCCTGAAAAGGAAGGTGGGCAGGATTGGAGAAAAAAAAAAAAACCCTCAGGAAAACACCAGCATCCAGCATCACCTGCCAGACTCTGACCTGCAGCCCTCAAGGGAATTGGAAGAGAGGAACGGTCCAGGAACAGCTGGCAATAAGACACTGTTGTGGAGCTGAAGGTAGAGTGAACCAGGTGGAGAGAGGAGGAGAGAGGAGGAGAGAGGTGAGCCCAGAATCCAGTGAGATGGAAGAGTGTCTTTGATGGTGTCTGTATGCTCTGCTCGGGGCAAAGTGCCTAAAGAAGTATTATTGCAGAAAATCCCCCTCAAATCTGTGAAGAATATAACGGTAAACTGAGTTTATAAGATTTTACCCAACATACTGTGTGAAATCAGTGCCACTGCAAACAAAAGTTCAACAAGGGAGAGCTTTAGAGACATTTAGAGCGAGAGAGTATATTTAGATTGAGAGCTGCCTTTTAATCAGGCCACGGCACTGTGTGACTGTCAGCAGGAACGTCCCAGAAAAATGCAGGGATTCATCCACTTACCTGCTAATGTGTGTGTGTGTGGATTTCTGAGGAAATGCTGAGTGGGCAAGTGGGCGATTAAGAGAGAGTGAGAGAGAGAGAGAGAGAGAGAGTCTGGCAATCTGAGTCTTTTCCCTGAGCAACACTCTTTTAAAATGTTAGCTGCATCCATCTGCATGGAGGAACTGTGCTGTTTTTACATTTATGACATTGTTACAACATGTTAGGAAATAAATGCTGATGTGAGAGTTCATCACTAGTATAAAACCAAAACATTTTATTTATTTATAATGTTATATATAACCTTTATTTAACCAGGCAGGACAGATTAATAACAAAATCAACTGCAAAAAAAAAAGACCCATACAGTAAGTCAGGGGTCTCAAACTGGCGGTCCTGGGGCCACATGCGGCCCCCCCAATCGATTACATGCGGCCCCCCACTTAATATCATGTTATAATGAAAACATGGCCCACGACCTCACCGTCTTTTAACAGAGTGTGTAGCTGAGGCACAGCTGCCAGTGAGGTGATAGAATATAATATATGTTTGCTAGAAATGTTTTTATAACAGTAATAATAAAACATTTGGTCATAATTATCCCATTATTAAATGTATCATATACAACTTACAATTACATATATAAATACACTTGTTAGGGCCCAATTTATGATTTTGCATCATAAATTGTATTATTAAGTATACGTGTGATATCATGATGTAATATTGTGAACAGTTGTTTCCCCCCCCCCACTTTTTGTTCTCTAGGACGGCCCCCTCTTGACCACAATAGATGCGCATTGGGCCCCAGGTCATTTGAGACCCCTGCTCTATGTAAAAATGCATCAATGTTAGGAAAATGTTGAACTGAAAGATGTAATTTTTTCAGTGTTATAATGTTAGAATAGCCTGTTGAAGAGAATCGATCCACTACTATGACGTATGTGTGTGTGTGTGAATGGCAAATGTAAATAACTGTGTTTAAAGTACTACGTAAACTTTCCAAGTGCAACAGCTCACAATACTTCAGTTTTTTCTGATCATTTTTAATGCCTCATCACTAACTCTCTCTCTCTGTCCTTTCAGATCCCGTCCTCCACTGTTATCAGCTCATTCCTCTCACCTGTTGCTCCACACCACCTTCTCCTCACCTGGAGCCCATTAGTTTCCCTGTGTTTATACCAGCTCACGACCACTTTACCTCTGCCGGATTGTCTTGTGTCTATGCCAAGCTCTCCCGCAATTCTAGTTTTGCAGTCCACTGGGATCTGACCTGTTTGTATCTTGACCTCTGGATTCTTGCCTGCCGTTATTTGGATCTGTTGGACTTATTTCCTGCTACGTTCTGCCTGTGTTCAATCAGGTAAGCCAGTGCACCTCACACCAGGTGTAGACACAGATTTACATTGCTGTTCACTCTTATAAAATGCTGTTGTGTAAAGATAGTTGATAAACTTACTGTATTTTAAACCATTGTGTGGGAAAGTCCACAAGAGCAGTACAGGAATAAGCCACCAGGGGGAGAACACAAGCTACAAGAATGTATCTGTCTTTCAGATTCATTTATGATTGATTTTTGATTTGACTTGACCATTGAATATACTCTCATATATGCACTTTTATGCATTAATGTTGGCCTTGTCATGACCTTGTTTGACCTCATGGAGACCAATTTCTGGTCCCAATAAGGCAGAAACCTAATTTCTGAGGAAATGGTTAAAGTAAGGGTTAGTGAAACGTCTACATTGCCCACACTGTCTGGTTTTTTTCTGTGTTGGTTTACTCTGTGAATGCAGCATCAGAATTCAGTAGCCTCTGACCCTGAACAGGAACAAGTGGGCACACAAACAAACAAACAAACAAACAAACAAAAAAAGAAACTGTCTGCTGTAGCTGCGTCAACCACCACTGCCTACGTGGACTTTATAATACCAATTTTAAATTCTTTATGGCAGACTGACATCAGATGACCTGCAAATTACCAACATATGCAAGTCTTTCACTTTCAAAGCTTTGGCATCCTGTAGAAATACTTTTTGGGTCAGTTCTCTGCAGATGAAAGTTGTGTATACAATTTATTTAGATAAACAGAGCGGACAGAACGACAACCCCACTGAAACATGACTTAATTGTATAATTTAACTGCATGTACTCTGGAAACTCTGCATGAAATAGAAACGATCCAAGTATTTTAAACTGCATGTGACTCACGTTAAACCGCACCGAGGAGATTCAGGTGATACATTTTTATCCGTCTGGTTGTTTTTCTGTCGACTCGAGTTTCATCACAGTTCGGTGTGTTGTATGTGCTTTTATATTTAAAGAGACAAGGTGTGAAGAAAACCGAGGCGAGCAGCTTGATGATGAACTCTCTGCAACCTTGCAGTTCTTTGCGAGTGGGCTCTCTCTATACGTGCAGCTCCCACCCATTGATATCAGCACTTCATGTCTTAAATAATTCAGCAGAAAAATATCATGGCACCACCTGATTCTCTGCAGATACTGTACTCCTGGCATTGGATTATGATGAGGTCTAAGCGGGGTTGCAAAACAAGCTATTTTAATACTAATAATACTTTGTATTAATGCTTTCCGACAGCTGGATTTTGACTTCTTGACTTCCCTCAATGCTGCATCGAAGTTATTACCAGTGCTGCAATGTATATCAGATATTCTAGATGTGAAGAAGCTGCAATGGAAAAACCTACAGGAATGAAAAATGTCAACATTACACACAAGCATCACATGAATTAATGCGGATCTTTTCTATCCCTTATATACACTGACGCTAATGATGTGTTTTGATGCAAAGCATGTTGGAAAACGCTCAAAGGCATCCGAGGCAGAGCTTCTTCTTCTTCTTCTGCGTTGCCTTGTAATAATATTCATAGCACGATAATAGCAGTAAAATACTATTATCATCATTTTTGAGGAGACTGAAGGAGAAACTGTGGGAAAGTGTGCGGTTTCACCTCCACAGTGTCAGCCTCTTGAAATTATGAATAAAAGGACACCCTCTTCTATCCCCACCCGGCTACGAGCGTGCTTTTACCAGTGTTTCTTCCCTCCCACAACGTGTTTTAGAGACGTGGTGTCCCCCTGGGATAAAGCTGATCTTTCATGGACATGGAGTTAAATATCAAAGAGCATATCTGAGTCTGAGAGCCAAGGGATGGGGGGGAAAAAAAAAATATCTCTGGTTCTGTGAGCCAAATGTGAACATGAATATGTGCATAATGGAGTGCAAGTGACACTGCGGTGCTTTGGAGCACAGAAATGTTTTCATGTGTGGATAAAGTAGCTGGAGCAATTAAGCGGACTGGCTGATGAAGGTCCTTATTATCGTTTTTTTCCTCCTCTCAAATGCTCAGGTGCATTGTTAGAAACACTGGGGGGGGGGGGAAGAAGTATTGTTTTAGAGACAAGGTGTTCCAAAAAGAACAAATTGCTCAAAGATTTTGCAATCAACGAACGTGTGTGGCTGCTGAGTGCTTGTCAAAGACAGCAGACAAAAAGCCTACTTAGGAAAAGAAAAGAAAAAAAGTGCAAGACTGCAATCAACAAAACCCGCTACTGTTTTCTGATTTTATAGAAGCCGATATATTTGATGTGATACCTGCAGCAGCTTTGTGCGAGACAGTAAATAATCACACAGACAAAATCGTTGTCCTTTTCTGGAGAAAAGTTTTTCTCTTCATAAATTCCAACATTCATGTTTGTTTTTCCTGACACACACACACACACACACACACACACACACACACACACACACACACACACACACACACACACACACACACACACACACACACACACACACATGCATACCACAGCCAAATTTTAAAAATGTATGAAGCAGGATGGAGCATGGTTAAAGGTTCTGTCACTAACGATGCCGTTAGAAGCTTTTAGTCGTTATTAAAATGACCTTTGAACAGATAATCGCTTTCACCACGCTCTTCCCTTCCCACTCGTACTTTAAATTCTACGCAAAATAACACAACTTTCCAAGCAATTCTGAAAATCAAACCATTTTTTGACTTTTATTCAATCCACGTAAGGACAGCAGAGATGCATTTTTTTGAAACAAACAAGAACATTGTATTAATCCAGTGCAGTTAGGTTAACTGTCAGCTGGTTTGTAAATCGTTCACGTCCGTGTGACATAAGGCCTTATTTTTTCCTCTTTTAGACCGTAGTGACTCGCATGACCAGCTCTCGTGAACTGTTGCTGGGTTGGCTGCGTGGCTCCGGCTGCCTCAGGTGGCTGAGGAGGTGGAGGATGTTGTAGGAACAGTGTTGGTCTGCCACTGCGCCGCCACTGTTGGGCTCCAGTCCTCCCGCGGTTGTCACCACGTCTGTGGAAGTGGAGCCGGCGGCTGTGGAGGCTACCACCATCAGGGAGGAGGTGGAGGTGGACACTCCTACCCCAGTCTGATAGCCCTGGGTGGGCTGGGACACAGTCCTGTCCACAGCGGTGTTCTTCAGGTCGTCGCTGTCCATTGACTTATTATAATTCAAGACCTTCCACTGCTGGTTCACCGCCTGCCACCGGTGGAAGATGCGAAACACAGAAGGTCCCTCGTGGACAATTAGAGCTGTTGAGATCAGAGCAACAAAGAGATCAAGCCTGTATAATGTTACTAGCAGAGGAAGAAACAAAGAGAGAGAGTAAAGAAATCTTTAACAGCATTGCATCATAATAACCCCAAGATAAGATATTTCTTTTGAAATAAAAACAAAACACTACACACGCGACGCAACTTATGACACAAAGATACTCACCATTTTCAGATTGAGCTAAAGTGATGCATCTGTTCTCTGGGGTCATTCGATAACATCTTATCAGGGTTTCAAATTACTTATTGATTTGTGCTCATTGAACTGTGTACATGAAAAATTGAAATCAATCTGTGACATTGGCTTCTTAAAACCAAATGTTTTACAGTGTTTATGCACATAGAGGGGAATATATATATATAGGTTTGGATCTATTTATTATGTACACACTGTTGCACTGTATTTTTTAAGCTGTATGTAAACATTTAATAGTGTTCTATTGTTCTATACAATCAGATAATAACAAGAGCATAGAGTAGAACAGTTGCAATGTGTAAAATACGTCTTAGGGAAAGTTATAAAACACTGTTTCATGAATAATTTATTTAATGGCGATAGAAATACAATAAATGCTTAAAATAAGTGTTGTCACTGTGTGTAGAGGCTATATTGTCTCACAGATTACAAATAACAAAGCATCATAATAGTTTTCTCTATATGAATTAAATAAGGATTATATGCTGTTGCAACATTACTGACCATATGGACTTCAGAGTTTTTTAATAGATTCCTGTCTATCTATTAACTTCATTCAAAGTGAGGTCTCTGCACTGGTGACAAAGCTAAGATCTGTAAAATGCAGTGAGTTTATGACACCACAGTCGATCATCGCCACCAAACCGGGGACAATCAATCTCCTGGTCTCATCCTGACGCAGAGGCAGTTATGTTTTATTTATTTATTTATTTTTTTTGTAATGCGAAATGCCATCACACAGTCATCCAAAACTCGAGGGCCCCTCGGGCTCCAGAGGCCGACATCTGGCTTCAACCGCTTGCTTCAAGTTTCAATTTGGACTCCCACACAAAAGGTTTAGAAGATGAGAAGATGATTAAAATGTTTTTTTTAAAGCCCCTTTGGGTTGTATATCAGTACACAATGGTCGTCAGTGTTTGCACGACAGTGACGCCGCAGCTTTTATTAAAAAGTGAAATGCATTTTAATGAATGCAAATAAAACACTTGCTGTTGCTGCAAAACACACACACACACACACACACACACACATAGGTGTGTGCAGCATATATTAAAAAAAAGGAAGCTCAAACAATCCTGCACTCAAATAATAATGAACTGAAATATAAGTTTCCACACACCCAGTATTGATTTAATGGCGTTGTGTTAAATATCGAGTGTAAACTGTCAACACTTTGCACACAGCTGGAGGATATAATTATTGACTCTGCTGAACAGCTTTGACATTATGTTTACTTTGCTGCATGAAAACATAATAATACTTACGGTATAATGTGAACATAAAAAATGTGAAAACTCATTCCAACAAGTGCAGACTTTTAAAAGAAAAACCAGCTCACCGATGCACACGACATCCATGAAGCCATACATGCCGTAGCAGATCTGGAAAAGCAGGTCTTGTCGCTGCCAGCGAGCCGACGGGCTAAAGGACGACCACACCAGCCAGGAGATGCTGGCCATCAGGAACAGTGAGCCCAAGATGGCTGCTGCTATCTGCACTTTCTCTATCACTGTCAGGGAGATGGCCTGCCACTGCAACAGGACAAAGACAACAGTCAAACTCTGGCTGTTTTCTTTCTTCTTTTTTTAATAACACTGAAACGGGAGCGAGGAGAACACGCATAAAGACGAAGATGAATAACTAAGAAGATTAAGACTTCATCGTAATTTAATCAGGCCATTTCCAAACAATTCAACTGAAACAAAAGAAACAGCCTTCAGGGACAGGGATTGATAGCGCTTACATTAGAAGCAGTATATTAAACACAAAATCTAAATTCTCAAGCACAAATCTATGGTAAAATGACTTCCGCTCAAAATATTCTGAAACAAAGAAAGGTTGTGTTATTGCTATTTTATTTATCTATAATATTTCTGGTGGAGAGATCGGATGACAGAAAAGACCTGTGTGAAGAGCAGCAATGAAGACAAATATGTTTTCTGAAAAAAAAATTAATTCTAACACCAGTGTTTCTGTAAACTAAAAATGGATTGAAATGCGTGACAATTTTCCTGATGAGACATCAAAACATTGTTCCAAACACTGGTCAGAACAAGGGCCCTTTCTGCATGGAGTTTGTATGATCTCCCTGTGTGTGTGTGGGTGTTCTCACGGTTCTCTGGCTTCCTTTCCCAGTCCAAAAACATGCAATATGGAGATTAGGTAAATTGGACATTATAAATTGACCGTAGGTGTGAGAGTGGATGGTTGTTCGTCTCTATATGTGGCCCTGTGATGGACTGGTGATCTGTCCAGGGCCTTTCGCCCTATGTCAGCTGGGATTGGCAACAGCGCTCTCCATGACCCACATGTGGTGAATAAAGTGGTAGAAGATGGATGGATGGATTATAAGGACTCATATTGGACACTTTAAATTGACCATAGGTGTGAGAGTGGACGGTTGTTTGTCTCTATGTGTCCCTGTGATGGACTGGCGACATGTCCAGGGTGTACCCCGCCTTTCGGCTTCTGTCAACTGGGATTGGCACCAGCGCTCTCCACGACTCTCATGTGGAGGATAAAGTGGTAGAAGATGAGTGAGAGTGAGTGAGTGAGTGAGATGAATGAATGAATGAATGAATGAATTATAAGGACTCTGCAGTTTGCCAATCCTTAATTCTCTGTGTCTTTTGCAGAAGACTACTCCTAGTTTCTCTTTACTCCAGGAGGTCCACACACTCTTCTGGTCTGGTTTCTGGTTTGACCTTGGTTCAAATTCCATTCCGATAACGACAGTCTCGCTGCTTGCATCACTATGATCTCTCTGGTTCAGCTCAGCAAAAAACGCATGTGTGTTAATGAACACGACTATGTTCAACTGCTTCTGCATACTGGGTCCACTTTCTTTTTTATGCATGCACACATAATAGCACTCAGTGACTAATCTGAGAATTGACTTGCCAGTGTATGCTGCAATTTCTTCATAATCCTTTGTTTCTTATTCAACTGTGTTTTTTTTTTGTATTCTTTCGGCTCACCTGTAGAGGGTTCTTCGTGCTGATGGCAATGACCTGATATTTGTAGTAGCAGAGCTCACAGGCCCACGACCCCCTCTCACTTATCCACTTGATGAGGCAGGGCTGGTGCGTGCAGCGCACTGACCCGCTGCACCGACATGGGCTCAGGAGCTCCCCCTGCAGGAGAGACGAAAAGTCACACAGTCACGACAAGCAATGCAGTAAGTGTTTGGAACTTTTTTGTAGCTTTTCAGATATTTTTTTTTTTTGACAGTCTGGTAGATATCTCACTCTGAAAATCTGTGCTGTCAGTTGTGAATGAATGCACCTCACAACCTGTGCCAAACTTTGAAGTAAAAAGAAAGGAAGAAGAAGCAGCAGCATAAATACCCGTCCTGCTCTTTTGAGCAACAGCACACAAACTTCCCTCCAAACAAAAAAATATCAAACTGTGGACTGTTTGAAGATAAAGCATCGCATTGTAACTGCACAAGACTAAGAGCCGGATAATAAGAAGACATATGTGCTGTCGCCAACCAGTGATTGATGATCCTTGGGTTTTCTGGTTCTATTTCCCCCAAAGCAGTTATTTCTTCCACATACAATATACTGCAGGACACACTATATACACACACACTTGTAATTTTGTTGCAGTTTTTTTTTGTGCTGGATCGCTGATTTTTCTTTGAGTCCTGGCAAGCATGCATCTCGAGTACAAAACACACAGCCATGTATTGGCAGAACATCAGTTCAGGTGTGAAATAAAACCTTAGCCTTGCAGAAACTCCCTCCCCCAAAAATGCTGGATTACTTGCATCATTGAAACGTGTATAGGATTAGTCACCAACGCTTCTGTCACCGAGTGAAACCACAACAATGCTGTCAATGATGAACACTGTTATTGTTGCTGCAGCGCTTACACTGAACAGAGCTCATTTAAATGTTGAAGAAACACTTTGTCTCTGTCTGTAGCTGATCTGATCTCACATCCTGTGTGTTTGGGCGCCCTGCATTTCACTCATATTCATCCATCACTTTTAAACCAAATCCAACATTTTGGACAGTTATTACAGGCGATATCGTTGCTTGACAAGCGTCCTGTTGAAGATGAAGAGCGAGGAATACTGCAGTTGATTGTGTTTCACTAGTGGGATTGAAGAGGGTTGCTTAACCTACAAAACCAGACCCTCACTTCGGCATTTCAAAGCTGTTAAAGGTCTGTTTTTGAGAAGCATTTGAGCAATAGCATCTACAGTACATGGTCAAATATACTACTGATGTTTCTAGGTGAAAAAGCTTGGATTTAACAGCCTTCGATTTAAACTTTATCAACATCTACAGTAGAGTTTCACAAAAACCTCTTTAAAGTAATTAAATATAAAGACAAAGATCCTTTGTTGATCTTCATGTGGGAAATTCAGCAGCTACAGAATCCATGGACAGAATTAAAAACTGGAAAAGTGACAGGAATAGAGTGTCCAAATCCACTTGGGCAGTGCTAGTTCATCAGTGGGAACATATATATCACTGCACCCGATGCATGATTTAAAAGTGTTGCACTTTCATTCATGGTTGTGCCCTGAGCTTTTAGGAAAGGCCTTTCACTTTGTGGACAAGCAGACTGCTGTTGTTTGTGATGAGCGCATGTCCCACCTGCAGGTACTACATTAAAATGATATACAATAATAAGATACCCACCACGTCCTATAAAATGATAAGAAAAAACCCTGCACAGCTGCAGCACATTCACATTCCTCTGCTTCAAGATAACAATGATACCAAATGTGCCTGACTGACCACATCTCATTTGAACACCAACTGGCCTGCAGGGCACCGGTGTATTTTCTGTGCAACTGTCCAAAACTAGAAATGACTCGGCCAGATTTTAACGTATTATGATGCCGCCGCATTCAGCCTGTGGAACAAATGGCGGGTCTATAAATTCTCGCTTTGGTTTCCAAGATCGTTAGAATACATTAATAGTTCTGTCATATGGAATATAGATGATGCAGACCTTGACCCGCTGTTTAAGAAACTTGGATCTATAGAATGTTCCATTGAAATCAACACTTTTCTGTACAAAAGTTTCGATCATAACTGCACTGACCGAAAATAAAAAGGCTGTGAATGGAAAACCCTCCACCTCCTATAGCCTTATGGCTAATGTAGTATTCAGCACTCACTGTGTCTGTATAACGTGAGGATACGGCATAGAGGGTTTTTAGCAAAACAATTCTAAAATGCAGCGAGGCTCCATGGTGTCATTTTGCTGACATCTCTGACAGACGGAGCAGTAGCCCGGTCAAAAGCAGGGAGCTAGAGGAGAAAAGGCCCATCTACAGATGGTCAGGGTGGGAGTGTATTGGCACCAACGGCAACACTTCTGCCTTGTCCAGGGGGACTCAGACTGCTGACTGTGGCTGGCCCGATCACAGCCAAAAGCTGAAACCTAGATCACTTCAGTACAACTGAGACGAGGGAGAGAGGGAGCAGGAGAGACTGATAACAAACCGGGCATTACACCCCCACATATAGAAAGTGGTAATATCCTTTTGTTTATCAAATTGCTAGGTTTATTGGAGAATGAAAACAAATAACTCAACAAATGGATGAAGAGGATGATAAATCTGGTCACTTTGGTCATGTCGATTGATTCCTATGTGCTGAATTATCCTAAAAACACCTCAGTGCACCCAATTTCCTCCTCGGAAAATTGGATTTACTTTCAACGTATATAATGGCGTGAAGCTAAATTAGAGATGGCCACACACAATTCTTAAGGGCGTGGAATCGATGCGAGTGAACTCCATTAACTCCAGACGAAGGGAAATTGTGGTATAATAATCTAGCTACCACACAAGCTAAATGACAGCGGTTTATTTTTTTTTACAAGAGCCAATAACATTTGAGGCCACAAGCATTTTTTTCCAGCAACCTGTAATATTGCCGTCATCTGAAAAAACAGCTTCATATAATCGTTTTTTACTACATTCAACAAGTTCAAAGACGTCTAATCATCTAAAAATTAATTTGAAAGTCGGATCGTTTTGAATTTATTTACCTATAATTAGAAGTCATAAAACATATGCTGGGAGACTTTCCACTCACTGCTAATTTTACGGGAACCATTAGGCCTTGGGTGACACTTAATGGACCTTTTTAAAGTGACTGAATAAAAATGAAACTGGGGTCTATAATTCAAGTGTAAGACTTCACAGCTCCTGTCTACAGACTTCAGCCAAGCCAGGACATTTTATGTGGTTACATAACTTGTTTATATCTCATTCCAAAATAACTGGCAAAGGAGCTGTCCTGCATATGATGTTCTACAGAAAGCAGAGTCCCCTGCCACTGTGGGGCCATTTAGAAAAAGATGCTCTCTTGACCCCCTCAAGGCTTCTTATTGTGCAGCAGAAAAACACACCATGCAAGTGCATTATCTGTGCTATGATTTAGGAAAGAATTTTTTTATTTTTTATTTTTTTTAAGTAGGATTCCCATATTCTCAATGGACAGAGCAGTGACGGCCCAAAAGACCACTTCAGTGTAATAGTCACAAATATTTCAGCATGATTTTTCATGGTAGTTTTTTTAAATATCCCTTTTAAAATATTGTACAATACATAAAGCAGGGCTGAGGTCAAGAACAAGTCTGAAAGCACAAATTTGAATAAACGAGCTCTGTAAAGCCTCGCACTGACTAGAAATGATAATTTGACTGAAACATGATTTATGTAAAGCTTAGGTAAATCAACCCCAATGAATAACCTGAAGTACATCAGTAGAAAATTAAGGAAAAGATGAAAGTATGTGTTGTAATAGCTCAGTTTTTGTGTGCCTGTGTTAAAGGGTCAGTTCTGATTATTGTCTCTCGCTGTATGCCTGCCTACACACATGGCTGTAGTTCTTATCTTATCCACACTGGCCATGGAGAGATCTTTAATGCTAATGTATAGACATCAACAGCAAAGTGCTGCAATCGAATTATTTCACGTTGCCAAAAAACGACAACTATTTTTGTGTTCACTTGCACAGCGTTTTCTTGTTGTTTTTTGGGTGAATGGATACTTTGGAAGCAATCCGCTCGATTTAGCATTGATTCATGACAAGTGAAGCGGAAATAAGTATTTATTCAACTATATATGTGAAAGCATGCGAGCATAAATACACAGTAAGTATTGTCAAAAGGGAAAATGGCACAAAAATGTAAATATGTATTTGGTCTCTTATACCATATAGTCTTATTAAAGTAGATTATCATTTATATCTTTCTGCAAACTTCCTCCCTCCCTTATTTACTCCTGAGTTTCTCAGCCTTGGGGGTGGAAGTGTTTTGAAGGTGGGCCGTCACATCACATACTGTCTACCTTAGTCTATGTGACATCCTGGAGGCTAATAGAAGAGGAGAATAGATGATAACTAATGTGCCTGTGTCGCACAGTGACACACACAAGACAGTCTGCGCATTCCTCCTCATTCTCCTTGTGTCCATTTACACCTCAGCAGATCCATATCTGGACTTTACCCAAACTAACAGCAGCAGTGGCAGAAAAAAGGAGGGCTGGTGATAGATAAGAACTTGCATAATGATAGGATGACACAAAATCAAATGCTATTGACTAGCTGCAAAATGCATTGATGAGCCGAGCTGGAGGAGACCATGGGAAACACTGCAAATTCTCGTATCAGTACTTTGTATGCACTGCAGAGTGCACCGACTTTCTGTGAGAAAAAAAAAAACAAGGATGAGGCCTCGTCTTCAAATTTCATAACTAGACCCGTGTCAGTGATAATTACAAACGCTGAGCTAAGAGGTGGATTGATGCACACAATTGTTTTGAGGATAATGAGTTGATGAAACAAAAGGCAGACTTTAGGACATACACTGTGCAATGACCATGAAGCGATCATCAAAATGTGCTGCTTGGGCAAAGAAAGACTGCACCTCGGTTATCCTGCTCTTGCTTCACATTTTAAAAGCGCTCTACCTCCATTATAGTTGGTGAGGTGTGACATACTGTATTAGTCATTGTGGTGTCAAAGGCTCTGTCAAACAGTTTAACTAATGTCTGCAAATTGTTAAGTCCCTGCTCCGCTGTTATCATTTAATATTATTTATTGCTGCACACACTTAAGTCGGCTTCCTTCCCATTCTTCCTCTCCTGATTGATGTCGTGTGACGCTATCATCACTATGTGGCCTAAGATGTGAGGGCTCACAGTGTGGCCGACTTGAAGTCTTTTGCTCTGTGCACATCGTTATTATTTTCAGACAGACTTCTCTTGCATGTAATGATTCAATTCATATAGCAATTGGCTATAATGGGTTTGTTTGCGCATCACTGTGTGTCCATCACACAGTGATGCGCAAACAGTGAGTCTCTCACCTATCATCTGTCACTATATCGCTCTCTCTCCTTAAGGACGAGTGCAGGGTGTAGAAATTTCTCCTTAAGGATTAGGAAAGGATTGACCAGAATATCTCAAAACATGAAAGCCTGCACATAACTTATTATACTTACGAACAACAAAATTGTCTTACATGTAACAAATATCTCATGACAGATAGATAGATAGATAGATAGATAGATAGATAGATAGATAGATAGATAGATAGATAGATAGATAGATAGATAGATAGATAGATAGATAGATAGATGGAACTGTGCTGTAACATCTGTGGGATCACAGTCTTATTTTTTACACAGTCATTTTGCAAAACAACAAAGTTCGCCCACACCTCCAGTGTGCACTTTAATTTGTTCAATGCTTGTTGACATTGTGTTTTGTTGTTTGTTTTTCTTAACTTGTTTTAATTAAATATATTTAATGACTGCTCTGTGAGCCGCTGAAGTTATTTTTAATTGAATTGAACTGAATTTAATTGACCAAATCCTAGATTTGCTACTGCACAGTTTTTTTCCCCTCCACCCAATATTTATGAGGGGGGGGGTCCTTTTTTCACTTAGGCCCCTGCCCCATGAAATGTCAGTGCACGCCACTGCCAGTAAATCATCAGCACAGAATAACAGTTGTTCTGCCACAGCGGATGAATCCTATATGTGCACATTAGAGAGGTAATTCTAAATAATTGATGTTGCACTTCATGACACCAATACCTCATGTTTACATTGAAAGCATTATTCTCATTGACTTACATGTTCTGGTCCCTGGAAGCAGATTCTGCACACGGGCGTCCTGAAGCCACTCTCCGTGTAGCTGGTCAGAGAGAACCTCTCCTCCAGTTTGCCTTTGGAGAAGTCGTCGGACGAGCTGCTGCAGACGCGCAGGGCGGCCGACAGCTCTGCAGCATCCACCCAGCCCGCCGCCGGGACTCGCTCTCCACCCGGTGGCCCCGTGGCCCCCGGCGCAGGTGAGGCAGTCCGGTCCCCTGCGCGCTGGTGGCTCCGCGTCAACGTGTTGTTGTTGTCGGGAACGGCGACGCCTGTCTCATGGCTCTCCGCGGTTTGGCCGCTCATCGGGGTCAGCGGGGGCAGCGATGTCGGCGGCGCTGGTGGCCCGAGCAGCAGCAGCCTCAGGTCACCGAGCAGGACGCAGCAGCGGCTCTTCAACATCCCCCGGCTGCGCTGCATCGAGCTATCTGCGGCCAGAAAAGTCACGGCACCGTGCAAAGGTGCTGCTGGAAGAAAACAGCATGCACTGTATGTGTCCCCGTCATGAGAATGCACTCCTTCATATAAGCTGTGGGATTGTGTGTAGAGGCTGGAGGAGGGTCTTTTTCCTTTAGTTTAACTGTAGCATCTGACTTTTATTGTCCTCCAAAATCCAAAAGGCAAATAAATCCCATCGATGCAAACAAGTGTCTGAAGCCATTAAGTTCAGTGAATGTAGCAGCTACAAGAAAAAAAAAGTCAAATGTTAGACTGGTGGTAATGTGCACTAAAGTCATAAAAAGGCTGTGGCCCACTGTCACAGTCTGCCTGCTCTCTACAACATAAACTAAGCTTCTCCCTCCAGGTTCACGACGAGCGCACAAACCCAGAATCAGATCCGATCCAAACAGACTACGAAACCAAATGTCAGCGCCCAATCTTAAAATTCAAAATTGCCTTCTGACACGAGCGAAATCCTCGTCTAAAGCAGCACAGCTCAGATTATACTCTCGGTGTTTTTGCAAGGATTTCAAAGCAAATGAAGTCAATCGATGGTGTGCCATGTTAGGAGGCGAAATCTGTCTTACCTGGTCAGCGACAGCGTTTCCTATGTCCACAGTTTTTTTTTATTATGGGTATCTAGCCAGACTGCAGGTCGCTGGTACATCTATATGAAGCCATACGTCCCGAATTATGGAATCCCCATGTGCCAGGAACAAGCCGATGGGTTCGCATACACCTCGGTTAAAATCCAAGCAGAGTGTCGGACCGTCCTGCTCCGGGTGAAAAGCATCCGTAGCCCCGGATTCTCCTGCGATCATTGGCTGCTGAATCGATGCTGCAGCTTCAGCACCATGATTCCTGGGACAGCTCCCAGACGCCACACGTCACCAGCGCACAGTGATGCAAGCAGCCAACTCATTACTAAAACTGTGCACCAAGAGCCACACACACACACACACACACACACACACACACACACACACACACACACACACACACACACACACACACACACACACACACACACACACACACACACACACACACAGGGTGTGAAAGGGTCAAAAACACAGCATATACACCCAATCCAGTCCAGATTTATTTCAATATAGCACATTTTAACACAACAACTGACTAAAGTGCTGCACATTGCATAAATACATAGAAACAGACAGGATATGAAACAATGTAAACTAAAGGCGTGATCAAATTACAATTAAAAGGGAATTAAAAAACAATAACACACAAAAACAAGGTCAACCTATGTTCCACAAGAAGAGATCTTTCTGCAGACCTCAGTGATCGTAACAGTGAATGTGGAGGTAAAAGTCCACCGAGATAAGATGGGGCAGAATTGTGTTCTAAAATAGATTGGGAGCCAGTGAAGAGATGCCAACACAGTCACCATAGAATGAATCATTCAGTGAAAGGTTTACAGCGCTGTGCAAAAGTCATTTGTTGTTTTTGCAATGCTATAATGACCATACAGTATAGTTATCAACTTCAATCACTTCATTGGAACACAGCCAGAAAATACAGGAAACAGCTTTCACAGGTTAAAATGTCAAGCATTCAGTGTGACCTACACTTACATTTACAATAACACGAGCCTGGAGTGGATGGAACCATAACTAATGTTACTGGTAAAACCTATGTATGTCAATGTCAACAAATGTCTGCTGTGATAAAGGTCTAAGGTTTATGCTTGAGCATCACATACACATGTTGAGTTAAACACATTGATGGTTTGTTAATGTACAACAACAACAACAACTTTCACTCACATCATTCCAATTCAAATTACAATTGTGGGGGGAGGGGGTGCCTTCATGGACAAAAACGATGCAGACGCACACAGAAGTACCCTCCAGGTTATTATAGTTAACGAAAACTAACATTCAAAACTAGATTTAAAAAATAAATAAATAAATAACTGAAACTGAATTGTGCGTTTGTAAAACTAACCAAAACTAAATAAAATTGTAGCGATAATCTGCTTAGTATTTGTCTTTGTAAATGAAGTTCATACAAAATCCTTTTGGGTTCATATAAAAACTGTCAAACCCACTCTAAAAACTAATAAAAACTTACTCATTTTTAAAAACAGAAAGTCAAAACAAAATACATTCCAAATCTATTATAAGGTACCCTCAAGGTGCCCCTTTTTTATTTGCCCCTGCCCCTTCAAACGCCTGTGCACGCCACTGCCTGTAGAGGTAGAACATTTTATTTCTAGAGCACATTTAAAACAACCGGTGTTGTTTGTCATGGGCAATACTATGAATTACTATTGTCATGGGCAATATTAATAGTATTGTATTAGTATAGTATGAATTAGTATTGTCATGGCTAATACTAATTTAATTAATTAATTGGCAATACTAATTCATGGGCAATGCTAATTCAACAAATAGACCAATTGGAATTGGAACTTAAAAGGTCACTTGTGTATAATTTTATCGGCTGAAATTGAAGATAACAACAAGAACACTTCTGAGTGTAAAACAATGAACGTAAATTAAATGTAAAATTCACTTCACTCACTTTACGTTGACCGTTTCTAAATAAACATACTTCTCTGCATAAAACGGCCTTTGACTGTTTTTTTTCGGGGCTGTGTCACGTGCGCACTTGTTTTTCTTTTTTCTACGTCACTTCCGGCGCGGCAGAAAACCGACTATTCAACCAGCGGTAACTACATCCATAACTTCATCGTACAAACTTTACAAACTTTCGTTGTCTTCTGCGGACCACACTGTATTCAGTACCTGCTCTTCCACGCGTGTCCCCCCCGCCACTGTGACGCTGCCGCTTTGACTTTAGTAGAGTTCTTCTGACTGTTGACGTCCAGGCTAACCGCGGTAGCTGCTGTCGTTAGCAGTGCTGTAGCCTGGTGGGTTTCCAGTATCCACATGGATCACTTGTGTTTGCAGTTAGCTGGACGAAGTGACGCGCTCTGACCCGGTGTGTCTAACGGCGCCTTTGCTAACTCCTTAAAGGTCAACGGCAGCATGTCTCATCAGCTGACTGCAGAGCAGCAGCGAAAGATAGAGGAGAACCGGCGGAGGGCTTTGGAGAGACGAGCCCAGAGACTTGCAGAAGCTGGAAGCACCAGCACTTCGGCTTCACTGGGCTTCAGCAGCACTTCAGCTCAGAGGCAGCCCTTAACCAACAGCATTACTCCGGATCCTAACGTACCAAAACGGTTCTTTCCACCGCCTCAAAAACAACCACACGGATTTAGCTGCCAGAATCAAGGCCCAACACATCAGCAGTCATCTATTAAAGAAAGCCAAGTCAACCAGAGCAGTCTGTGCAACTCTGCTTCTCCAAGACAGGTGAGCTTTCATCAAAACATTAACTGATTTATTTTATATTGCAAGGAAGAGAAGTCTGCCTCCAGCATTTATGTGTTACATTTCATAATTTGCACAGTAGATGCAACAGAACATAATTATATTGCAGTCTTTGTGATTTCCAAATTGCATTGTTTAAAATTGCGGCCCTTGTACAGTCAGTCATCTAATCCAAACCTCGATGAGAAGATCCAGTACTCTACCAATACTGGTCTAAATCTGTCGCATATTTAAAGAGGGGGAAAAAGTAAAATTACGTATGATCAGTGAACTAACTGGTTCTGATGTTGGAAAAAATAAACTTGTTCATGATCTGTGAACCGTAAAGGAGCTTTATATATGAAATGTATTTTATTAAGTCATAAGATAAAGGAAACGTTGTCGGGGCAGCCCGTTGACAAGCGGAAAGGGAACTTGGCTTGTAACCCAAGGCTTGCCACTTCAAGTCTGGTTCATGTCAGGTAAAGGGCTGGGATACCCCCCCTGAGCATCGTACCAAATCCCCATTCCTCATTGTTAACTGGACACTCTAAATCAACTGCAGCCACATTCAGTGTACTCCTTGACTGGTCCCTGGCCTGGATAAATGGGAAGTTGTATCAGGAAGGGCATCTCTGCCAAATCATACATATCATCCACTGTGGCAGCTGTTAGGGAAAAATTAACAACAGGCTATTAGAGATAAAGAAGGAAATACACTTTATATTGAAGTACAAGTTTCACTGATAACAATAGTACAGACAGTTTAAAGTTCAGCCTGCAAATACTGTTTATTGTTATGTTGTGGAAAAGGGGTATCAGTGTAGTTCCTTGTAGATTGGTCTTTCGGTTCATTGCTCCCTCAGACCACCCTGCAGTATCTGTTTAAAACTGTATTTGCATCGTAGCCCCTTTAAATATTACATAAATGCTTCAATAATCACTGGGCTGTAACAATGGTTGTGAGCCAAACTGCTGTCAAGTGACCAGAACATGAGTGAGGACTGTACATTTCTGTACAGATGATAAATGCATCAGCACACAATATCATTGTGAGTTCTTTTCTGATTAAATCAGACTCTATTGGACTGATATCAATATCTGTAGCTTCTCAAGGTTGGCTATTGAAATTGAACACAAACAAGTGGCACTGAGGTTACAATTTGAGAAATACAGGTTATTGTTTGCCCTAAAGCCTTTTACCGTCTTCCCTTGTAGATCCAAGTTATTGACCCACTTCCTCAGACAAAGACTCAACAAGTGAGCAGCCCCGTCTTGTTCAGTGTGGGAAAGGCGTGTGGCAAATCGGCTCAGCCCAACCCTTACCTCGGCTCCAGCAGCTCTGCCGCTGCCTCTGGCTCGTTCTACAAGCAAGCAACAAGCAAACCTGCCCAGAACTCTGCTGCGGCGCAGCTTCCCTCAAACCCCTCACCTCTGAACGCTACAGCTGCGAAAAAGCCCACGATCTCTGTGAGAGGGAAATGTGTAGCTCACGCAGAGGATCGCTTCAGGACTGAAGTGGGCTACCATGCAGAGCTTATTGCTGTTTTCAAATCCATCCCTTCCAAGAATTATGGTAAGCAACTGTTATTTGACTCTTGATGGTCAGTGCCTTCTGTAGCCACACTTTGCTCCCATGGGATAATCCACCTCAGATATTACTTTTTGAACTGAGAAGAACACTTAAACACATAGAATATCATTATTAGAGCTGCAACTAACGATGATTTAATCTGTCGATTATTTTCTCGATTAAACGTTTGGTCCATAAAATGTCAGAAAATGTTAAAAAACGATGATCAGTGTTTATCAAACCTGGACATGATTTCTTTGTTATGTGGAGCAAAGAAACAAAGAAAATATTTACATTTAAGAAGCTAAAACAATCAGAAATCTTATTTTAATAATGAAAAAAGCTTCAAACCGATGAATCGATTATCAACGATTAATTTAGTAATCGATTGTTTCAGCTCTAATAAGTGTATATACACATACAAGTATAAAATACTGAACGTATCACTGTATAAACAACACACTTCTTCTATCTACTGTCCAAAGCTACAGCATTAACCCTTGGTGAATATGTGAAGTGCACTTCACATCTTAGCAGAAATAACAAAGGTCTTTAGATAATAAAGTGTTCTGTTTCTGCTCCATTTTAGATCCTGCCACAAAGAAGTGGGACTTCAGCCTGCAGGACTATCGACAGCTAAGTGCGTACATTAGGAAAATGTGTATCAGTATTAGTCTAAACTTTGAGGCATGATGGTATTTATCTTGTCTTGAATTGCTGCTGCATCTCTCCCATCTTCACCCCATGCTGCAGTGGACCAAGCAGCCTCTATTGCTTCTGTTTCTTTGAGGCCTCTAGAAGGAATGGAAGCATTGGACATCGCGGCAGCCACCAGTCATGCTCGTGACGGTGCGGCACTGGGGGCACTGCTGAAGCTGTGCAACGGCTGGCAGAAACCTGAAGCCGCTCTGCAGGGACAGTGCGTCCTGGTGTCGCCGACGAAGTTCGAGGTTGACGTTGGTTATCATGTTGATGTCATCGCAGCGTTCAAGCAAATGCCAACAAAGAATTATGGTAAGAGTTACTTCATTTAATGAATGTTGTTTTTCTGTCCAACCTGTCGTCGTGTTTTTTCAGGGTGTCCACAGGGTCTTAAAAACTCCTCCTGGCGTGAATTAATATCTAAAATCGCACAAAGCACAAAGAGTAAACTGTTTTGTAAGTTAAATATGTGTCACGTGATTACAGCTTATTATGTTGTTGTTGGTAGACATGAAAACAAGAAAATGGACCTTTTCACTTGAGGATTACAAGAGACTGAGTGAGTGCCTTTTTTTTTTTTTTTAGCAGGTTTATCTCCATGCGTGTCTCTGTTACATTTTCCATCTTGTCTGACCATGCTATGTTCCATACCCAGTGGATCTCCTCAGTGGGATAGCAGCAGTGGAGGTGGAGCCTCTGCCCAGGGCACTAATCCAGGCCTTCTCTGCCAGGTTTGAAGGGACTGACGCCAGATCTTTAGCCGTCCCTGAGGCAGACCTCTCCAGCATCGACCCCTCGCTCACACACAGCCTTATGCCCTTCCAGAGGGAGGGAGTCAAGTAGGTGTCTTTGAACAGCCACTGGTGCTCTATCTGCATGGTAAAGCCAATAACTGCTGCACATGTATCTCTAATAGCCTGTTTATTTTTCCAGGCAAGTTAATACTCAAAGATTAAAAAAAAAAAAAGCCCAGCCAGTGCGACAGAACCCAACCTCAAACTTAATCATTACAAAATAAGCTATTTCACTTCCTTTTGTTATTAGCTGTTCTGCCTGTGGTGCTGCACACCACGTAGCTGCGGTGCAATGGGAGGAGAAAAAAGCACAGAAGGTTCATGAGCTCTTAAACTGGGAAAACATGCATTAAACAGGCAAAGCTGAAGCAGAAGTTTAGAATCATGCACATTGAAGTGCAGAGACACGTCTGACGTCTCGGCTTCAGCAGCTGATATGACAGGAACACGCTCGCACTGCCACAGGTGCCATCAGCAAAGCAGTCTCTCCGCTGAACTGATAACGGTGATTGATGTGTCTGGATAAAAATTGCCTCTATAAGAACCAGTTATTTACTTTGTGTGATCCACTGCGGCTGGACTAAATGTATGCTGCCATCATTTCCCTTGATGAATTCGACTCTGCGGTGGATGTGTCATGACGGCATATCTGTGGATATGCAATAACTGCAACAGCTTTAATAATCATCGATATTTGTGTGCCATTTTTTGTCTTTGTCCCTGTAGTTTTGCGGTGTATAAACAAGGCCGTCTCCTGCTGGCCGATGACATGGGCCTGGGAAAGACGGTGCAGGCCATTTGCATCGCCGCGTACTACAGGAGTGAGTGGCCCTTGATGGTGGTGGCTCCCTCCTCTGTACGATTCACCTGGGCTGAGGTAATGACATTCATCCAAAGTGTTGTGCCTAGAAGAAGTCATTGTTTCTAAGTGTTAGGGACTTATCACTTTGATTAATGGTGTCATTATCAGTCTACATTAAATCAGCAGGCACTGTCTGAATAATATCCTTCTCATCTCCTCTGGAAAAAAAAGGCAATGCTCCACACATTATCATGCCACTTTCTCTTTAAAGCCCTCTGCATTTGAGGAATGCTAATACTGTTCCCTATGGACTGCTTGCACTCTGTGAGGTGCTCCGTCTTCAGTAAGAAGGAGGGTAGTATTGAATTTCAAGCTTCCATTTATCTCTCTCGTGGGAGCAGATGTGTAACTTGAATTGTGGACCATTGATTGATGAAGGAGATGCTAATGCAGCTTATTTATTTTGCTGCTCTTTCTAATTCGCTTTCATTGATACCCGCTTTTCCTATCATTAAATTACAAGATTTATTTCCCATTAGTTTCTCAATTCATCTATTGATTGTTTTGTCTGTAATAGAGCTGCAAGTAAGGATTATTTTCATAATCCATTAATCTGTTGATTATTTTCTCGATTAATTGATTATTAATTTGGTCTATAAGATGTCGGAACACGTTAAAAAATTTGCCAAACCTGGAAATGATGATGATCTTGAATATCTTGTTTTGTCCACAAACCAAAATGATTCAGTTTTTAATGATTTCTTTGTTATGTGGAGCAAAGAAACCAGAAAATATTCACATTTAAGAAGCTAAAACTATCAGAATTCTTGTCTTAATAATGAGAAAAGCTTTCCAACCAATCAATAAATTATCAAAATAGTTGACTATTGATTTAGTAATCAATTAATCAAGTAATTGCTTCAGCTCTGTGTTACTAGAACGAGCCATGCCTGAGTCTGACAAAGAAAACAGCAGATTGAAAAAGGGCAAACCATTCAATAACTGTTCATTTGAACAATGAACTGATCGATCAATCATTACAAATTATTTTATTCTATTTTTTTAGTTAAGAAAAATCCCAATTTAAGTCCATGGTTTATGCTCTGCATTATTTGTAAGACTTTTGCTTGGCTTTGAATTGATACACAGGTACACACTTTATCACCACATATTCGCCCACACACTCCTTGAAATGTTGCCGCTTCTCTTTTTTCCGCTGTTTTTCCTCCACAATGTCACCAATACTAAATTCACAGTTCATCTGTGGCGTCTTTTTTTTTTTTCTCTGTGTGCTGTAGCATCTATTTTCTGCTTCACTTGCAGCATAACAGGCTGCACTAAGAGTGCATTCTCAGAAGAGCTGCATTTTGGCAGTCTGTCTCTTGACAGGATGAGACGGTCTGTTCTCTAAATAGATATCTTGGATCAGAAAAGAGTCCCCCAATCAGTAGCTGGAATCACAGAGCAGAGTTTAGTCACTGGATGTTGTCCTATTAAAGGACACTTGCTCTTATCTGCTCCGTTAGTCTTGAGCCTTTGAGCAGTTCTGCTGCAAACCATGGGAGATATAACTCAGCGTTTTTGAGCCAGGTTGTCAGAAACATTTTTTGGCTTTAGCAAACGTTTTTTCCAAACCACGTGATTGACTGTTTATTTAAGAAATGCTGTGTTAGTAGCACTGGTATGTGACATTTAAACCAGCCGTCAGGCTCTGAGCTTTTTCTCGCTCTGCATCTCTTGACGCGAGTGTTATGAATTTCTGTAGGCCTTCAGACGTTGGCTCCCTTCCCTGAGTCCTGACAGCATTAATGTGATTGTGAAGGCCAAAGACAACCTGCGCTCTGGTTTGGTCAACATCATCAGCTACGACCTGCTGAGCAGGATGGACAAGCAGCTGCCTGGAAAGCCCTTCAACATTCTCATCATGGTCAGCTGTGTGGTCCTTCTGTTTATTATTATAATAATAATAATAATAATAATAATAATAATAATAATAATAATCCTTCGTTTCCATCTGTTGACTCAATGACATTTGAGGCACTTTTGCCCCTTAAAACTAACTATTCTGTAAAAACTCTTTTTGTGGTTCTTTGCAGGATGAGTCTCATTTTCTGAAGAACATAAAGACGGCTCGTTGTAAGGCAGCTTTGGTCTTACTGAAGGTGCTTTTTCTTCTCTTACAACTAAACTTGTGATTTATAGCCAAAGCCTGACTCGGCACCTCTGCAAAAATATCCAAAGAAGCAGATAACATGGGTATAAAGAATCACCCAAGTGAATCGGTTCACAGTTTATTCACGTTTTCCTTCTGAAAATGTCACAGAAGCATATTTTATTTTAGGTTCTGTGTAAATGTCGGCTTCACAATTGACCAATTCTTTAACCGGAACCGGATGTTCTATTTATACCAAAACGTAATGATGTAACATTTCTTTTAATATTTGTTGAACTGTGTCGTTAATTATTATGCACTGAGTCTATAAGTGACAGGCTTGTTGAGCTGAATTGTGGCGGAACAGCAGGTTTAGCTGAG
Source organism: Microchirus variegatus (assembly GCF_963457635.1). NCBI lineage: Eukaryota > Metazoa > Chordata > Actinopteri > Pleuronectiformes > Soleidae > Microchirus > Microchirus variegatus. The sequence goes on from NC_139823.1 coordinate 7,192,355, forward strand.
AGTTTCTCCACATACAAAAGCAGAAGCCAGGATTTAACTTGTGGTTTGTTTCAGTTTCTCTCGGTTGTGTTTACTTTCTTGCTCTGACACCTAAACTCCCTTTAGGAGTGCTGTGATGATCAGTTGGTTTTTATGTCCTCAGGCAGCAAAGAGGGTGATTCTTCTGTCTGGGACTCCGGCCATGTCCAGGCCCTCTGAGCTCTACACCCAGATCCTGGCTGTCAGACCTTCACTCTTCCCTCGCTTCCACGAGTTTGCGATGCGCTACTGTGATGCTAAACAGGTACTTTGAGGAGTCCTTATTTATTCAGGAGTGGACATTAATGAGCTGTAAATGGCTGTAATTCCACGAGACTTTTAAAACAACACAGACATTTTCAGATGAGGGATTAATCAGTGTTAATTTACATTACATTTGAATTATTGCACAGTCTGCAGCTTTTTAAAGTGCTATTAAGTGTGTGCACGACTGTAGGTTGATGAAATTTGACAGCTTTGCTGACAAGCACAGGGCAATATGGCTGCAGAGGTAAAGTTGTGCACTTTAGCAGTCCCACTGAATGTCGCTGTATAGTCTTTTTCTTTAAACACTAGTGAATGTATTTATTTCTTGCTACTAATTTTAATGGGATAAATACAGAATGTGCTGCATGATTTTAAGCTAAATTACATTTTAATTTGTCAAATTTTGCACCGAAATTACACATTTGAGTGGGGTTTTCAATCCCATCTATAGTTAAAAAAAATTACTTTCATGAAAAAAGACATGTTTGTAAGGTGATTTGGTGTATTCTCAGCTTTTACTAACTTGAACATTTCCCACTTCCATGTTGTGTGCTGTGCTTCTTGTTTTCCTTTAGCCTCCTAAGGAGACTAATGTGTCTGTCCTCTGCTTACTCGCAGTGTTATCCATTATTTTGTTATTTGTTTCCTCAACAACTTTCTCTTTCCTCTCCTCCCTAGACAAATTGGGGCTGGGACTATTCCGGCTCTTCTAATCTTGGGGAGTTGAAGCTGTTGCTGCAAGAGTGTCTGATGCTGCGGCGTCTGAAGTCCGAAGTCCTGACCCAGCTTCCCGCTAAACAGCGCAAAGTTGTCACAGTGACCATAGACGGGATTAACGCTCGCTTAAAAGCAGCGCTGTCAGCTGCTGCCAATGAGTTGGCCAATGGGCATCGCAACGTAGGTTACACATTATTTACATTTAGATATATCACGTTGGAATGGGTATACTTCAGCATCGTGCACAGCCTTCTATTTCCTCAAAGTAAAAGGAACCTTGCTGAAATCATTGAGCTCTTTCAGGCCTCAAACATGCACAAAGACCTTATCAACCAAAAAGTTGGTTTATAAGACCTTTTTTTAAAAGTGATTATGCAGTCGGATGGGAACGAGATGCTGAGCTCGACTGGCACAATCACACTGCTTCTTAGACTAATGGCAGTCTTATCATATCAAACAGAATGCTCTTGTCAGTTCTTATCTCCTGCTGTTCCTTATCTCTTTTTCAGAAAAAGGAGGAGAAAGACGCCCTCCTCGTTTTCTATAACCACACAGCTGAAGCCAAGTTACAAGCCATTATGTAAGTGCACGAGCCTTAACTGTGAGGAACAGTGACGTTGAATTGTCTCGCGTCTGGTGGGGGCTGATGAATCAGAATTGTGTGATTGCTCTGATGTTTTTAATGTGGTTCTTTAACATAATGGAGAGAGCTGTGTTTTGTTTTTTTTGTTGCCGCCAGGGAGTACATCACAGACATGCTGGAGTGTGGGAGGGAGAAGTTTCTAGTGTTCGCACATCATAAGTTAGTCCTGAATCACATCACCTCTGAACTGGGGAAAAAGGTCAGTCAGACATATACATATGTTACCCTGTGATATACATATGTTAAAACATGTTGGTTTATAATGAGTGTACACGTATAACATTTGAAAACATCTGAAAATGACTGCATTTTAAAACCTGTGAGATCTTTGTTCAGCTCCACCACTAGCTGCAGAAAATATTCAGCTTGTTAGGTGTTTAGAGGCTTAATTGTTGGGTAGCTGTATCCAAAATCTAAATTGCCTTTCACTTCTTCTCCACAGGGCGTCTCCTTCATTCGTATCGATGGTGCCACGCCATCGGCCGAGCGACAGCAGCTGTGCGAGAAGTTTCAGTTCTCGGCCAAAACCTGTGTGGCTGTGCTGTCCATCACTGCAGCTAACATGGGTCTGACCCTGCACTCTGCAGACCTGGTCATCTTTGCCGAGCTTTTCTGGAACCCCGGTGTAAGCCACGACACGTCACAGCCAGGATGTTTACTTAAATTCATTTGTTAGGAACACGGTTATATTCCTATTCAGGACTCGGTTTAGGTTGCAGCCCAATTAGTCTCCATATAGTCTTTATATAGTATTTACATAAATATCTGCCAATGTAAAATAGAGAAGCTGATGAGGAATGTAATACAGGGTATGCGCGGGTCTTAAAAAGTATTAAAAGTTGGTAAATCAATTGTGGTATAATTAAGGCCCTTAAAAAGTATAAAAAAGTCTTAATCACAATTTCATGAGGTATACAATTTTGTCCCTAGATTTTGACTGCAAAAAGTATGCATGAATGCATTTATTTTCCTCCCCGCGTTTGTTAAAAACAACGATGCAGATGAGTTCTTTTGTATGGTTGTTCTCTATAGATTTAATTGCAAACTAAACTGTTGCTGATTACAGTTTCAAGTGGCAATAAGATCTTAAAATATTTTAAGAAGGTCTTGAAAAAGTCTTAAAAAGTTATTGAAATGAATGTGCATATACCCTGTCATAACATTTAGCAGCTAAAGACATATTCCTCAGCTTAAATTACAAGTGAATTGTGATTTATTATGATTCACGTGACTACTGCTGTTCTGCTTCCCAGTTGTGTAATATTCTGCCAACATATTATTGATTATATCTTTATATCCCAGTATGAGGTCATCATTGTATCTCTCCCTTTGTTTTGCTGCTATTGAATGACTTTTAAAAAACAACATCATCAAGGCTGTGCATCTGCAGCTTCTACTCTGTGTGACTTTGTTTGTTGATGGTAATGTGTAGGAAACTGTATTACTGTGAGCGCACAGCCAACTGAGAAGAAAAGTACTGTTCGCACTTTATAATTAGTATAGAATAGAATTTCTCTCTGTTTGGCAGCCAATTTTGCCTTTTTTTTTTCAATTTGAGAGTTGACAGCACCCCCCCAAAAATAACCATTTCACATGGGAAAATAAGTCTACCTGTGTCTGTCAGAGGAGCTTGTCCACACCTCCACACTCTCCAGTGGAGCTGGTAGTGATGGGAGGATATGACAAGAATCACAATACAGGCAAGGTGACCAGTCTAAAATTGGGGCAGTACAAGGGGACAAATCCAGAAGGAATCTTTTAATGGTGTGTCAGATTCAACTCGCAACACTTGAATTCTGAAAAATATTGTTTTGATTTTTCAATGTCTTATATTTACACTGATGTTTTCATTGTTTTCCCCCTTCAGGTTCTCATTCAGGCAGAGGACAGGGTGCACCGTATTGGACAAACCAATAATGTGAACATTCACTACCTGGTTGCTACGAGAACTGCTGACGATCACCTGTGGTATGTGTCAATGCCAACATGTTCTATCACCATTGGTATTCAGTCTGTTTCCTTCCATAACAGTCATTATTTCCACTGCTGCTGGTTACTAAGCCAGTCATGTCAATGTGGTATATCTAGAATATGTATGTGTATGTAAGAAATGGTGAAACTAATTATATTTGCTCTGTTCCAATCTTTAATTTATGTATTGACGCAGGCCAATGATCCAACAAAAAATGAATGTCTTGGAGCAAGTGGGTCTTTCTGAGTCAAACCTCTCAGACAAGGCAGTCAGTGCCAGCTTCCACTCAAGGGTACATTACCATTATGTACACACTGATACTTGGCACTCAGAGCTTACACATGTCAAACGATTGCATCTCTAAACTGATTATATGGATCTGTTCAGGACCCGAACCAGAGGAGCATCATGGAGATGTTTCAGAGATCTTTCACTGCAGATGACGACATAGCCCTACTGGAGGCTGCTGAAGACTGGGACAACGCTCCGACTGAGAGCAATTCTGGACAACATCACAACATGACTGGACAAAACTCGCGTGAGAGATTATTTCAGTAGATGACTGAACTATAATTTTCAATTTCTTTTGTTTGTTCCTTGCTGGAACAAGTCCTTTTCAGCCCATCATGATCGATGTGAACTTATTTTCTTCTATCTCTGTTTTATGATGTAAAATAACAGTCTAATAAACCTATATCTATAAGAGAAAATAAATAATTGTAACTCGAGACTGCTTTGATAATCTTTTTTTTTTACACTACCTTTTTATGGAAGTGTCTAGAAAGTATACCCATTAATTGAATTATGCAATAAAATAATTTATTTCTATAGGGTCTCCAGTTTTCTCCCACTATCCAAAAACATCCAGATTTGTGGATTAGGACAATGAATTGGACACTCTAAATTGACCTGTCCAGGGTGTTCCCTGCCTTTCGTTCTATGTCGGCTGGGATTGACACCAGCTATCTTCTACTGGATAAAGTGGTTGAAGATGAACAATAAGATAATTATAATTGTACAATCAGAACAGGAAAGTAACATGACAGATGCGGCCCTTTATATCATCATTCATTATTATGCTCACGGATAAAATCCATTAATACTTGAGGCTTATCACTTCTGCTTAAATTATCACGGCATAGCAGTAGTTGACCATGTGACCTGCTCCTTGGCATGTGGAAATTGCAATTCTCATGCAGTCATGCCAAGACAGCCCTCATACTTTTTGTTCACTACATCGAGCATTATTTAACCGGAAATGTCAGATATGCTGGATTTGTTTATTTAGTCCATAGAAATACATAGTATAACTCTTAGAATGTTGGAGAGAGACCACACATAAAAAAGAGATAAGATGAGTTGTGCTGATTCAGGTTGAGTGCTCATCATTCTCTCCCGCCTGCTGACTGCTAGTGTTTGAACTGTGTGGGTCACCTGCAATATAAAGGAGGATGATTAGATCAACTTTTCTGTATAATAACAATAACCCTGAATCTAATCAATCAAGGAACTTCCAGAGGCAAGTGCAAAAAATGCCTTTTAGTGTTCTGCACTGGCCTTTTATAGGAATTCAATAAGCAAAACAAAACTGAGCAGACTATAATCTGTCTAATACAACCCTCGTGAAGTCATTTGGAGCCAGAAATTACAATTTCCCCAAATGACATGAGCTGAAATACATTTTTGGCAAGTGAAAACTCCATTTAACTGATTGTATTGACTCTCAACAGGTATTTAAATAAGCAATAACAACTGAGAGAGTTATTATCTGTCAAATATAACAAGTCATTTTGGCTGTGGTGTCTGTAAACAACAAGTAAATGCCAAAGCTGCACTTAATGCTTGTACTGGCATTTCATTAGACTATAACATGTCAAATTCAACTATCATGAAAGACTTTAAGAAATTATGAGGTAGTTGGAGGATTAAATATATAAAAGTTGAAATGTTTTGCATCATATTTTAGTGGTTTTGTTTTGAGGCAGCAACACTGTTTTTATTCAAAGCTGTTGTCAATTTGTTTGCAAGTAAAAAAAACACAACAACTGAATTTTGCATGTTGTGTTTCATTTCAATTCATGCTTTCTGACGAATATGTGATTATGTGAATCAGACTTTGTTGAATCATGACCTTTAATGTGGTCACCTGATACATCACTGTCACCGTTATCCTTGCATACCGTTCTGGTGATGGTCATCAGGCATTCGCTCATTCTGATCTTCAGATCTTGAGACCACTGTTTTCACTGGCAGTGCTGCCGTCTTGCTCTTCTGCTAAAAAAATTAAAGTTTTAAATGCAGTTTGTCATTCCAAATATAATATCCAACAAAAACAGGGAAATGTGTTATTTACATCATACCAGGTGGAAATGATTACCTAAAACGGTTCTGCCGCTCTCTCCATCATGGTTGGGCTTCTCATCAGTGCAGATTTCACCGAAGATAAAATGTATCTTCTCGTCTGCGTGCTGCTCATTTGAGGCACCGTGGACTGAGTTGTGGAGGATGTCGGAGGCAAAGCGGGCCCTCAGAGACTTTGGGGAGGATACCTTAGCTTGGGTGGGGTCAGTCGGGCCCATCATGGCCCTCCACTCTTCCACTGCATTTTCTTTGGTCAAGACGAGCATCATGCAGGGCCCCCTAAAACAAACAAAGATGCTAACTTAACATACAAAATGTTTTATAACATTTTACATTACAGTGACAATGTGATCATTTATGGTAATCATTTGTGACAGGGAAGCAATATTTTCGTAATACCATCTTATTTCTATAGTATGGAAGTGTATCAATGGAAACTGTATGTGAAATACAGTATAAGGGAGGATTGATTTTTTTTTTTGATTGGAGGGATTATAATGATAATATATATAAATTCTCATTACCAAGCTTTTAGTCTGGAAATAAAATGGTATCACTGTAATATTATCTCCATTTTTATCACCAAGTTGGAAATTGCAGTATATATGTATATATATATATATATATATGTATCTCTCTCTCTCTATGTATATATAGATATATGTATATAGACATATGTATATATGTCTATATATATATATGTGTGTATGTATATTTATGTAATATATATATATATATATATATATTACATATATTACATATATACATACACATATTTATCACCAAGTTATACAATATATAACTTGGTGATATATATGTATGTATGCATATACATACATATATATATATATATATATATACAGAGAAATAGATGTGTATATATATATATATGTATATACGTATATATATGTATATATTTTTTGGGGGGGGGGTTCAATGCATGTCAAACTCGGTATGAAAGAGTGATCTACCTGCCAACCTTCTCATTTTAATATGTGAAAAGTAATTATGAGTGGAATGATTGAACTGCGTTGTCTGAGATAAAGTGATAAAGATTAAGTGTTTTCTTTTTCCGCAGTGACCAGCAGCGACTGCAACTAACGACCACCTGAAATGTCCTTGGTCAGCAGTTGGCTCAGGACCGTTGTCTAATGTCAGTCCCCATCGCGCTCTCTCTATCTCTGTCTCGCTCCTCTCATTTCCTGTGATCTCTGACTTTCTAATAAAGGCAGAAATGCCAACAAATAATTGAAAATTAATATAAAAGCACAGTTAAGTTTACACCTGAGCTTAGGCTGAGAAAGAGTGTCAGTAAAGGCAGTTTGTCAAACTGAAGTTTCCAGCTGCAACAATCTCTCCACCCATTGTGTCTTGGCAGTTGTGTAACGACCAAGTAAAGGATCTAATCAGAGCGTGAAATAACTCTAAAAATCTACACGCGCTGTGAAACAAAGGATGAAATTTCCTGGAGCTGCCTTGATTATGAGGCGCAATGATGACTGTTAAAAGTGCTGATTAAACTCGTAGTGGATACAGGGAAGAGAGGGGCCACATGTGGTCACTTTGACTCTTGAGACTCTGGGATGAATTTAACGACATGTGAAACTAACCGGCACATGAATTCCACCAGCTGCTCGAAGAAAGGCTTCCCCCTGTGCTCTTTGTAAAACTCCTCAGCCATTTCCTTCGACAGCACCGTCTCCTTCAACTGTGTCACAGAGAAACCTCTGGAGTGGATTTCCTCTAATATATTTTCTGATAGAGGAAACAAATAAACATTATTGGATCTTATCGTTATCTTTATGAACACGGGTCATTTTGAACATTTCCATTTAGTTCCAAATTACCTTTGTGATCCTCCATTGCATCCGGTTTGATGACTGCCAGTGTTCGCTGGTTAGGGAAGAAGAAGTCGATCTCTCGCGCTGCCTCTTCGTGGCTTGCGCTGCCATGGAGCTGGTTGATGGGCTCATTCTCCAAAGCAAACTGAGCCCTCAGACTGAGTAATGAAAATTACAGAAGCCAGAATTATCAAATATGAATAAGCTTTTTTTTCTAAAAAAACAAAACAAAACAGATCAGCTACACACCACTCACCAGTCAGGATTCTCCTCTTTGGCTTTATTAACATCAGAAGGGCCAAGCATGCTCCTCCAGGATTCTACAGCCCCTGTCCTGGCAAGAGCCAGAGCAAGCACTGGTCCACTGTAGGGACACAAACGGAATCAACTTTCGCAGTAGTATAATATCAGTCTTATTATTCTTTAATATCAAATGGAAGTTACCTGGTCATACTTTTCATCAGTGCAGGAAAGTAGTCCTCATCAATATGCTGTGAGTAAAAGTGTCTGACCTGCTCCTCTGTTAACATCACCTCTCTTTGAAGAGCCACCGAGAAACCTGAATTGTGAATGTGGGCCAGGATGTCTTCTGCAGAACCACAGGTATGTGATTTACATGAGTGGTTCCCAAAAGTTTGAAATAAAAACCCACTTTTTACAGACGACACACCATTGTGACCCAACTTGCACTAGAAATCGAAATCTGATTTTGTTTGACTGCCATTTCTGTTTCAACTAATATTATTTGGAACAGGTAAACCAGGCATTTCAGAGATATGCACTATATGGACAAAAGTATTGGCATGCCTCACCATTACACCATTACAGACGGGGACTGTAATGACATTCAAGACTGAGTTGGTCCCATTATGCAGCTTCTTGGAAGATGTTCCTCAATGTTGTTTCTATGGGAATGGGTGCTTATTCATTCATTCATTCATTCATTCATTCATTCATTCATTCATTCATTCATTCATCCATTAACTCATTAATTATGTTGTGCATTTATGAGGTCAGACACTGATGTTGGATGAAAAGGCCTGGCTCTCAATCTCTGTTCAAATTCATCCCAAAGTTTCCTCAATGGTGTTGAGAAGCCCAAAAGCCTGATTAAAACACCTGTATTCAATACTTAACAGGTGTGGCCAAATATCTATATCCGTATAGTGTATATATAACAAGTGAATCACAACATTTAATTGTAATTTAAAAGATGTAAAGCAAAGGGCTATAAAACTAAATTCAGCTTATTCATTTGGCAAACCAAAACAAATCTCCTGCATCCCAACCCAGCCCCTGAGATTGATTCACAGTATTCATATAAGATATAGATGGTTGCTAAATTTTCTGCAGTGTGCGTCCGTGCTCACACGTGTTCGCTTGTGCAATTTGGCACGGGCCCCACCTCTGTTTTCTCTGGCAACGTCGGGCCGGATTAGAGCCAGTGTCCTCTCCACACGCTCTTCCTCCCCATCCTGCTTCTTCACCGAGGCCGTGTTAAAGTTGGGGAAGAAGAAGGCGAGCTCCCTGCTGGCCTGGTCGCTGTCCTCGCTGCCGTGCACTGCATTGAACAGTGGCTGTGTGCCGTACTGTGCCCGCAAGCTGCAGGAAGCCAGAGGGGAGTAAGGAGAGGAGAGCAGATGGTTGCTCTGCTGGTGCTCAACCAGAGAGAAAACATAATGTTTGGGCGTGTCTGACGGAGCGAGCCAGAATGTGCTGTTCGTTCTTCTTTCCAGATTTTTTTTAGATTGAGATTGTTGCACACTGTTGCATAAATACATAGCTCTATAAACAAATGTTTGCTTATATAAAGACATGATAACTTCTTCTTTATGTACAATTCCTTGTCACAAACCTATCTGGCTTTTCTCTTAAGGCTTCCTCGATGTCTGCTGGGCCGATGAACTCACGCCACGCTGGGACTACATTGGCAGAGGCCTCCGCCTGAGACAGCACCAGAATATGGGAAGGACCACTGGACATAAACTCGACCAAGTCCTCAAAACAAGCCTGTACACACACAATCACATACAGAGACAGGAACACACACAGGTATACAGCATGTGATTTGCACTGAAGTCAATGTTTGAGATACAGGAGCAAGGAAAATTAGGACAAATTATTAAATAAGAGGCAAACAACAAATATTCAACACGACAAGCCACACATATAGACTATATTATAATTTCATTAAAAGAACTGCTTTACCTTGAGGCACATGCTATGTATCTGCAGCTTCAATCACATAGTCTCATCACAAGTTGTGCAATGAGGGGGAAACAAAAGGCTTACTCAACAGCTCCATTGTGAAGCCTGTGCAGATATTCAGATGGATGTGTGATGTCATGCAAACTAATTGAAGCGGCTGTTGCTCTGTTTTGTCTCGTCTCTCACATTAGGATGTTCACCGAGGATACTAACTGCACATCACGCTGTCTGTCTGGATGTGTCAGACGTCTTTTCACCTCTACATTACACACACCGAGTAAGTACAAAACAAATATGACACATCCTTCTTTGTTAGTGTTTCATAGGCTTTTCCTGATTTATGCTTTTTATCGTACCTCTGCTGCTTTGTGCTGGTAAAAATCTCGAGCTTCGGCCTCTGTCAGCGTGCGCTCCTCATGGGCCAGAATCTCAAACCCTGCATCTTGAATCTAGCGAGGGGTGGGGTGGGGGGGGATAACATCAACAGGAAGTTACCACACATCAACAACCAAAACCTTACAGAATGTGAGCAGTTTTTTGTCTCTGCGTACCTTCATAATGATCTCATTTGCTTTGCCGTGAGCAACGACATCTGGTTTGATGATGGCAACTGTGTAGGATTTACTGACAGGAACTATGGGAGAAGAGAAGAAAGACTGATAATAAAACATACAAAGGCTTATAATTACTACCACTACTACTACTAATAATAATAATAATAAAAATAATAATAATAAATTGCTTGAGGGTCTGGGCAGCTCTCACATGCAAAGGAAGGCTGTTCCATACCTCAGGAGCTGCCAAAGAAAAGGCTTTATCTCCTTTGTTTTGTAGCCAGGATCTATGCACATGTAAGAGCAGCTGGTCAGCTGACCTCAGAGCTCTGCCTGGAGTGTGTGGCTTCAAGAGCTCTGTCAGCTCACACAGGTGCCAGGGCCATTGAGACATTTAAAAGCAAGTAATAAGAACATAGACAGGGAGCCAGTGTAAAGAGGCCCGTGTTTTGTCTGTCAGAAGGCGAGCAGCAGCGTTTTGGAGAACCTGTAAGCGTGTGTGAAAAGAAAGCGTGAATTGCTCTCTCAAAGTCTTTCGAGGGAATGTAGGCTTTCACCTTTGCGAGGAGGCTAAATTGGAAGAATCTTGTTTTCAATACTGAGCTTATTTTCTCACGTTTAAAAGGTGCTGTCCATAATCACACAGAGATTCCTTACAGACAGAATGAACTCCATCAATGTCTGTTACGACGTAAATTAATTTTTTCCATCGTACCTGTTATGCTTTCTTCATGTTCTGACTCCTGAGGCGCCTCCTCCTCTTCTTCATCATTCACCAGACCGTCGTCTTTAACCTCACATACACAACAACAAAAAACAAGGTAAGATAATAGACTGTTTGTATACAGTAAACACTGTAGTATGAATGATCTAATGTCTGGTTACTTATGTTAATACTTTATCAGCTAAATGTTTTCTCACAGATTTATAAAAAAAATGAGGAAGCTCATGGTGATATCTTTAAATTGCATGCCCCCCCCCAACTGATTACTGAGCTGTTTTCTAAGGTTTAATGGAAAACCACAGGAGTAATTGAAATGAGTAGAACTGAATTGAATTGCTTTATTGTCACTCTTGTTATTCTACTAAATAGTTCAAACAGACACCCAAAAACACTATTCATACTAAAATAAAATAAATAACATTAAAAGCATCAGCGTCAATACATTCTGTAAATAATTAAGTTATCTTCTACTGATGGTTTACTGGCATTACTTAGGTAGAATAGAATCACTCATTTCATTAACACAAGTACAAACCCTACTGTTTTGGCTTTAAAATAAGCATAGTGTGTGTGTGAGTGTTTCATTGCGCTCACCACTTTACGTTCACCCCCTCGCTCCAGAACCAGCTTCTCTTTGTTCAGTTCCTCTAAAATCATCCTCTGGAGCAGAGGAGCGTTGGCTCCTCGCAGCGCCGCCACCAGCTCCCCACCCTGTCCAGACAGCATAAATAATATTCTTTAAAGGTATATAGATATAGTCATTTTGTCGTTTGAAAGAGGTGTTAAAAATAAACGACTTGATGGTTCGTACCAGTGCAGGGCCTGAAGGAGAACTTTGAGTGCATCTCTTCTCTTATTTTGCATTTTAATCAACATACTATATATATGTACTAGAGATATATATATATATATTCTCTAGTACAACTGCTTACAGTGTATGTATGTTTTATAGGGGTGGGTCAAAATATTGATTTGGTGATATACAGTATATCGTCGTCATCCTTCCTCGTGCAGTGAGATAATCGATACACCAGGGGAAATATCAATATTTTAATTAACAAATGAAGGTGCTCTAATCCTGGTCCTGGGGACCCACTGCCCTGCATGTTCTGTGGGTCGTTATCAGGTTTCTTCAATCCAGGTCCTGGCTGAAGAAGAGAATTTACAGTGGGATAATGATGGAGAAAGTTACTTTAGGAGATGCTCCATCCACGTTCAATACATAGACTTTATGCCCTTTGTTCTCTATGTTGTGACTAAAGAGAGAAATACTGCACTTTTAACTTTTCATGGATGTTTTCGTCAGTTAGACAGATATCGTGATGTATCGCTGTGATTTTCTTGCAATATATTGATTATCACAGAATCATCGTTGGATCGTGATATTGTTGGTATCGTGGACCATGTATCGTGAGGTACCCTGTGATTCCCACCCCTAATGTTTTATAGTCATACTTTTCTCATGCCCCCGAAGTGACATGAGAAAAAAATGACGGAAAAAAAAACTTGAAATCTCGAGTTCAAACTCGAAATTTGTCAAAAAAAAATGTGCTAGAGTAAGAGCCAGACAATATTTGACTATTTTAGCTGAACAAATGTAAATGCTTAATCTTAGACATACACACTTACCCCATAGATCAGGAAAGTGGGCTCACATTTCCCTCGATACCTTTCCAAAGCATCGATGCTGTCTGCCTCGGCCTGCGTCACAACACAAACACACACAGATGATGCCTCACCATTTTAAATTCATTTCAATCTAACTTATTCACTTTAACACACTCTGTCTTTTTTTTTTTCTTACTGTAGCAAAATGTAACAGGTCATCACCCAGTTCGTTTTTTATTTTTCGCAGCAGGCTGACGACAGCGCGGCAGGGACCACACCACTGCTGGTAAACATCAACAACTATATTAAAAAAAAAAAAAGAGAGAGAAGCAATTCTTATGTGTGTGAGAGAGACAGGGAAGACTGGTCCAAGCATTTAATGTGCAGTTACTGGAGTGAACACAGTGGGGCAGCAGCAGCATACAATAAATTATTGTCAGAGCTCACACTCAGACCTAGGAGCAATCCAACAGCCTATAATCATGAGGTCTTAAAAGTGTTCTCCATCTCCCTAACTTTGAAAGCCTTTATCCACCAAAATTCAAGATGATGCTGATAAATATGAACCACTTTTTTTTAAAGTTTCCTATTCCACTCACTGCAAAGTAAGTGCACTTTATTCTCCATGTGTTCGATCATAACAACTAGAAACACATGTGAACAAAATAACATTTAAATGTGCATTTATTTTGGAAATACATATGTGACTGGTTCATTGGCTTAGTTTGACAGATTCCCTATAGTGGCAAAAGAACATAGCAGTGTTTGTAAGATTTCAAGAAATACAACACTACTCATCACTTTATAGCAATTAATCTGTTTAATATTTTTGCATAAGAACAGATTCCTAAAAACAGAGCCAAACTTCATCTTTCTCAAGGAACTATATAATTATATTTTGGCACTTGAGATGAATAAAGAAGAATCCTGCGGTGACAGTTTACAATTTAATAGATAATTTTGAACTCACTGAGAGAATCTGTTTTATTACCAAGTAGGTATTAACGTACAGTGATTTTCTGTGATGTCGTGGTGGGGAACAATCATGGCATCAAGAGAAAATGAATGTAAGCATATAAGTATAATGAAGACTCATATGTTTTCAAACTTTAAACTTTAAAAAGCTCATACACAGACAGTATTTGACTGGTGTGTTGATGGGATGCTCATGTCTCACTTTTATAGTTTAAAAGGACAAAACAACAACAACTTTTGACTGATCTTACCAGTTAAACCTTTGGTTCCAAGCATTTCCTCCCACTGCTCCTGGTTAGTCACAGACGCCTGCAAAAGAAAACCAATGTTAAATGTTTAAATTAGAACTAAATGTGTGTGTGTGTGTGTGTGTGTGTGTGTGTGTGTGTGTGTGTGTTGTTCTACCTGCAGACTCGCTTCTTTCTTCTTCCCTGCCATTTGTTTAACCTGTCAACTCGTCAAATGTTCGTTCTTTATTTATTGAGTCAATTACTTTTACCTCAAAGCGCTGAAATGCTAATTGACTGAGTCGATATTATGCCACGTTCTCAAACTCCTCAGATGCTGCTGCTCACGCTTGTTTGACCCGCCTGGTTGCCAAGCAACGGCACTTTCCGCTTCCTGTAGCCACGTTTGTTTGTTGCGTCGTGACATTTTGTGTTATTGTCAATTAATGTCATGGAAGGTCGTGTTTTCGGTTTGCTACAAACGTGAATTAGCTTATCATGACACATTAAGCTAATTATGAGTGAGCGCTACAGCAATCATTTCCGCTCTGCTATGCTCGCTACTGTCCCCTATTGGTTGATATCAGTACTGCGACTATTGTACATAAAACATTGAGTTACCTGCATGTTTTAGTTTTTGAAATTATCTAGTTTTATTAGTTTTAGTGTAAAGTGTATATGCTCAGTTTTAGTTTGTTTTGTATGGAGTATGCAAGATGCAAATAAGATACAATAAGTATTGTGTGTAATAAAAACCGAGAAAAAAAAAACTTGAAATCTCGAGTTTCAAAGTTGAGATCTCGAGTTTCCAAAAAAATTATGAAAAAAAAATTGGAATGTGTTTTTTTTCTGTTTTGAAATCTGGAGTTTCAAAGTCAAGATCTTGACTTTGAAACTTGAGATCTCGACTTTGAAACTCGAGACTTCAATTGTTTATGTTTTTGTATAAGAACAGATGAAACACCATAGCTCAGTCAATTATAACAGTTATAATATTATAATTGTTAGTAATAATATTACTGACTTTTAGTAATTAATAAAAAAAAACCAAAAAAAAAACCCTCCAGCTTTTTTTATTTTTTTTATTTTTTTATTTCAATTTTAGTTTTCATTATTTCCTTAGTCAAGGTGGATCAAGGTTTTAACTGTAATAACCTTGATCCAGGGTTTACTGCAGGTTGCAGCCTATAGTAAAAACTCTTCTCAGACACAGGGTGTCAGAGGCTTCCCCCAAACTGTAACATTTCATTTAAAAGGGAACGTGATACACCTTCAAAGAGCGCCCACCGCTTTTTGCACGTTTTTCCCTCATGAATATCAATGAGCTCCTGCTCTTAAGTGGTTCAGCTCCACAGACACCTCGCTCACAAAGTGGGCCCAGAAAAGCAGGTCCCACAATTAGAGCAATTTCGTTGAGAGACATATCGCAGTGCGCTGTCACAGTAAGCGAGAAAGAGAATCATAAAAATGAAACACTCAAAAAGAAATGTCGGGGACCCCTGTCTGTTATTAACAACAGCTGCGCCATTTCTTTTCCCTGCACATTGCTGTATGTACCGTATGACATGTCCCTATTAGTAACCCTGTGTCTCACTCTGAGCTCATTATGCAGCCAGATGGAAAGAGCAGTAACCTCCTCTCTGCTGCGTCAAGGTCCTGACACAAGCCTTTATCACAGATAGATTCATACAGAGAGCGTTTAAGGCTTGAGCTTCATGTTTTTGTGCTACTTTTCATCAGTAACATGTATGGAAGTGATGAGAAACTATAATAGTTTGGGGTTTTTCATTCATTTTTGTTTGTTTGTTTGTGGCTTTTTGCCACTTGTTTTGTTAGTTTTTAAATGTTTAGTTTTAGTTTAGTGTCAGGGAGCTCAATATGAGGAAAAACATGAGGAAAAATGAAAAACAAAACACTTGCTTTTTTAAAATTCATCTCAAGAGGGCCAGAGCAGTAAAATCATTGCATAATAACCTATAAACAACAAGAACTCCACATTTTCCCCTTTGTTTTACATTTAATGAAGCATCTTCTTACAAAACATATTTTGAACAACATGAAATTTAGTTTAGCATTGACACATTACAGCTTACAGATCACAGTGGATCTACAAAGGCACAACACTTAAACTCACAGGTATCTGGAACTAAAAAATATAGAATTAATCTAAATAAATCCATAATGCGGGCCAGATTGTACCATCTGGTGGACTGGTTCTGGCCCCTGGGCCGTATGTTTGACACCCCTGAGAGCCATATTTGATAATGTGAAGACTCTCTTGTCACAATTAGCGTTTTTAAATGGCAATATAACCAAATCTAAGCCACGCAGGAATGAAATTTCAAATTTAAAAAATCAGATCAGATATCACAATATCAGTAAATGTGTGTGTCTGTTTGTCATGGCATGCAAACCCATTACTCTTTATCAACTGAGCTAATGGGGATGATATGTGACTAGAGCCATTATTTCATTAGTTTTCGTTTACGATAATAACCTTGTGAGAAACATTGATTTGATGCTTTGGGTCCATGAACTATACTTCAAAATATCATTGATGGTTGTTATTGCTGTTGTTTCTGTACCCTCTCATTCAAACCTGTGAAGCCAAATTGATTATTCGTCTATTTAGCTATTTATGTTCAGAGAAAGATTCCATGTGAACACAAAAATGAACTGTGTTTTTAAACTTCTTTATGGGAATATGTTTCAACAGTGCTTTCATCTTTTTTGATTGACACATTTACTAAGGGAATCTTCAGAGACAACACGATACAACATTTTTGCAGTATTTGTGAAATCATATTATATGTTGTATGTACTCATGCAAGAGCTTGAGTGAGAGTGAGCACTTGGCACCATCTAGTGGATTGAGATGTCAATTGATATTTTTTTTTCATGCTAATCCACAAAAAGTTATCAGTTATAAAATGATATGCAACAAAAATCAATATTTGGTTATTAGGGCCAAATCTATATTTAGAGAATAAAGTTGTTATATTGAAAGTTATAATCATGCGTGAATAAAGCTGTATGTTTACGAGAATAAAGTCGTAACTTTACGTAAATAAAGTCGTAACATTACGATAATAAAGTCGTAACCTTACGATAATAAAGTCGTAACTTTACGAGAATAAAGTAGTAACTTTACGAGAATGCAGTCTTAACTTTACGAGAATAAAGTTGTAATATTAAAAAAAGTCATATTATAAGAATAAAGTGAACATTTTATGAGAATTAAGTTTCTTTTTTATCATTATCTAATGTCGACCACTACCACACATTTCCTTCCTTTATTCTTGGAAGATTACAACTTTATTCTCATAATATTATGACTTTATTCTCGAAATATTAAAAAAAAAATCCTAAGTTTGCCCCTTAATATTCAAAATAGTCATACAAAAGCGATTTCTTACTCACACCCCTAATGTTTACTGAACCCTTGTTATATTGATAATGAAGAAAACACATTTCAGTCAGACAACTCATGTTAGAATGTTTATTGAATCAGACATGGTCTACTTTGGGCCTCCACGCTGTGACTTAATCTCTGCCCACAGATATGTTTATAGGGGAGTGATGAGCTTAAAGCACGAGCAGCAACACCAGCACAGGGTAACAATAGCAGTAGCAGTAGCAGTGGCAGGCAATTTTTGGAAATGTTGCTTAAATAGCCCTCCAAATTGAGAGGGAGTGTATGTGAGGCGTGTCTGATGGATATTAAAATGCTGCGCCGGTTGACTGCCTGAACTATAGCGTGCATATTACATTGAATTCTTTCCTAGTTGCCCACTTTCTTCAGATGGGCGGGTGCAGTAAGTAACACACAAGTAACGTACATCTCTTGTGCTGCCCACTGACAAACGCCTGCGTCTCTGTTTGCTTCAATCATGTCTCAGAGTCAATATGACGTTAGTATTTTGTCTCTCAGAACACAATGTTTCATAAATACTCCACTGACTGTGGATGGAATGAATGTAGACTGAAGATGTTCACGTCATGTCACTGATTATTTGTTTCTCACAATCTGAAGGACTCCGCTTAGAGATGCGTTCTCTTCCGATGTTGGTACAAAAGGTTATAAAGCAGGCCTGACGTTAACTTGAAGAACCACTTATCATCTTCCCTGGTGAATTTCTGCTAATCTCTCCTCTGAAACACAGGAGACACTGAGGATTTGAAGCCACGACGGCACCGGAGATTAATCTTTGTCAACGCATCTTAAGCGCAAAAGTAATTTTAAGCCTCATTAATGGACTCCATTTGTTGTGTTTATTTTTGCATCCATATACGACCGTCAAAGCCAAGGCCCTGAGGATTTGAGTCTAATTATTCGGAGACAAATGGTGGAGAAATCCCACTTGGTCTTTAACGTTGTGTTCTTAAGGAACTGCTCAAAACGAGGGAAAACAAACTCTTATTTTGTTTGCTTGTTATTATCTGATATATCTTTTTTTTTCTTTTACAGCTGATACGAGTGCTGCAGCGAATCATCCATTCGTCCAAATTCCACCTCTCGCTGGGCGCTGGTGCCAATCCCAGCTGACATAGGGCAAAAGGTGGGGTTCACTCTGGACTGATGGTCAGTCCATCACAGGGACAACACAGAGACAAACAATCATTCACCCTCTCACTCACACATAAGATCAAGTTTAGAGTTTCCAATTAACCTCTGCATGTGTTTGGACTGGGCTACATGGTCAGTGTAGTGGTTAACACTCTTGCCTTTGCAGCAAGAAGACGCAGGTTCAAGCCCCGGTTGGAACAAGGGCTTTTCTGCATGGAGTTTGCATGTTTTTCCCGTGTGTGTGGGTTTTTATGGATTCTTCAGCTTCCTCCCACAGTCCAAAAACATGCAATATGGGGATTAGGTAATTTGGTCACTCTAAATTGACCGTAGGTGTGAGAGTAGGTGGTTTTGTTTGTCTCTATATGTGGCCCTGCGATGGACTGGCGATCTGTCCAGGGTGTACCCCGCCTATCGCCCTATGTCAGCTGAGATTGGCACAGCATCCCCACGACTTTCCTGTGGAGGATAAAATGGTAGATAATGGATGCATGTTTTTGGACTGTGGGAGGAAAACCAGAATACCCAGAGAAAACCAACGCACACACGGGGAGAACAAACCCAGAACGTCTTGCTGTGAGGCAACAGTGCTAACCACTACACCTCCTTGTGTCAGTCCAAGAAATATAATATAATATAAATTATTATTATTATAATTATAATATAATATAAAGTGTGGTGCCCTGATAGCAAAAATATAAATGTCTACTTTATTCTCAAAGCAAAATGTTTTCTCATGTGGAGATAGAGTGTGATTTGTAAAAAATATAATAATAAAATATAATTGCAGATTATTTTTCATGTTGATTAGCTAAGGAAAATAATCAGCGCCACACTGCACTGCTGCAAAGTATAAATAATAAATAAAACTCTACTTTAGTTCAAAATGCAAGTCTCACACACGCACGCACGCACGCACACACACACCAAATCAAATTGTTCTATGACTGCCTCATAAGTCACACAGGCTGCAGAGAGAGATGTTTTCAACTTCACTTCTGTGTTTATTTTAACGTGTGCACAAACACATTTACCTTCTGAGGAAGTTTTCCTTTTAATTCCATACAAATGTATTTCCTCTCCAGAGGCAAATTATTCGACGTGTAAAGCCCAAACACCCGCAGGTGTGGGATTGGTGACCCAAACTGAACCATTGAAGTGAAGAAATTACTGTAGGTTCTGCTACATTAAAACCAGGTTTTGGTCCCCATGAGGACTACTGATAATGACAAGGTCAGTGTTTATGCCAGAAAAGTAGCAAATACAAGTATACACACATACACACACATTGTGCTGGGAGTTTTTTTTTTTTTTTTATTCAGAAAAACTCTGTGCTTTCAATATTCTGGTTTTATGCTTATCAGCTCCTGCAGGCCTCAAACTTATCCTGTAAGCAATACAGTAATTGAATATGAAATAGCTTACATTTTCTGCTGATATATTTGTTGAGCGTCACGGTGTATAATGTCAAGTACAGACATTATTCCATCTGCTCGTTCCACCAGGCTGCGAGTTTAGGAGTGGCAGCTGTGCTTTTGTGTGATACGGCGCCGATGATGAAATGAAACACTCCCATTTTTAGACTTTTCATTATTCCCCTCAGCCAACTAGCTCCGTTTTTCTTAGACGCCGTGACAACAATGACCTGTGGTTTTTACAGTCACTGAGCAGTTTAGCTGGGAAATTATTTGATCTCTGCTGCATTAATGGTGATTTTATACAGGCAGTCAGTCTCATATATATAAATATATATATTTATATGGAGAGAGAGAGAGAGACAGCATATTGATTGTCAGTCTGTGGAAAGAGGAGGGTGCTTTCTTCTCTATTTCCTGACAGGCGGCTGTAAGAATGACAGAGGAAGCCAGTATGGAGGAAGTCATCTGCATCTAAATAAGGACCGCCAATGGCTTTGTCAAAGTCCATTAACAAGTTGCCATATTTGATAAACACATCTATTTTCCTCATCCAACCATTCGTACAAATCACCCTCAAGCAAAAAAAAAAAAAAGACTTTCCTAAAAAGGGGGGGAACATGAAGTGAGAGAAAGATTCCATTGAAATTTCATTTTGATGCAAATTGTGATTGATTTGTGGACTGCGTGATGCACCGGGGAAATTTGTCTCGCATCTGGTGGACCGTGTCGTGTCTCTAAAGAACTGTTTTGATTTAAAATAGGAAAGTTGAAGTTTTTATTTTCGCTTGTTGCATCTGATTGCCCAACTGCAGTAGTGATCAGAGGTGTCAACATGCAGCCCCTCCAATCGATTACACGAGACCCGCTCTTGATATCATGTTATAATGAAAACATGGCACACAACCTCCTCTTCTTAACATTAAATAACACATATATAAGCTTGTGTAATGTTTTAATTACAGATGTTTGCATTATAACTACTTACATTTTGATTCATTTCATTTTTTTAAAATATAAATTTAGATTTAACACTTTTACTTTGAAATTCTGTGACATATCACCATGAATACCTTTATTGTGATATTATGATGGGATATTGTGTTATAATTTATCATCATATTAATCAGAATAGACACTCATTGGCCCCTAGGTCGTTTGAGTTTGACACCCCTGCTCTAGATCCATAGTGCTCAAACTGTGGTACGTGTACCACCAGTAGTATGCGAGCTTCTTCTGGTGGAAGAAAGTCAGAAACACTGTTCTACTGTCCAAATGATCTTATTGGGAATAAATCTGCCTCCTGTAAAAAGTCCATATAGCTGACTTTGCTCTGCCTATTTGCACCGCTGTATTTTAACCTTGGTGATAATGGTGCTACTTCAAGGTGGTGCTCGGTACAGAAAGTTCGAGAACCGCTGCTCTAGATGGCTGATCTGGCTTTGCGGCATCATTAGCGGTAGGTCTCTGTTATCTGTCAAAGCCGAATCAACGTCAGAGTAATTGCTGCAGACGCTCAGTCTACTACATGTAATTTGGCTTTGCTGCTCCTCATTTCGTCTGCAGCTCCCAGGCTGTGTCTTCACCAGCACGCCATGTTTGGGCTGACAGAACGGCACTAATGGCAATTCTTTACATCAGTCAAGAAAAGGGCCATTTTTTGATTTCCATGAAAGTACAAATGGATAGAATAGTAACACATCTCAAACTGAAGCCATTTCTCAGGTCATAATTATATGTATACATATATATACGTGCTTAGTTTTAGTTTAGTTTTTTATTAGTTTTGGTTAGTTTGAGTTTTTTGTAATATGTAGTATTTACCACTTTAAGTACTCTGTCATAAAAACCTAGCAAAATATGCCATTTTATATGTTTATAAGAAAGCTCAACAAGCATCCCTGAATCAAATATAACAAACATGTGTTTAATACTCCTGAGGGTGGATATAGTTAGTGTGCAGTTAGGTAAAATAATATATAGTCAAATGACTAAAGACACATAAGTAACCTTCATTATAGGATATTTAGGTTTAGGGCTGATAAAATAAAACACAACATTTGATGCCTTATTATTAACAATAATTGTGATTTTAATTGAGACTTAAAAACCCCAAAAACAAAGTAATCAACTTGCAGTTTCAAGTTGGAGTGTGAAGATTAAAGGTTAAAGCTGTTGTAATTAGTGAAAGGCAAACACAAAGGGCACGGTGATGGGTGTGTGTGTGTGTGTGTGTGTGTGTGTGTGTGTGTGTGTGTGTGTGTGTGCGTGTGCGTGTGCGTGTGCGTGTGTGTGTGTGTGTGTGTGTGCTCATGTTTTTCTTGTCTCACCTTGGCTCTTGTTGACACCCATACACCCAAATGAAAACACACTATCAGGAAGTGCAGATGATTGGTTGGCCTGTTATCATAGAGGTGCCTTCCGCACTGATATTTCAAAGCGATACCTTGTTCTGGTTGGAGAACAAAAAGCTCCAGGCCTGGCGCAAAATGGTGGAGGAGGGAGAAGAAGAAATCAAATCAGACATATTAAGTGGATTACGAGTTATCTGCAGCACAGCGTGTAATTGGTTTGGTGTTATCGTTGTAATGTCTGATAGGTGCTAATTGAAAAGCCAGTTTATTAGTGGGTAGACGGTCTCCAGGGGGGGTTGGGTTGTGGTTTAAAGGTCTTGTTTCGGAATAGCCTCCCCAATGATTACAGATAATGGACTGCTTCTTCTGAAGCTTTAACTTCTCTCAGATATAACTCTTGTCAGTTCCCAGCTGCGCTCATTTGCCTGCAGGTCTTGTGAGAATAACAGTGAATGCAGTGATAATAACATGTTTTATTCCGATGTTTTATTTGGCGTAACATATACTCTTTTGCATTTACATTGCTCTGTGGGATTCTTACATTTGCTCTTATGTACTTGACAGTTGCAGGCTGTTTGAAGCCAGTGTGAGTCATGGAAAAAAACAAAACTGTGGCTCCATCAATCTGTTTTGTGTCGCATTTTTTCAAATCTAAAGGTCGATGACAAAGGATTGTAACGACAATGTTACCTGTTGTTCTGTCTGTTGTTTAATACGTGTCTTGCATGCAACTATAGTTTTGAAAAAGATCTGTGAGAGCAGAGACTATTCATGCTAACATGGCTGCCAAGTCCTTCGGTTTGTGGCATACAGGTAATGAGTGGCTGACTGGTGTAAATGAGAAGCATATGAACCCTGTTTTAACCCTTAGAACACAGAGCATTTAGGCTTTTTTCCCCATGTTAAAATGTATACAGAGGCTATAAGAATGTGCAATATAGAGTGTCTTATATCCTTTTTTCCAACACTACTGATAGACAATCTGATGACATGATTTTTGTTTCCGTTTTCACCAACTTTACAAAAACACCTGAGGAAAAATTACACATTTAAAAAAAATGTGATTGAATTTGTGAAATTTGGAAATAATGTCACATTTCAAAGTTGGCTTGGCTCATTTTTATGAACAAAAATAGACAAAGAATGGCCTGTTTTGTGACTTCCACACACTTATCACTACTCCCACATTTAAAAAACAAAATATACATGTAAAAAAATACAAAATTAATCATAATTTTGACTCAATATATGAAGACAAAAAAGATGTGAAGATGTGACCTATAAACACACACCCCTAAGATGTCCATATAAGAGCTGTGTATGATTCCCACTGCAATTTACCTGTGGCACACATCTGTGCCATGTGAGCACTAAGGGTTAAACACAAAACTAATAATCCTTGTATCTGGAAAAAAGTCATGAAACAAGCAGAGGAGCATCTGAAGAGGTTGTGAGAGGTTTTCCTTAGACTGTAAAGCCACAGGAACTCATTCTTTTGTAACCTTATAAAGGAGCTCACACAAGCACTGTATCCTGTGTTTTAGATGACACAAAACATGGCTCTGTGATCTTTGGCATCCAAAGGCAGAGAGAGATGAGATGCTCAACTACCAGGTTTTCATTTTTCATGTGTGTGTGTGTGTGTGTGTGTGTGTGTGTGTGTGTGTGTGTGTGTGTGTGTGTGTGTGTGTGTGTGTGTGTGTGTGTGTAGGCTGCTCATGCTGTAACAGTGAGGGAATGGAGTAAAGCATCTCTCCTGACACACGACATCCACTGCTGACAAAATACTCCAAAAACAGAAACGCTGGGGAGGCAGTGTCCACTTCTGCAACGGGGCTATTCAAGGCTAAACTTTTTTAAGTGATGCTGCAGCACTGCTGCTTTAGTGTGTGAGGTTTTTAGCGTTGATGGGTGCAGATGGGGTGTCTGCAGTCTGGCTGTGAGGAAAAGTGCTATGGCAGGCTTGTGCATCCGTTGCTGATGCATGCGGATAGCTGGCATGCATAATTCAGAGAGTGAATGCAGTCAAGATGATGTGCCTGACTCAGAGCGGAGAGGACGGACTTCCACCACAAGAACCCCGCGTCCCACAGTTCTGCTCAGATGCCCCTAGACGCCCTCATCAGCAAAATAAGCTACCATTGCAGGCATTAGTGAAACCACCTTTTTAAAATCAGTTATTTACATTGATAGGGGAAGCAACTACAAGTAAATGATCTTTGATGCATTTAGTGAAATAACGCAACGTAAGTTATTTCAGTCATACAAATAAATAAATAATCAGCGAAAGGCCCAGTAACATCTAGGAGAACCTTTCACTATATTTGTTTAAGTGTATAATAAGTGTTTATATATACACTACCAGTCAAAAAGTCTCATCATTTGAATGGTTTTTCTTTATTTTTGTGACTAAACTCTTAGAAATAAAAGTGCTAAGTAGAACCATATAAGGTTCTTCGGCTTGTACTCATAGGAGAATCCTCTTTGGCTCTATAAAAAGGTTCTACCTGGAACCCTTTTGGAGGGTTCCACCAAGAACCCTTTTAAAA
Source organism: Microchirus variegatus (assembly GCF_963457635.1). Lineage (NCBI taxonomy): Eukaryota > Metazoa > Chordata > Actinopteri > Pleuronectiformes > Soleidae > Microchirus > Microchirus variegatus. The sequence goes on from NC_139823.1 coordinate 7,217,355, forward strand.
CCCTTTATTCAGGAAAGGGGTTTTTAAAGGGTTCTCTGGATCAAAATGGTTCTTACTGGAACCATTGGTGTTACCAAGAACCCTTTTAAAACCATTTATCCAGGGCACGGGTTTTTCAGAAGCAAATGGTTCCAGGTAGAACCTCAGCCCTTGTAGAAGGACCCTTTTGGAACCCTTATTTCTAAGAGTGTATTTACAGTTTCTCACTGAAGTCATCACAACTATGAATGAACACATTCACAAAAAGTGTGAAATAACTATATATCTACTGTGTATATACATATATATATATATATATATATATATATATATATATATATATATACATACATATATATATATATATATATATATATATATATATATATATATATATATAAAATTCATAAAAAAATAATTGAATAAAGTAATTTAAAGCAAGTGGCTGGGATGTGCGTTTAGTTGCACCCACGTACATTTGATAATGGCAGATAGAGTGAGAGAGCAGGGAGAGTTGTGACAGAGTGTTTACATTATTTCTGTCTTGCAAAGCCCATTAGGTTCCTGACAAACGTATTAAAGAAATAGAGGGGCCTGTCTCAAATTCTAGATGCTACTAAATATTAAACACTGGACCTTTAAATGTGGCTTCACTCCATATTTCAGCCAACACTAACCCTTTCACCCCAGAGGGACCTGACCCCCGGTTAGAGAGCCACCGGAATATCAATGCAGTTTCAGTACAGAGACGACTTTTTTTTGTTCCTCTTGTCAGCAGTTGATGTCAGCGAGTGTCTGTGGACAAAACGAGGAGTAATTGAGTTTGTCTGTCAAGTGTGAATCGAAAGTGATTGTCGAATTTAAGGGCATTCTTCAGGGCTCTTTTTTTCCCCCCATTCTTTATCAGTAAACAGTATTAGGAGCGCACCAAGTCTGTGGGGCTGAGCTTATCTTCCCCTGCTGCAGGATTTAAAGGTATCCTCCACTCCACAGCGGTGCACTCACACTATGTGGATTTAATTACAGTGGAGGGAAAAGGCTTGGTGGAAAAAAATATGGCTGATTGCACTGAAGATCCCTCATGCTTAATGATTGCCTATTTGCATCTACAAGCAGCTGCTGACGTATCCATCCTCAGTGGACCCCCCTCCCCCCCCACCTTCTTATTTGATCACACATCACACACTAGATGTGAATTAACAAGTAAAGAGATCCATTTGTAGCAATTTAGAGACAATCAGAGGGGAATGGTGATCTAAGATGATCTAAAATCTCAGCTTGATTCAACCCTCAATTTACAACATGTACGGCCAAGTTAGACGTTTTCACCCCATACAAATTGTCTTTTGTTTGTTGTTTTATTTGCTCTTTGATTGTTGTATTTCTACTCTAAAACAGTGGAACATCCATTCTGGATTCAAGTTAAATTTGAAGAATAAAGGTTATTCCGTCTACTTAAAATTTATACTATACTGAAACTGAATAGTTTATTGTAAGAATTTGTGCCATCAGTTACAATGCTAACCACCAATCCACCATGTGACCCTTGACACTGCATCATTTAAGTGTCAAATAGGTCAAAACAACAAAGTGTGAGGCTACCATTTGAACAAAAATACCTATGCATTTTACATGCACAACTTCAATATCTTGTTTTCCACCTGCACTTTTTTTTCCCTTCAACATCACAGTGGAATGTTAAGAGGACTATTGTCAAGGCTTGTAATCGCAGTGCCTCAGGGTTCTCGCTCCTCCTCATAAGGAGGAGGTGGAGTACAAAAAAAAGGCTTATGTTATATAACACAATGGAATATGTAGTCACACCATTCAGACACTTTTGTGAAGGTTTTATTCTGACGACTATTATACATTTTGGATGAAGAGAGATTTCATTTGTTGTTTGACCCCTTGGGGGCGGAGCCACAAACTGTAAACACACAATGCAATGTGGTGCATCTCATGTGTCCTATATTATCATAGCAAAGACAGATTAGGCAGACGTGGAGCAGCATTTGCATTCATCTGGAGTCAGGCTCCTCTCCTCACCTGATGAATGTGTGGTCTCTGCTGAGTCTTGGGGGAAATATGCGGCTCCTCGGCTGCTGTGTTCCTGCTCTTTTTATCTGCTTGTCATAACTTTGAGTCTGCCTGCTGTTTAATGCTGGGCAGGTCGGGGACATCGCGGTTGATTGAAATGTGTTATATTTCTCTGAGACTGCATTCATGAATGCAGGCGAGACCTTTCATAATTCACACACTTATCTTATCTGTAGTTAATTTGCCCCTATTGATTAAACAGCTTTAAAGCTGCATTATATAATAAATCTAAAGCAACTGGCCATAAAATCCTCCTAATATGTCACAGAGACTCAGGAATAATGTTCATATAACAAACTGAACTCACCAACAACAACAGTACAGACAAAATATTTGCATTACTGCAAAAATGTACATTATTTTGCAGACTGCAAATCATGTTTATGTTTTGAAATCATGTTTTGGCATGTGGCGCCACCTACCGCCATCTACCAATCATTGCAGTCAGTAGAGTCTCAGCTGCCGAGCAACTATGGGTTGCCAGTTACGTCATAAAACGAAACCTAAAAGACCTCTGTATTTTGAATTTGAATGTAGTAACTGTTTTTGGCCACATTCTTACATATGGCACCTTTAAAGGGACTGTGTAGTATTTATGGGTTTATATAACCCAAAATCCACTTTTTTATACATATTATGTGCTCCTGCATTGTCTAGTCGCTGTATAATAGTTTTTGTTTCATTTTCGTAGTGTTTCAAAAAGTCATGTAAAATAACATGGTCGCGGGCCGTGGTTGCATTGTCACTGTTAGCAGCGAGACGCCATGTTTCTACCGGAGCCTGTAAGGACAAAGAGTACAAATCAAGCGTCTCTTTACTTGTAGCGGAAGTCCCGCCTCCACTCTCTCCGCTTCGTAGCACTATAAACTACTTACTTCACCTTTAAGATAACACCTGTTATATTGCACAAGTATGTGTGCCAATTTTATACACATATTGCTTGGTGCACGTTGAAAGAAATCTGGTTTACACTATGCTTATTCTAGGATTATCAGTCTAATTACTTTGTGACTTGTGTGTGAGTTCTTGACTGAATTTTCTGCAGCACACATACTGTACTGTAGGCACACAGAAGGACAAGGCCAATGTGCTGTGAATCAAATCACGTGTAACTTTACGTCACTGCAGTGGGAATATTGGTTCCCTTTCACATCAAATGTATATTCTTGTGACACAATGTTGTGACAATTATCGGAATGAAAATGAAAGGTTGAAATGCAGTCCACTTATCTGCTCAGGGAGATCATGTGATGGTGAATAGTGTGTGGACTGAGGGAGACAACACTCCCCTGTAGAATAGAACAGAGTTGAATAGAACAGATAATGACTGTTTTCAACAGAAAGCAAGCATCAGACAGAAATGATGATACAGGATGATGTTTTATATTTGTCTCTGTTATTGCATATCTGCTCCTCTGCTTCATATGTTTAATATGTTACACTCGGTGACTCACCGTCTTGGCTTTATACCTGCTAACATTTTTTCTGTAGAATGCTTCAGTTTTGTGTCCCCAGCACTATAAATCTCACAACATGAACCTTTTTAGGGTCAACATTTGTCAGGAATAATGCAGCGGTTTCTTGCAGGTACGCAAATGTTTTCACTAACCTGTGCATCCTTGAGATGCTTTCAACGTGTGAACACACAGTTTATTTCCTCATGACATTCTTGCTAAACAGAATTTTAACATAGATGTTTACTGCCCGTTTATGCTCTGGCAACCTGTTTACTCTCTGTCAGCTGCGACTCTCATGTAGAGGATAAAGCAGTAGAAGATGAATGAATGAATTGATGTTTACTTCTAACACTTGTCTTTGTTGGGGCATTGTTTTTTTGTGGTGCATTACAGAAGCAACTGTCCATGTTGCTCCATAACATTTGTGTTACTATGTTTACAGGAAAAACACTTAAACCTCCAATTAACGCTGTTTTTTTAGTGTGTATCTGCGTCATTACCTTGTTTATGAAGCCCTGAAGGTTCAAAACAAACAGTTGAGAACGCTGTGTTTTATTGTAATCTCTGGCTCAGCGAGATCTCTGAAAAAACCCGGTCCGGTTACGTAAACAACGGTTCTCCAGAACAGCAGATCGTCCTGTTCCGGGAACTAGTCCGGGCACATCCGGTTGCGTACATTGAACTGCAGAAGAAGAATAACGTCCGTTGTGGAGGTGTTTCACGAGCGACAGTGTCTTCTGACTCTGGGTCAAAGTCATAAAAGAGACTGTGGCGGGGAGTCGTGAAGAAGCTATTTTTAAACATTGTTAAAACAATGTTTTGATAATGAGTAGCAGTGCATCCACCGTTCCAGAAGGGGGGAGCTGCGCTTCTGAGAGCGGGTGTGCTGAATATGTCACTTCCGGGTATTGGCCAATCACAAGACTCTGTCTTCTGGGTGAGAGAGTTGAGTCTCAAATCTTGCGGCTGGGAAACACCGTCAGAAAAGAGGATTTCTATCGGCTCGTTTACAGCAACTGGGAGGTTTTTGACCATAAAAACAAGTTAATGTATAAGAGTAGACCTCCAAAAACTAGCATATATGTGCAATAGGACCACTATGTGAGCTTTAAGGAGGGATCGGATGTTTTACAGAGCATGTATAAAAAGTTCATACGTGTCATGTCTTCTCTCCTGAACTGATGCCACAAATATGAAAACCTTGTGTGTGTGACTATACATCTTGCCTCAACATAATTATGCAGAATTATACAGAATGCTCTTAAAGGGCTGTTTAATGATTGAACTCAATGATAGTTCATTTGTTTTGTGTTTACAGCTAAAAGTCATATTTTGAAGATTTCTGAATAACTGTTATCAAGGCAGGCTACAATCAAGCCTTTTCGAAAGTCATCCCTAGCTGATTGTGTGATTATCTGCTAAAGAGCTTGTCCTCCTTGAGGCCACCCTGTTTCCTGCCCTCCCTCTGTCCCTCGCGCCCTCCCTCCTTACATCACATTGCACTCTTCAGCCCTGTGAGTTCAAGGGACAATCAGCTGCCATCAATCACTAATGCAGATGAGATGAGCAAGGCTCTCTGGAGCAGCTTAGCCTGTTGAACATCACACAGAGCAAGCGGAATCCCTGCATGCAAATCATCTCCAGTAGATCACTAAATGAAAAGAGCCTTTCTTTCAATAGTGCTCAACAGTGGCAGGCTTTTCAAAGCCCCGTGTCCATATGTGCCGTTTAATGATGAAAGTCAGACAGGAAGCTGTGTCACGGGGAGGCTGCACCCTGCTCAGCAAGGTTGTTACCATGACATTTAACAACAAAAAACCGACTCATGAGGATGCGACAACATGCTTCTTAAATGGGTTTAGGATGCTGAAGAGGATTTCACAGACATTTGTGTTTAAATATTCCCATTTTACCTCCTTCCAGACTGCTGGAACACATTAGTTTTTTTTTTTGTTTTTTTTTTTAATGAAGAGGTGGATCTGTTGGGACTCTTTGAATTTCTCTGTTTTTAAGTGTTTGACCTTCCAGCCTCTTCTGAGAAGTTGGAGTGCAAGTTAAAATGCTTCTCACAGGACTCCGGCCATGACTAAGTAATTAAAAAGTGCTTCCACCAGGCCCTAATATTATTACTACAGCCTTGGAGGAATACCGTCAGATGTTCTTGTGCATTCCTCTTTGGGAGCCTGGGTAAGGAAGCCTATTTTAGAGGGAGAGGTCTGGATACTTTGTTGTATGCGTTGACATTTGAAAGCTAAAAGTCATTCTTATTAGGGGAGTCCTTATTTTGTTGCTTTTCTATAGTGGCTTTGTTCTCTTTGGCTCCCGGGTGCAACTTGTTTTCATGCACTCAGTGAACCTTGCATGATAGTTACTCTACAAAACACGTTGGCTGTGTTGTCCAGGGACAAGGCACTGGATTTAATCACTAATATACCAGCGTAGTCACAGAAAATCAAGGTTCGGAGCCCACATTTGTCAAGGTGGAAAGTGTACGTGCTGTCAACCAAAAACAACAGGCATTTTTTTTATTTTTTGAGAGATGATTCATTTTTAAAAAAGGATAATGACTAGTTTCTTGACGGAATAGATCAGCATTTTTTGAGTCATGTTGGTTAAGTATAAAGTTAAATAGTCAACAGGAAACAGTTTAGAGTGCAGTAGTTCCCTTACCTCAGAGTTAATCCCCTCAAAAATGACTGCAAAGCCACATAATAATAATAATAAGACATGTACGTGTTGAGGGTCGGTCTCTTGTGTCACGTATGACGTTTCGAGGCAATCGGTCATGTTGAAAGAGTATGGCTTTATAATATTAAAATGATTTAGTCCTATAACTTCATAATCCAGGCATCGGATCAGGGCTCATGATCAGCACACACAGTAACCTGCATGAGTTCAGCCACTTACTGTGAAACTGCATCTCTCAAAGTTCCCCCCTCTGCCTTGATATGAATAATTGAATTCACTCTGACGTGGGGAAAAAAAAGCATCTGAAACATTATAATACCATGCCATTACAGAAGCTGTGGAGTATTGTGCATTCGCAGTGCACTTATCCATATCGTCGGTGCAGCTCTATATTTATAAGTCACATAATGTACGTATGAAGCATGGATTTCCTGGATGAACATTTGATCCAGAGTTGGAACGAAAGCTCAGAGAGCGGCTCTCTACTCTTGATTATTCATCACAATATGAAGGATAATGTAAATCCTCGCAAGGCCCCGTGAGAGCAGAGTAATGAGACCATCCAGGGTTTTAATGAGGGTTAACGTGCAGGAAGGCGAAATGTACAGAAAGTCTACAAAGAGGATACTGATTACTGATTGTGCATTGTGTGTGTGAGTGTCTCTGTCATGCATACTGACATTAATTTAACTTGTTTCCAGGGGGAATCAGACACTGTCCTTCCGTCACCTTCACACAGTCCCCGGGCTCTTCCAGTTTTGCGGTGAAGTGGTTTGAACTAGTGGTTTGGCAACTGTGACATTCAGGGCTGCTGTGAAGCCAATTACGCTGGGCTTTCATCATTTTTGGTCAGTGACTGTTAAACTGAAGGTGCCGCAAGCGATTGGCTGAGGTGAAGTGTCCCCATGTGTACTGACCTCTAAAATCACCCTCTGTTTCTAAAAATGATAATAAAAATGTACTATTTTAGCAATATTTTTTTTTATTAATAGAGCACCTTTCAAACCTGAGTTAATTAGAATTAGCTTTTACAAAATTGCTTGTTTGACTCATAACCTTGATGTCATTTTTCAAATCTCTAGCAATGAATAAAATACAAATCTTTCAAAGTGACTGTTAAATACTGTCAAAATAAAAATGTAACGCATAGGAACCAGAGAGGAAAACTATTAATACAAAACAAAACGTAAAAAGCACAAGAAAATGTTAGTTATTCAGTACAGTCATTAAAAAGTCATGCTATGCTAGGTTATGTTATGTTATGTTATGTTATGTTATGCTATGCTATGCTATGCTCTGCTATGCTATGTTATATTATGTTATGTTATGTTATGCTATGTTATGCTATGCTATGTTATGTTATGTTATGTTATGTTATGTTATGTTATGTTATGTTATGCTATGCTATGCTCTGCTATGCTATGTTATGTTTTGTTATGTTATGTTATGTTATTTTATGTTATGTTATGTTATGTTATGTTATGTTATGTTATGTTATGTTATGTTATGTTATGCTACCTTTAATATATGTTCTCATTTGGACTTCCCTATAGTTTGGACCTCCATGAACATTTGGAGAAAATACTTTTTTCATTCTATTAAATAAAAATAGAATAGAATATTGGAACCTGTCTTTCAAAAAAACCCTTGGTAACCCAATAAAAAATATCTATATTAAACAATTAAATTGGCAAAAAAATGGTAACATACACACCTGTAATGACCTATTGCCAGTTCCATTACCATAAATGCGCCCGCGAGTTTTCCACATTTACAGTATGTAGCTCCATTCCTCCCCCATCACTTCCAGTCAAGGTGCCCATTAGTCTGTAAATTGTGCATTTTCGAGTCTCGAAAACACCTCTCTAACTGAAAATGTTAACCAGCTGGTCGAGAAACCCAAACAACAAGCTGTCAGGTCAGTTACGCTTGACCGGTGGATTCACACCTCTTATACATATTTGAAATAATTCTCTGTAAGTGACACAACAGTGCGTCAACCGCAGTCAAAAGAAATGTGTTTTATTAGGTTTTGTTTGTTATCACCTTCTTCTTTAAGGCTTCCACTGTATTTCATATATCCACTCATTTCCACGCGAGGCAGCAGTGACACCAGGCTTTGTGTGAGGTGTTAATAAATATGACAGCCACTGCAAATGCCAAGGGATTTGGTGTGATTCAAAACAAGCACAATAATGTCACATTGGAAACATTGATGATATTGGATTATAATCAATCTAATCTGGCCACACGTCCACACACACACAATGGATGTTGTGTGTAATATAAATTAGTGATAATATGAATTTGTTTGAATCAGCCTCAGACACTATTATTATATAATAGTGTCTGAGGCTGTATATTATAATCTGTTTGAACTCGTCTGTTGGAAAACAATAAAAGTAGCCTTACATATTTAAAACCATATAACAATGAATTATTAACTAAAAGTAATAATAATAAAAAACACTTTGTTATTTGGCCTTCTTTAAATTAGCAATTGACATTCCTAAAAGCACAAACTTTTTTCTCCAAAACCTTAGATATACCATAACTCTGAGATTCAACTTAACTCATCACCAACTCCAAAAACATTGACTCCAATCTTCTACCAATTTTGACCATTTGTCTTGGTTATGATATGATATGATGATTATGAAATGATACTAAATTTGGCTGTTGTTATTATGCACCAACAACAGTTGTCATTGCCAGTTGAAGTCATTTAATCATATTAAGTCATACACTCTTAGAAATAAGGGTTCCAAAAGGGTCCTTCTACAAGGGCTGAGGTTCTACCTGGAACCATTTGCTTCTGAAAAACCCTTTCTTCAGGAAAGGGTTTTTCGAGGGTTCTTGGTAACACTAATGGTTCCAGTAAGAACAATTTTGATCCAGAGAACCCTTTAAAACCCTTTTCCTGAATAAAAGGATAAAAGGGTTCTTGGTGGAACCCTCCAAAAGGGTTTCAGGTGGAACCTTTATAAAAAGGTTCTACCTGGAGCCAAAAAGGGTTTTCCTATGAGGACAAGCTGAAGAACCTTATATGGTTCTACTTAGCACTTTTATTTCTTAAAGTTACAAAGCATCTGGTATGATGTAAAAATGGAGATTATTGTTTTATGTTGTTGTTGTTGTTGTTGTTTTTATGGGTTTCTGGTGCATACATATTCATCAAAGGTTCATGTATGGTCCAGTGTGTCAGACCTAGAGGCGTCTAATGGTGAGAGTGCAAATTGTAACAAACCGAGGACCCCTCCACCTATTATCAAGCATGTCAGGCAACTATGGAGGCCTTCACATATCAGGAATGATGCTGTTCATGTGCATTAAGCTTCATCTTCATAATGCAAAAAAACCCAACTCTGAATGGTTTGAGCCACTGCAGAACGCAAGCTCTTTTCCTCCAGTGCATATAAATGGGGCAAACGATAAAGCAATCATGCACATATACAAACATATTAAATTCCATTTTGCCAAGAAACGATTCCAAATGTCACGCCCTGCTTTGTGCGAAGAACTGTCAAAGTCACACACCGCTGGCATGTGGTCTTGTGCAACCTCTATCAGCCATTACTGGCGGCAAGACAGAAAATTCACTCTTCAAAATGAGTCTCCCCACCACCTGAGATCAGATATGTTGATTATTCTGAGGGAAATAAACACCCTGGCAGCTCTCCCTCTCTCTCTCTCCCTCTCTCTCACTCTCACTCTCTGTCTCTCTCTCACTCCCACACAGCCAAATTAGCTGTCACAGAGGACATTAAGCTGTCATCGTCTGAGGTTTTGAGGAACATGTTTCCAGCATTCATATGCTCCATGACTTTCCAGGATGGCATTTGGAAAACAGATTTTTATTTATTATTATTATTATTATTATTATTTTTTTAAAGGATAGTGCCTCTCTGCCGAAACAACCCAGTCTATACAGGGATAAATACGTATATACGTACATACATTCACAGCCACACTGCCCCTCCTGTTAGTCTGTTACCAGCTGCAGAAACACAGCACTTACCCTCAGTGTCCACCATTGCACAACAACACTAGAGACAATGCTTGAAGTTAATTTGCTCCCTGTGCGCGAAGATGAAGTGCACCTCATTGTGCATACTAATGACGTGCATATGGCTTTCAAAATTATAGAACAGCTCTATTTTGGAGATGACTATTCAAAGATAAAATTAGTTTCAGCCTCTACACACCTCTCTTCTAATGGTGATGATTATGCTTATCTATTAGTGCACAACAATAAACAAGTCTAATTTCCTCTGGGGGTCTCTCATGGTGAAGGGAAATTATGCATTTCTTGGTGTACAGAGCTGATAATGGATGTTTATATTTTACTGTGAAGGATTTTCTTCTGAAAGATTTGAATAAATGCTGCTATTATGTTCATTATAAACTGAATCCCAATTAGTGGAACTGGGACATTTCCTGTAATCTCAGCTGCTGCTCAGTCCTGTTGTAACTTTGAAAAATGTGCGATTTGTTGTGTAAGTTACACCAGCAGGATGCTGTTTTGGGTGAAATGCTTCTGGACGGATTTCCATGGAAACTGGTGAATGCACGGTCCCCTCTGAATGAATCGCAATCACCGCTGTGACCCTTTAAATCTTATTTTGTTTATCAGCTTAGTTGAACAGGAACACTATGCCAGAGTTAGCCAAGAGGCAATTTTTCATTTACAGTCCTATAGGATAGATGTTCATTTAAAAACTATACAACAAATATGCAGACAGATTTTTTTATTGGCACAAAAATAGGAAAGAGTGAAAAATATAAACAGACAACAGCAGAGTTCGTCTTCTAAACAATAAATCCAGCAACCACCAAATTCTGCAAAAGGTAAACTAAAACTGACACAGCTTGGAAACTGAATTGTGTCACATAAATCAAATTCCCTTCCCGCTTTTCACCTCTTTGTTATTCAATATAAACTGTAATATACACTATCCATGACCTCCTGTGACTCTATTTGTGTGCAGCTCCTGGTCGTTCATCTTGAGAGCAGGTGGGAAAAGGTCAAATCAGATGTGCTGGCGGCTCAGCCTGTGTCGGTGCTGGAGACACTGATCTGATAATATACCCATTAACTTGCCTCATCCCGATGGAACCCACCGCCAAGAGCAAGAAGTGTGCTCTGCCGGTGACAGCCTCCGCCTCAGGGTCCGTCATGGGCCAGACGAGGCCTGGATGGCAGCTCACACACCTCTGGGGTCCATCTGTCACAACCTATCTACAAGAAAGAAAGAGGAACCTAAGGACCTGCCTGGTGTCTGAAGATGACTTTGACATGTCTTCTCATCACAGTAGGTCAACCTAAACATGTGACAGAACAGTACTGTCGTGTCGTTAGAGACGAGCACCGCACATGAAGGGTGGACGTCGTCTTCCAGTTCACCTGAGGAAGCCAGTGCAGAAGAAAAAAAAAAATACTGAATAGCCACCAGGGGGAAACTCCACTGGTTGCAGAGAGAAGCCAGTCTATTGGAAAATTTGTCTATTCTCAGTTTCCTGAGAAGTTAATGGTCTCAATCACACATTTTGGGTCTACTTTAATAGCTCATGATGTCAGTTATGTAAATGGTGTTCCCATTTAGAGGGAAATAGACAATAAAATGTGCTCACATAATATTTGCAAACCCTTCTGCATGGAGTTTACGTGGAGGGTTGTTTGTCTCTATGTGATGAACTGGTGACCTGTCCAGGATGTCAGCTGAGATTGGAACAGCACCCCCCCCCGCGACCCTCATGTAGAGGATAAAGCGGTAGAAGATGGATGGAAAATGTCAACATAGCACGGGGCAAATTGCAAATCTGGAGGCATCATAAGGGTAGTTTCATTCTTGGGGTGACGTCGCTGCATCGTGACCAGTTGTTACAAATTACTTTGGGCCAATTCCAATTCCTATCCTAACCCTCAATCTTAACCCTCAAGATCAACCCTTAATCTTAACTGGCCGTCAAAACCAAGTGTTGAGGGTTATTTTGTCACTTAGAAATGGGACACCCCTTAAATGCAGATACGTCTTCAGAATAACGTGAAAGCTGCGTCCAGTCTGTCAACTGCAAAAAAGAAGAAGAAGAACACATTTACCTCACGATTATTTATTACGATATGTTTGTCAGTCAAGTTATTAGGTTGTTAGTTAGTTATAAGATGATACTCATACAAATACCACAACCACAGACATATTCAGCTGACAGTTACCACACACCACGGCTTATTGAAAAGTAAACGATAACAAACGATCGCTTGTCCGCACCGGCCGGCCAATGACAAAAGATCGTAAAATAAAAATAAATGTTACGCAACAATGACGTCAGTAATCCATAATATGGGCCTAAACTAAGATAATACAATGGTTTTCATCATTTTTATATCTCTATTAACAAAGAAAATACTTCATTTGTAGCGTACTCATTTCGCTGCTTTCTGTGCCATCTTTGTTTTGTGAAAACACGCAAAGCATTCTGGGTAGCCCTTGCTCCCAAGGGTGGCCTAGGAAAATCGCAATATTGAGGGCGATACAGCCTTTAAACTTGGCCCTCAGAATTGGGACAGCACTTGCACTAGCGGGAGCACGCATTTTTGAGATTGAGGATTAAAATTGAGGGTTAAGCAAGGAATTGGAATTCACCCTTTATCTGCTGAAGCCACATTATGAGTTGAGCTTCTCAAATCCTCACTGATTTAAAAAAACAAAAAAACAAAGAGGAAAATCATCACGACACGTGTGATCGTTTGGTCGTCAAGCACAGATGTATAATAAAGTACAAGGCTCCACAGATTGCAGTGATTGTGCCCCAGCATTGTACAGCTGCTTATGTACTGTCTGCTAAATCTGCTTTGTTCCCCTGGTGGCAGAGATCAGTTTATAGTCTCAGTGTGAAACTGTGGAGGAAGAAATATCACACCTATCGCTCTGACTGATGGGCCTCTGAATTTATTTCTGCTAGCAGCAAAGTCAGCATGAAGATATGCTCCCTGAGTGTGTATAAAACATGTTTGATGCTCCAGGAAACCACTGCCACTCTCCAGCTGTGACAGAAAGAGAGAAAATATATAACTTGTAGTGGAAATGAAGTGAACAGTGCAGGAAAATATATACAATTTACAAACATTTGATTCATCTCCCTTTTCCATTCGCCAACGAGTGGGATTACAAAAGCAGATCAATATTAAATGAGCCTTCAAAGGTGTATTAATGTGAATTCAAAATGTTTTAATAATTAATCTGGTTTGAATAGAGCAGTTTATGAATGTCTTCACGAGAACTACTCTCATTTAAACCCTAATGAAAGAAAATGAATAAAAATGAATACCTATTCACAGACGGACAATATTTTTTCTGATTGTGTGTAATTTTTCATGGTATTTAATTAGAAGTAGTTCAAATAAAAAAGAAAAACATGTTTTCACTTGTCAAATGTGGTTAATCTATCACTTGACATCATTAAAAATTAAATGTCTACCATTGTGCTTCACCTGTGATAATTTCTCTCTCGCGAGTGCGAGGACAAGTTGATAAAATTGTCTCCTCAGCAGATGCCAGTTTGACTAGTTATCGGGGAATGGCAGGTGTTGAAACGACTTCTCGCCCATTAATAACTGTCAAAAGCAGTTCAGAAGCAATTTCACCAGCAGGTTAATTCATGCTATTTAAATGCAGTTTGCCCTGTTGTCATAGCATGATGACTTAGTGACAGTGCTATACTTAGACAATTGCAGAGTGGTTGCATTTAAAGCTCACACAGAGTGGTCCTGTTGCACATATATGTTAGTTATGGAGGTCTACTTACATACATTAACTTGTTTTTATGGTCAAAAACCTCCTAGTTTCTGTACACAAGCCGATAGAAATCTGTCTTTTCTGACGCTGTCCTGAGCCGCGATATTTCAGACATAAATCTCACACCCAGAAGACAGAGTGTGTTGTGATTTGCCAGCCAGCGTAGAGCCTTCCCAACTGTCTTGTGATTGGCCAATACCTGAAAGTGACATATTCAGCACACCCGCTCTCAGAAGCGCAGCTCCCCCCTCTGGAACGGTGGATGCACTGCTACTCATTATCATTATTGTTTTAACAATGTTTAAAAATAGCTTCGTCACGACTCCCCGCCGCAGTCCCTTTTATGACTTTGACCCAGAGTCAGAAGACACTGTCGCTCGTGAAACACCTCCACAACGGACGTTATTCTTCTTCTGCGGTTCAATGTACGCAACCGGATGTGCCCGGACTAGTGCCCGGAGCAGGACGATCTGCTGTTCAGGAGAACCGATGTTTACGTAACTGGACTGGGCTTTTTCAGAGATCTCACTGAGCCCGAGATTACAATAAAACACAGCGTTCTCAGCAGTGGCTGAACTGTTTGTTTAGAACCTTCAGGACTTCGTAAACGAGGTAATGACGCAGATAAACACTAAAAAACAGCTTTAATTGGAACTTCCGGTCTAGGTCCACTTTAAATCTACGTCTCCTGATTTTCTGACCGCCATATCCGTCACCAACTACTGACTGAATTATCATTAATCGCTACTGTCCCTCTACTGGGAGAGATGAGGATTATCAACAGCGAGCCTATAACTTGTGCTCATCGACGATCCTGATCACATCCCAGTCCTCTGCCCTTCATACAGTAAAGCTACATAAGCTGAAGATAGCCAGCTTCTCATCATCCATCTGTCATTTTTAGGCTTCCGTCAGCACCAAACACTCCACACTCACAAAGACTACAGAGGCTACGACGCATGAATTTCATTGATACCCACTGCCTTGAAGTTTTAGGCAAACAGCCTTTGTGGTTGTTTTCTGTCATCTTATTCTCTCTGAAGTTCTGGTGAAGGAAACAGTAATGCTGAGAGGAAAATCATGAGAATGGTACAGGCTAGATAGAATTCCCAGTGGGATTCATCCCACCAGCTGGTTTTGCACGCAGGTTTTTCTCTGACATCTGAAGATGTTTTATGTATGCTTTATTTCTCTGCTTCCCCATGCTATTGTTTTCAAGCCAGCAACTGGGAAAATGTGTTGCTAATTCACACGTTCTTCTATATTTAGTCCTCCTGGCACACGTTGCATGTATGAAGTAAAGCCCAATGCATGTTAGTGAGTCAGTAGTCTAATCCTGATGAAGTGAGATTTCCTGTGAATCATGTGATTTTACACTCCATCCCTGGAGCTTGATGTAAGTCGTTGTTGTTGTTTTTTGAAGCCAGTAATCAAAAGTAAAGAGCATCTACAGAAATAAGGCAGAATACCAGCATGGAAAAAACTCAATGATGTCAGCCATTTTTGCTCCAGGGTCCATAATCACATCACAATGACTCTGTTTAGTTCATGTAAGTAAGGAAATGAAAGTTAATCAGCATGTACCCTGAAATAGAGGAGACAAAATGGAACTCAGCCATTTGATTATTTACACTTGTGATGTTCCTATAGTGACCGGTCAAAATGGCTGATGTTGGGTTAGGGTTGATGATGATTTTGATTGACTAAGATGAAGAATAAGCCGTCGTTTAAGGCAAAATGGAGCTGCAGTGCTCTTTCACCTCCAGTATATACAGTATATCTTATAAACGGGTATATTTTTATCTCTTCCATGCCCAAGGACTGTAATTTTCTGTCCTTATGAGCTGAATGTTCGTGAGCTGCATTCAAAATTTTTCACATAATCATTATTTATGTATGTAAAATGATTTCGTAGACATTCAACAACAACTTAGTTTAAGTCCTGGGCAAAGGCCTACATTTCTTACATGAATAATCTCATACACTAATCAGCCATCAGTGCCCGAAAAAACACAAAATGTGTCAATTTAAAGGTGCATTATGTAATAGATCTAAAGCAACTGGCCATAAAATCCTCCTAATATGTCACAGAGACTCAGGAATAATGTTCATATAACAAGCTGAACTCAACAACAACAACAGTACAGACAAAATATTTGCATTAAAAAAAATCTTTTGCAGACTGCAAATCATGCTTATGTTTTGAAATCATGTTTTGGCATGTGGCGCCACCTACCGCTGTCTACCAATCATTGCAGTCAGTAGAGTCTCAGCTGCCGAGTTACATCTGAGCTACAATGGCGGAGAAAAGGAAACCTAAAAGACCTCGGTATTTTGAATTTGAGTGTAGTAACCATTTTTGGCCACATTCTTACATATGTCGCCTTTAAGTACAACATTTACTGATCATTGAATAGGGTGAGGAGTAGCGTAAGAAAAGCTGTAGAAAGTGGTAGTAGAAAAACTAATACATTACTTGGAGAAATCATCATTATGTGTTATATTGTGTAAATGAGAGCTTCCAAAAAAAATTCAGGCCTCTAAAAATAACATTTTATGAGACACATTTTAATATCTATCTTTTCTTGTCAAAAACAAAGAAAGTATATTTTGCTGAATTTGGTAAATATATTTAATTCCACTACCCGTGTGTGAGGCCCACCTGCCAGACTGAAAATGGTTGCAAGCCCCATCCATCTAAATATGATGTGAATAAAGCTCTCCTGAGAGTGAAAACAACAAGGCGTCGACGTAAAATACACAAAGCAGGAAATTATTGTTATTTTTGCACACACACACTATGTGAAACCTGCACACCACCTTATCTCTGCCCTTTGATGTCTAGTATCTTTGTCCTGATGCCTTTTATTGGATCATGAAAAGTGATGTTTCTTATACACACGGGTCAAGTATCTCATGCAGATTTCTCTTTATTCTGCACAGCCTCAGTCAAAACAGCCGTTAAAGATTATGCACTGTCATTTGCTAATATATCTCTCCCTCTCTCCCTCTCTCCCTCATTTCATTATCACATTTTTCTCTCAGCCTAACAGTGTGGTAGACGAGTCTGTGCATGTTTTTTTTTTGTTTTTTTTTGCACTGTGGAAAATCTGGGCTTTGTTTCCCTCAGGTTCCCCAGCACAATGTTGACACTGCTCGTAGTTATTCCTGCTCACTCATTCATGCAAACTCTCTCCACCTCACTCTCCAGCCTTTCTTGGAGTATTCCTCTCTTTCTGGGGCCTCCTCCCATCTCTTTCCATGCCCGTTTCTTGCAGACCCATTCATGCACGTCGTGTACAGCTGTACTTATCCTGTGTGCCATGCTGGATGCTGGGCTGCTGTAGGATCTCTGTCTCTCTGCCTAAGCAACAGCACAGAATAAATACTTCATTCTGATAATTCTCTCTCTCCCTCTCTCCCTCTCTCCCTCTCACTTGCCTGGCATTAAAAATTCATCCACTCAGTGTTGTGTTAAAAGCATATTACGCAAGACTCTACCCTCCCTCCTCCCAGGCAGGAACTAGTTGTCCCTTGCTGCCGTTATGTCTGCTCACTGTCTTTGCGTGTTTGTGAGTGTGAGAGGGAGAAAGAGTCAGAGAGAGAGAGAGAAGCTGAGGACTGATGTTGCATCTCTTATATCTGTCTAATCCCAGTGGGAGGCCAGATACAGTGCTCAGGAAAAGCCCCTCAGGTGGCAACGCGTTGACACAGCAGACAGACAAACAGCTAAGGTTAAACAAGGGCCTCTTGAATCAACAAATAATGTCCAGGGTGTTCTCATTACAGCTGTGTTCTGGTGAGAATCTGGACATTATATTGTCAACTAAAGGTCAGAGTAGGGCTTGACAGTAATTTGGGTTGTCAAACTATTCATTCTCACGGAATCACGATTTACTACCTCATTATTAAAATTGTAAGGTTCATCCTCAACATCCAGGTTCCTCCTTATAAATAGAAGCCTGAACCTCCACTTCCTCCTTTTGCCTCCAAACATTTGCACAATGTTTGCCATGTATCTTTTAAACATCCTGCTGCTTGCGATATTAATATTATTATTTGTTAAGTTATTAAGTATTTAACATGACCTTATGCTGAATCAACTGATTTACTGAATTCACCATCATTCAGGAGAATTAACTGATCCTTGTTTCTGGGTGGTTTGTGGCTCCAGTCAGAACCTAAAGCTTTCACAGATAGTGTTTCAAAGAATCAATTGCATAATATATATGCAATGGAATATTGCAATATTTTAGTACATCCCTAATGCTAATTGAGTATGTGTTTAATACACAGTGCTTTTTTCACGACAATGATGCTGGTGGTGTTGTGCCACCCTCAAAACAAACTCCGGTTTGGCCTCAGTGCCCTTGTTTCTCTCGCCTAAAATGGGTTGACATTGCCGCCTTGTTGTGACCAGTCACTCTGAAAGCCTTTTTATCACAGACGGGCACTGAGAGGAGAAGAAAGTGCTGCAGTGAGCACCAGTCTCTCCCCCAGTCTGACCTGTGTGTCAGCCTGTCAGCACATACAGTATGTTTAATTATTGTTTTATTACTCTTCTGAATGGTATAGTGATTATTCATCTTCACCATCTGGCTGCATAATGTCCAATGATGGAATCAAATAAATTCCCTCTTATGGATTAATACAATGTGTGTCTAAAATCTTGTTTAAGGTGTCAGTGTATGGAATATATGATGGATCTATTAGCAAAAACTGAATATTATTTTCATGAATATGTTTCATTAATAGTGTATAAGCACTTGATACTAAGAATTAGTTTGCCTTCATTGCCTTATGATGAGCTCTTTGGATCAGTCCACCATGTTGCACCACCCTGTTTCTACTGTAGCTGGGAATGAATAAACCAAGCACTGACTCTTTGCTTTCACATTATCCACTTATATTCTCCTGTATGACAGCAAAAGAATGGATGAGCTAAATGCCACTGGATAGCACACACTAACACACAGCTGGGCCGTGTGCAGGGCTTTGTGTGTTTTGTTAATTCACTACACGAGATTGATCCATGATAAATGCAAAGAGGCAGGCTTTGACAATATTAGGGTTTGTTCTTTTTCTCAAATCCACTTCACACGCTTGCCAATGCAACTCCCCACAGACAACACCTGCCAGTTCACCCTGCCAGTCTGCACTGAAGTGTGACCTTTATAAAACTCCATCACAGTCATAGTGAACAGAACACAACACCTGTGATCTACAAAGCTGAAGAAGCGGCACAATTGCTCCTAAGGTGACACCTGCTTGTCTCTTTCTTTGTGACTCTTTGTCACCTTTGTAACCAGATAGACAGAAAATTTGACAAATCTTGAAAGGGGATGCTCGTCCGCCAAGCTCTAAACATGAGTAAAGATGCAGGCAAATAATAATCAATGAAAATTTAAGTGCAATTCCAAGATCATCACAATAGAGAAACATCTCCCATTCACTAATTCATGTGCTTGAACACCTCATGTGCTCAGTGTCCCCTTCCTCCCTCTCTCCTGTACAAGGTGCAGCAGTGATCGACGGTATTTTGCTGCAAGTTTGTGGTCTGTTCTCTCTCCCCATGGGTCTAATTTGTGCAAGCTGCTTTTGAAATGTTGCAAAGAAGATGCAGGAGCGTAGCCAGCTGAGAGGACTGGGGCGTGTGGGGCCTGCTGTTCCTCTGCACCTCAAGTTCTGTTGCCAATTCATCTGCATTCTTCAGTTCATCCACAGACAACTTCCTCTTTAACCTCAAAGTGTCAGCTTCGTGATTGAACTGTCTGATGATTTTGTAAAGGAAAGTTGTGAGGGCGCAGAGGTTAGCAGGGTAAATCTGAGGACACGGTGGTTGGGGTTTTTTTTGGCAACAAAAGAATGAACATCACTGACACAGCTTTATTTTGCAACAACATGCAATCCTGAATGCACTAATTAATGTTTAAACTGCGCTAACACAGCACTTAATACTGACAAATACCCCCCCCCCCCCTTGTCTTTTCTTCTAATGTCAGTTTTCTCTTCTATTGACATGACATTTACAGCAGCTGCTAATGATATCCTTCCAAGGCTTTCACTAAGCCATGACTCAGAGATTCTGTTCCTTAACGCCCTACTCTGCAAGTTTCATCGTCATAGTCTACAAGGGATGCAAAAAAAAAAAAAAAAAATCAGACAACATCTGAGGTCTGCAGGAAAAAAGAGTGATGAGCTCACACTCCCCGTGTCACTTTTGAAAAAGGACAAGCTGTGTATGTAGGTGAATTTCCGTCAAGGAGGCAGGGTGCAGAGACTCAGCAATAAAAAATGTGTGATTCCTCTACTCAAGGACAGTTCCGTTTGCCTTTGTGTGTCACCTTTTTATACCCAAATCCCCTGTAGTGAAAGCAGGGAACTGTTCTGCCACTGCAGATGTAATGACATGGCAATTTGCAACCACCCAAGAAAGGAATTAGGAAGGTTAAAGCATGCAAATTGTATAGCTGTGACAGAGCTTGGCATCATGGATGGATGGAAAATATATATGTCACCAAACATATAATAATATATATATATTTCCATCGAGCCATGATGTAATAAATCATTCATTTGTTTTGTAGTGGTTCTAATAACACAGTTGATTTGAAAATATGCCATTTTCACTACTGTAGCTTGAGTGTATATTCAATCAGGAAGACGTTTACTCTACTGCACGCTTCGATCGTGGTGTCATTTTCATACTCGCTGCTTTCACTCTGTCACTTTCTCGCTGATTGTCAGTGCCACAGTCAGCTGTTCATCAGCCTGTCTCTCTTCCCCTGACTCCAATCATCTTGTTGTTGTCTTTTTGCAGCTGGTGAGATGGATGACAAGCAGTAAGATAACGTTATGTTAAATGTAATATCCTAATGTGACACTATCACCCACACACCAGTCACCATACTGTAGCTTTTTGCAACAGCTTTGTTATGTTTCACAGAGCTCTGCTTCACCCTGATTTCCACCGACTGCATCGTGTGGTGATTTCTTTTGTTGTTGGTGGTGTTATTATTCTGCCTATGTTTGATGTCTGTGAAAAGAAATAATGTAACCGTATTTATATGCTGTGTTCTTCATCTGAAAGCTAGCAGACCTGACAGATGGGCATCTTTTCCTCTCATGAATCAAGAACTTTAAGGGGCTAAATGTTTTAAAAGAGGAAAACAAATAAATACATTAAAATTTTGACCAGAAACGTCAATTACATTTTACAAACTGAACTTATGGCTCATCTTTGACCTACTATATTAATCATAATTGTGCACTGACACAGTTTCCCCGGGTGATGAGGGATTATCACTGACGTTACAGGTCTGGTTACTTTGGAGTTTAACTTCCAAATACAGTGATTTAGAAAATCTGATAATCTGGCTACAGCAGTTGTAGTGATCAGTGTTGGCAACGTTACTTTAAAAAAGTAATTAGTTATTTAAACAATTACTAGTTAGTTACTAAAAAGTAACTGAATTTGTTACTGAGTTACAAATTATAAAAGTAACTATTTACTAGGGAAAGTAACTATTGCTTTCCTTTCAAGTACATTAGCTCACAATACAATACATTACTAACCTAAACAGTGGACACAAATCTAAATTATTTTAATGTTGCTGTCGGAATTGCTTGACACCGACGTGGAGAAGCAATTTTGTCCAGGGCATAATGTGCATTTAACGTATGAATGATTTCCTTTAATTTACAGAAAAGTAATGGCTATACTTGCAGTTCAAGACAGCTGCTTTTTTGACAGTAACAGCAATTACGTTATCATGATATCATGAAACAGTAATTATTAGATTACTCGTTACAGTTCAAGTAATGCAGTTACTGTTTAACACTGTTACTCTCATCTCTGTTGATAAGACACTGGCCTCCTGAGTCAGGGTCATACTTTAGTATGTGGTCCAAAATTTGATAAAAAAAAAAAGTCATAGTATAGTATCTGGTCCAAAATTTGACAAAAAAGTCATACTTAAGTATGTCGTCCAAAAATGGCCAAAAAAGTCATAGTACAGTATGTCGTCCAAAATTTGACAAAAAAGTCATACTTAAGTATGTCGTCCAAAATTTCCAAGAGATTTAATCCCCATTGGTGTAGTGGCTAACATGCTCACCTCCCAAGCCAGGGAATCTTTGTTTAAGTCCCACCTCGGCTGAAAATGTCATACTATAGGATGTTGTCCAAAGTTTGAAAAAAAGTCATAGTATGTCGTCCAAAATTTGACAAAAAAGTCATATTTTGGCATGTCGTCCAAAATTTTACAAAAATGTCATAGTATAGTATGTGATCCGAAATTTGACAAAAAAGTCATACTTAAGTATGTATTCCAAGTTTGACAAAAAAGTCATAATTTAGTGTCGTCCAAAATTTGACGAAAATGTCATAGTATAGTATGTCGTCCAAAATATGACAAAAAGTCATAGTATAGTGTGTAGTCCAAAATTTACACACATTTTTTTTTTTTTAAATGGTGACAGTTTCGACGACATAGTATAATATGATGTTTTTTTCAAATTTTGGACCAGTTGTCAAAGTTAGACAACATAGTATAGTATTACGTTTTAGTCAAATTTCGGATGACGTATGACACTCTTTTGTTAATATATTTTTTTGATATATGGTGCTTTTTTAGACCAAAAAATGTTTTTCAAAGAAATTTTCATATTTTGGACGACATAGGATAGTATGACTTTTTGTCAAATTTTGGACCAATTTTTTTTTTTTTAAATGGTCACATTATGGACACCATAGTATAGTAGGACGTACTACATAGTATAGTATGACGTTTTTGTCAAGTTTTGGACCCATCTTTTTTTTCAAAAAATGGTCACATTATGGACGACATAGTATAGTAGGACATACTACATAGTATAGTATGACGTTTTTGTCAAATTTTGGACCAATTTTTTTTTTTTATAAATGGTCACATTATGGAAGACATAGTATAGTAGGACGTACTACATAGTATAGTATGACGTTTTTGTCAAGTTTTGGACCAAAAAAACGTTTTTCAATAAAATGGTCAGATTTTGGACGACATAGTATAGTATGTCGTTTTTGTCAAATTTTGGACCAATTTTTTTTTCAAAAAATGGTCACATTATGGACACCATAGTATAGTAGGACGTACTACATAGTATAGTATGACGTTTTTGTCAAGTTTTGGACCAAAAAAACGTTTTTCAAAAAATGTCTCAGTTTTTGGACGACATAGTATAGTATGTCGTTTTTGTCAAATTTTGGACCAAATTTTTTTTTCAAAAAATGGTCGCATTATGGAAGACATAGTACAGTAAGACGTACTACATAGTATAGTATGACGTTGTTGTCAAGTTTTGGACCAAAAAAACGTTGTCAAAAAATTTGTCAGATTTTGTACGACATAGTATAGTATGTCGTTTTTGTCAAATTTTGGACCAATTTCTTTTTTCAAAAAATGGTCACATTCTGGACACAAATGGACACCAGATTTTGGACGAAATAGTGTAGTATGACATTGAGGTCGACGACATAGTATAATATGACGTTCTGTCACATTTTAGGCTAAACATTTTTTTTTCAAAAAAATATCCAATTCGGACGACATAGTATAGTATGTCGTTTATGTCAAATTTTGGAGCAAATTTTCTTTTCAAAAAATGGTCAGATTTTGGACGAAATAGTGTAGTATGACATTGAGGTCGACGACATAGTATAGTATGACCTTTTGGTCACATTTTGGCTAAAAACAATTTTTTTTAAAATTTCAGATTTTGGACGACATTGTATAGTATGACGTTTTTGTCAAATTTTGGACCAAATTTCTTTTTTCAAAAAATGGTCAGATTTTGGACAAAATAGTGCAGCATGACATTGAGGTCGACGACATAGTATAGTATGATGTTCTGTCACACTTTGGGCTAAAAAAAAATCTAAAAAAATTCAGGTTTTGGACGACATAGTATAGTATGTCGTTTTTGTCAAATTTTGGACCAAAATCTTTTTTTTCAAAAAAATGATCCGATATTGGACAAAATAGTGTAGTATGACATTGAGGTCGACAACAAAGTCGACCTCAATGTATGACGTTTTGGTCAGATTTTAGGCAAAAAAAATAACATTCATTTTTTTATTTTCAGATTATGCAGTTTTGTCCAATTTTGGACCCAAATTCTTTTTTTTCAAAGAAATGGTCAGATTTCGGACGAAATAGTGTAGTATGACCTGAGGTCGATGGCAGCTGTGGTCTAGTGGTTAGGGCATCAAGCTTGAGACCGGAGGGTAGCCGGTTCGAACCCCGACCTGTCCGCGGCTGATGTCTTTTAGCTATGTACTTCACCTCACTGTGTGCTGTGTGTATTCACGAACTCACAAATGGTTTGAATGCAGAAATTGAAAATTTCCCCGCTGCGGGACTAAGAAGAGATCTTAATCTTAATAGATTGACATTCTGTCACATTTTGGGCTAAAAAAAATATCTGATTTTGGACAACATATGACAACATATGACATTGAGGTCGAGGACATAGTATAGTATGACGTTTTGGTCACATTTTGGGCTCAGAAAATAACATTCAAAGTTTTTTTCCGATTTTGGACGACATAGTATAGTATGTCGTTTTTGTCAAATTTTGAACCAACATTTTTTTTTCAAAAAAATGGTCAGATTTTGGACGAAACAGTGTAGTATGACATTGAGGTCGACGACATAGAATAGAATGACGTTCTGTCACATTTTGGGCTAAAAAAACATATTCTAAAAAAATTCCGATTTTGGACGACATAGTATAGTATGACGTTTTTTTCAAATTTTGGACCGAAATGTTTTTTATTTTTTAAAAGGTCAGATTTTGGACGAAATAGTGTAGTATGACATTGAGGTCGACGACATAGTATAGTATGACTTTATGGTCACATTTTTGGCAAAAAAAAAAAATTATTTTCTTTTTCGATTTTGGACGACATAGTATAGTATGTCGTTTTTGTCAAATTTTGGACCCATCTTTTTTTTCAAAAAATGGTCACATTATGGACGACATAGTATAGTAGGACGTACTACATAGTAGAGTATTACGTTTTTGTCAAGTTTTGGACCAAAAAAACGTTTTTCAAAAAATGTGTCAGATTTTTGAGGACATAGTATAGTATGTCGTTTTTGTCAAATTTTGGACCAATGTTTTTTTTTTTTAAAATGGTCACATTATGGAAGACATAGTATAGTAGGACTGCTACATAGTATAGTATGACATTTTTGTCAAGTTTTGGACCAAAAAAAAGTTTTTCAAAAACTTAGTCAGATTTTGGACGACATAGTATATAGTATGTCGTTTTTGTCAAATTTTGGACGAATTTTTTTTTCAAAAAATGTTCACATTATGGACACCATAGTATAGTAGGACGTACTACATAGTATATTATGACGTTTTTGTCAAATTTTGGACCAATTTCTTTTTTCAAAAAATGGTCACATTATGGACACAAATGGACACCAGATTTTGGACGAAATAGTGTAGTATGACATTGAGGTCGACGACATAGTATAATATGACGTTCTGTCACATTTTAGGCTAAACCTTTTTTTTTTCAAAAAAATATCCAATTTCGGACGACATAGTATAGTATGCCGTTTTTGTCAAATTTTGGAGCAAATTTTCTTTTCAAAAAAATGGTCAGATTTTGGACGAAATAGTGTAGTATGACATTGAGGTCGACGACATAGTATAGTATGACGTTTTGGTCACATTTTGGCTAAAAACAATTTTTTTTTAAATTTCAGATTTTCGACGACATTGTATAGTATGACGTTTTTGTCAAATTTTGGACCAAATTTCTTTTTTCAAAAAAATTGTCAGATTTTGGACAAAATAGTGCAGCATGACATTGAGGTCGACGACATAGTATAGTATGATGTTCTGTCACACTTTGGGCTAAAAAAAAATCTAAAAACATTCAGGTTTTGGATGACATAGTATAGTATGTCGTTTTTGTCAAATTTTGGACCCAAATCTTTTTTTTCAAAAAAATGATCCGATATTGAACAAAATAGTGTAGTATGACATTGAGGTCGACAACATAGTCGACCTCAATGTATGACGTTTTGGTCAGATTTTAGGCAAAAAAAATAACATTCATTTTTATATTTTCAGATTATGTCGTTTTGTCAAATTTTGGACCCAAATTCTTTTTTTTCAAAAATGGTCACATTATGGAAGACATAGTATAGTAGGACGTATTACATAGTATATTATGACGTTTTTGTCAAGTTTTGGACCAAAAAAACGTTTTTCAAAAAATTTGTCAGATTTTGGACGACATAGTATAGTATGTCGTTTTTGTCAAATTTTGGACCAATTTTTTTTTTCAAAAAATGGTCACATTATGGAAGACATAGTATAGTATGACGTACTACATAGTATAGTATGACGTTTTTGTCAAGTTTTGGACCAAAAAAAGTTTTTCAAAAAAATTGTCAGATTTTGGACGACATAGTATAGTATGTAGTTTTTGTCAAATTTTGGACCCAACTTTTATTTCAAAAAATGGTCACATTATGGACGACATAGTATAGTAGGACGTACTACATAGAATAGTATGACGTTTTTGTCAAGTTTTGGACCAAAAAAACGTTTTTCAAAAAAATTGTCAGATTTTGGACGACATAGTATACTATGTCATTTTTGTCAAATTTTGGACCAATTTTTTTTTTCAAAAAATTGTCACATTATGGAAGACATAGTATAGTAGGACGTACTACATAGTATAGTATGACGTTTTTGTCAAGTTTTGGACCAAAAAAAGTTTTTCAAAAAATAAGTCAGATTTTGGACTATAGTATGTCGTTTTTGTCAAATTTTGGACCAATAGTTTTTTCAAAAAATGGTCACATTATGGACACCATAGTATAGTAGGACGTACTGCATAGTATAGTATGACGTTTTTGTCAAGATTTGGACCAAAAAAACGTTTTTCAAAAAATTTGTCAGATTTAGGACGACACAGTATAGTATGTCGTTTTTGTCAAATTTTGGACCCATCTTTTTTTTCAAAAAATGGTCACATTATGGACGACATAGTATAGTAGGACGTACTACATAGTCGAGTATTACGTTTTTGTCAAATTTTGGACCAATTTTTTTTTTCAATAAATGGTCACATTATGGACGACATAGTATAGTAGGACGTACTACATAGTATAGTATGACGTTTTTGTCAAGTTTTGGACCAAAAAAAGTTTTTCAAAAAAATGGTCAGATTTTGGACGACATAGTATAGTATGTCGTTTTTGTCAAATTTTGGACCCATCTTTTTTTTCAAAAAATTGTCACATTATGGACGACATAGTATAGTAGGACGTACTACATAGTATAGTATTACGTTTTTGTCAAGTTTTGGACCAAAAAAACGTTTTTCAAAAAATTTGTCAGATTTTGGACGACATTGTATAGTATGTCGTTTTTGTCAAATTTTGGACCAATTTTGTTTTTCAAAAAATGGTCACATTATGGAAGACATAGTATAGTAGGACGTACTACATAGTATAGTATGACGTTTTTGTCAAGTTTTGGACCAAAAAAAGTTTTTCAAAAAATTAGTCAGATTTTGGACGACATAGTATAGTATGTCGTTTTGTCAAATTTTGGACCGATTTCTTTTTCAAAAAATGGTCACATTATGGACACCATAGTATAGTAGGACGTACTACATAGTATAGTATGACGTTTTTGTCAAGATTTGGACCAAAAAAACGTTTTTCAAAAAATTTGTCAGATTTTGGACGACATAGTATAGTATGTCGTTTTTGTCAAATTTTGGACCCATCTTTTATTTCAAAAAATGGTCACATTATGGACGACATAGTATAGTAGGACGTACTACATAGTATAGTATGACGTTTTTGTCAGGTTTTGGACCAAAAAAACGTTTTTCAAAAAAATGGTCAGATTTTGGACGACATAGTATAGTATGTCGTTTTTGTCAAATTTTGGACCCATCTTTTTTTTCAAAAAATTGTCACATAATGGACGACATAGTATAGTAGGACGTACTACATAGTATAGTATTACGTTATGTCAAGTTTTGGACCAAAAAAACGTTTTTCAATAAATTTGTCAGATTTTGGACGACATAGTATAGTATGTTGTTTTTGTCAAATTTTGGACCAATTTATTTTTCAAAAAATTGTCACATTATGGACACCATAGTATAGTAGGACGTACTACATAGTATAGTATGACGTTTTTGTCACGTTTTGGACCAAAAAAACGTTTTTCAAAAAAAAGGTCAGATTTTGGACGACATAGTATAGTATGTCGTTTTTGTCAAATTTTGGACCCATCTTTTATTTCAAAAAATGGTCACATTATGGACGACATAGTATAGTAGGACGTACTACATAGTCGAGTATTACGTTTTTGTCAAGTTTTGGACCAAAAAAACGTTTTTCAAAAAATTTGTCAGATTTTGGACGACATAGTATAGTATGTCGTTTTTGTCAAATTTTAGACAAATTTCTTTTTTCGAAAAATTGTCACATTATGGAAGACATAGTATAGTAGGACGTACTACATAGTATAGTATGACGTTTTTGTCAAGTTTTGGACCAAATTTTTTTTTTCAAAAAATTAGTCAGATTTTGGACGACATAGTATAGTATGTCGTTTTTGTCAAATTTTGGACCCATCTTTTTTTTTTTTAAATGGTCACATTATGGACGACAGTATAGTAGGATGTACTACATAGTATAGTATGACGTTTTTGTCAAGTTTTGGACCAAAAAAACGTTTTTCAAAAAAATTGTCAGATTTTGGACGACATAGTATAGTATGTCGTTTTTGTTCAATTTTGGACCCATTTCTTTTTTTCAAAAAATGGTCACATTATGGACGACATAGTATAGTAGGACGTACTACATAGTATAGTATGACGTTTTTGTCAAGTTTTGGACCAAAAAAACGTTTTTCAAAAAAATTGTCAGATTTTGGACGACATAGTATAGTATGTCGTTTTTGTCAAATTTTGGACCAATTTTTTTTTTCAATAAATGGTCACATTATGGACGACATAGTATAGTAGGACGTACTACATAGTATAGTATGACGTTTTTGTCAAGTTTTGACCAAAAAAAGTTTTTCAAAAAAATGGTCAGATTTTGGACGACATAGTATAGTATGTCGTTTTTGTCAAATTTTGGACCCATCTTTTTTTTCAAAAAATGGTCACAATATGGACGACATAGTATAGTAGGACGTACTACATAGTATAGTATTACGTTTTTGTCAAGTTTTGGACCAAAAAAACGTTTTTCAAAAAATTTGTCAGATTTTGGACGACATAGTATAGTATGTCGTTTTTGTCAAATTTTGGACCAATTTCTTTTTCAAAAAATGGTCACATTATGGACACCATAGTATAGTAGGACCTACTACATAGTATAGTATGACGTTTTTGTCAAGATTTGGACCAAAAAAACGTTTTTCAAAAAATTTGTCAGATTTTGGACGACATAGTATAGTATGTCGTTTTTGTCAAATTTTGGACCAATATTTTTTTTTCAAAAAATGGTCACATTATGGAAGACATAGTATAGTAGGACGTACTACATAGTATAGTATGACGTTTTTGTCAAGTTTTGGACCAAAAAAACGTTTTTCAAAAAAATTGTCAGATTTTGGACGACATAGTATAGTATGTCGTTTTTGTCAAATTTTGGACCAATTTTTTTTTTCAATAAATTGTCACATTATGGACGACATAGTATAGTAGGACATACTACATAGTAGAGTATTACGTTTTTGTCAAGTTTTGGACCAAAAAAACGTTTTTCAAAAAATTTGTCAGATTTTGGACGACATTGTATAGTATGCCGTTTTTGTCAAATTTTGGACCAATTTTGTTTTTCAAAAAATGGTCACATTATGGAAGACATAGTATAGTAGGACGTACTACATAGTATAGTATGACGTTTTTGTCAAGTTTTGGACCAAAAAAAGTTTTTTAAAAAATTAGTCAGTTTTTGGACGACAAAGTATACTATGTCGTTTTTGTCAAATTTTGGACCGATCTTTTTTTTTTTTAAATGGTCACATTATGGACGACAGTATAGTAGGATGTACTACATAGTATAGTATGACGTTTTTGTCAAGTTTTGGACCAAAAAAAACGTTTTTCAAAAAAATTGTCAGATTTTGGACGACATAGTATAGTATGTCGTTTTTGTCAAATTTTGGACTAATTTCTTTTTCAAAAAATGGTCACATTATGGAAGACATAGTATAGTAGGACGTACTACATAGTATAGTATGACGTTTTTGTCAAGTTTTGGACCAAAAAAAGTTTTTCAAAAAATTAGTCAGATCTTGGACGACATAGTATAGTATGTCGTTTTTGTCAAATTTTGGACCAATTTCTTTTTCAAAAAATGGTCACATTATGGACGACATAGTATACTATGTCGTTTTTGTCAAATTTTGGACCAATTTTTTTTTTCAAAAAAATGGTCACATTATTTAAGACATAGTATAGTAGGACGTACTACATAGTATAGTATGACGTTTTTGTCAAGTTTTGGACCAAAAAAAGTTTTTCAAAAAAAATGTCAGATTTTGGACGACATAGTATAGTATGTCGTTTTTGTCAAATTTTGGACCCATCTTTTTTTTTTTTAAATGGTCACATTATGTACGACAGTATAGTAGGATGTACTACATAGTATAGTATGACGTTTTTGTCAAGTTTTGGACCAAAAAAACGTTTTTCAAAAAAATTGTCCGATTTTGGACGACATAGTATAGTATGTCGTTTTTGTTCAATTTTGGACCCATTTCTTTTTTTCCAAAAATGGTCACATTATGGATGACATAGTATAGTAGGACGTACTACATAGTATAGTATGACGTTTTTTTCAAGTTTTGGACCAAAAAAAGTTTTTCAAAAAATTAGTCAGATTTTGGACGACACAGTATAGTATGTCGTTTTTGTCAAATTTTGGACCAATTTCTTTTTCAAAAAATGGTCACATTATGGAAGACATAGTATAGTAGGACGTACTACATAGTATAGTATGACGTTTTTGTCAAGTTTTGGACCAAAAAAACGTTTTTCAAAAAATTTGTCAGACTTTGGACGACATAGTATAGTATGTCGTTTTTGTCAAATTTTGGACCAATTCTTTTTTTCAAAAAATGGTCACATAATGGACGACATAGTATAGTAGGACGTACTACATAGTATAGTATGACGTTTGTGTCAAGTTTTGGACCAAAAAAACGTTTTTCAAAAAATGAGTCAGACTTTGGACGACATAGTATAGTATGTCGTTTTTGTCAAATTTTGGACCAATAGTTTTTTCAAAAAATGGTCACATTATGGACACCATAGTATAGTAGGACGTACTACATAGTATAGTATGACGATTTTGTCAAGATTTGGACCAAAAAAACGTTTTTCAAAAAATATGTCAGATTTTGGACGACATAGTATAGTATGTCGTTTTTGTCAAATTTTGGACCCATCTTTTTTTTCAAAAAATGGTCACATTATGGACGACATAGTATAAGAGGACGTACTACATAGTAGAGTATTATGTTTTTGTCAAGTTTTGGACCAAAAAAACGTTTTTCAAAAAATTTGTCAGATTTTGGACGACATAGTATAGTATGTCGTTTTTGTCAAATTTTGGACCAATTTTTTTTTTCCAAAAATGGTCACATTATGGAAGACATAGTATAGTAGGACGTACTACATTGTATAGTATGACGTTTTTGTCAAGTTTTGGACCAAAAAAACGTTTTTCAAAAAAATGGTCAGATTTTGGACGACATAGTATAGTATGTCGTTTTTGTCAAATTTTGGACCCATCTTTTTTTTCAAAAAATTGTCACATTATGGAAGACATAGTATAGTAGGACGTACTACATAGTAGAGTATTACGTTTTTGTCAAGTTTTGGACCAAAAAAACGTTTTTCAAAAAATTGTCAGATTTAGGACGACATAGTATAGTATGTCGTTTTTGTCAAATTTTGGACCAATTTTTTTTTTCAAAAAGTGGTCACATTATGGAAGACATAGTATAGTAGGACGTACTACATAGTATAGTATGACGTTTTTGTCAAGTTTTGGACCAAAAAAATGTTTTTCAAAAAATTTGTCAGATTTTGGACGACATAGTATAGTATGTCGTTTTTGTCAAATTTTGGACCAATTTTTTTTTTCAAGGATGGTCACATTATGGAAGACATAGTAAAGTAGGACGTACTACATAGTATAGTATGACGTTTTTGTCAAGTTTTGGACCAAAAAAAGTTTTTCAAAAAAAATGTCAGATTTTGGACGACATAGTATAGTATGTTGTTTTTGTCAAATTTTGGACCCATCTTTTTTTTTTTTTAAATGGTCACATTATGGACGACAGTATAGTAGGATGTACTACATAGTATAGTATGACGTTTTTGTCAAGTTTTGGACCAAAAAAACGTTTTTCAAAAAAATTGTCAGATTTTGGACGACATAGTATAGTATGTCGTTTTTGTCAAATTTTGGACCAATTTTTTTTTTCAAAAAAATGGTCACATTATGGAAGACATAGTATAGTAGGACGTACTACATAGTATAGTATGACGTTTTTGTCAAGTTTTGGACCAAAAAAAGTTTTTCAAAAAAAATGTCAGATTTTGGACGACATAGTATAGTATGTCGTTTTTGTCAAATTTTGGACCCATCTCTTTTTTTTTTTTAATGGTCACATTATGTACGACAGTATAGTAGGATGTACTACATAGTATAGTATGACGTTTTTGTCAAGTTTTGGACCAAAAAAACGTTTTTCAAAAAAATTGTCAGATTTTGGACGACATAGTATAGTATGTCGTTTTTGTTCAATTTTGGACCCATTTCTTTTTTTCCAAAAATGGTCACATTATGGACGACATAGTATAGTAGGACGTACTACATAGTATAGTATGACGTTTTTGTCAAGTTTTGGACCAAAAAAAGTTTTTCAAAAAATTAGTCAGATTTTGGACGACATAGTATAGTATGTCGTTTTTGTCAAATTTTGGACCAATTTCTTTTTCAAAAAATGGTCACATTATGGAAGACATAGTATAGTAGGACGTACTACATAGTATAGTATGACGTTTTTGTCAAGTTTTGGACCAAAAAAACGTTTTTCAAAAAATTTGTCAGACTTTGGACGACATAGTATAGTATGTCGTTTTTGTCAAATTTTGGACCAATTCTTTTTTTCAAAAAATGGTCACATAATGGACGACATAGTATAGTAGGACGTACTACATAGTATAGTATGACGTTTGTGTCAAGTTTTGGACCAAAAAAACGTTTTTCAAAAAATGAGTCAGACTTTGGACGACATAGTATAGTATGTCGTTTTTGTCAAATTTTGGACCAATAGTTTTTTCAAAAAATGGTCACATTATGGACACCATAGTATAGTAGGACGTACTACATAGTATAGTATGACGATTTTGTCAAGATTTGGACCAAAAAAACGTTTTTCAAAAAATATGTCAGATTTTGGACGACATAGTATAGTATGTCGTTTTTGTCAAATTTTGGACCCATCTCTTTTTTTCAAAAAATGGTCACATTATGGACGACATAGTATAGTAGGACGTACTACATAGTAGAGTATTATGTTTTTGTCAAGTTTTGGACCAAAAAAACGTTTTTCAAAAAATTTGTCAGATTTTGGACGACATAGTATAGTATGTCGTTTTTGTCAAATTTTGGACCAATTTTTTTTTTCCAAAAATGGTCACATTATGGAAGACATAGTATAGTAGGACGTACTACATTGTATAGTATGACGTTTTTGTCAAGTTTTGGACCAAAAAAACGTTTTTCAAAAAAATGGTCAGATTTTGGACGACATAGTATAGTATGTCGTTTTTGTCAAATTTTGGACCCATCTTTTTTTTCAAAAAATTGTCACATTATGGAAGACATAGTATAGTAGGACGTACTACATAGTAGAGTATTACGTTTTTGTCAAGTTTTGGACCAAAAAAACGTTTTTCAAAAAATTGTCAGATTTAGGACGACATAGTATAGTATGTCGTTTTTGTCAAATTTTGGACCAATTTTTTTTTTCAAAAAGTGGTCACATTATGGAAGACATAGTATAGTAGGACGTACTACATAGTATAGTATGACGTTTTTGTCAAGTTTTGGACCAAAAAAATGTTTTTCAAAAAATTTGTCAGATTTTGGACGACATAGTATAGTATGTCGTTTTTGTCAAATTTTGGACCAATTTTTTTTTTCAAGGATGGTCACATTATGGAAGACATAGTAAAGTAGGACGTACTACATAGTATAGTATGACGTTTTTGTCAAGTTTTGGACCAAAAAAAGTTTTTCAAAAAAAATGTCAGATTTTGGACGACATAGTATAGTATGTCGTTTTTGTCAAATTTTGGACCCATCTTTTTTTTTTTTTAAATGGTCACATTATGGACGACAGTATAGTAGGATGTACTACATAGTATAGTATGACGTTTTTGTCAAGTTTTGGACCAAAAAAACGTTTTTCAAAAAAATTGTCAGATTTTGGACGACATAGTATAGTATGTCGTTTTTGTCAAATTTTGGACCAATTTTTTTTTTCAAAAAAATGGTCACATTATGGAAGACATAGTATAGTAGGACGTACTACATAGTATAGTATGACGTTTTTGTCAAGTTTTGGACCAAAAAAAGTTTTTCAAAAAAAATGTCAGATTTTGGACGACATAGTATAGTATGTCGTTTTTGTCAAATTTTGGACCCATCTTTTTTTTTTTTAAATGGTCACATTATGTACGACAGTATAGTAGGATGTACTACATAGTATAGTATGACGTTTTTGTCAAGTTTTGGACCAAAAAAACGTTTTTCAAAAAAATTGTCAGATTTTGGACGACATAGTATAGTATGTCGTTTTTGTTCAATTTTGGACCCATTTCTTTTTTTCCAAAAATGGTCACATTATGGACGACATAGTATAGTAGGACGTACTACATAGTATAGTATGACGTTTTTGTCAAGTTTTGGACCAAAAAAACGTTTTTCAAAAAATTTGTCAGACTTTGGACGACATAGTATAGTATGTCGTTTTTGTCAAATTTTGGACCAATTCTTTTTTTCAAAAAATGGTCACATAATGGACGACATAGTATAGTAGGACGTACTACATAGTATAGTATGACGTTTGTGTCAAGTTTTGGACCAAAAAAACGTTTTTCAAAAAATGAGTCAGACTTTGGACGACATAGTATAGTATGTCGTTTTTGTCAAATTTTGGACCAATAGTTTTTTCAAAAAATGGTCACATTATGGACACCATAGTATAGTAGGACGTACTACATAGTATAGTATGACGTTTTTGTCAAGATTTGGACCAAAAAAACGTTTTTCAAAAAATATGTCAGATTTTGGACGACATAGTATAGTATGTCGTTTTTGTCAAATTTTGGACCCATCTTTTTTTTCAAAAAATGGTCACATTATGGACGACATAGTATAGTAGGACGTACTACATAGTAGAGTATTATGTTTTTGTCAAGTTTTGGACCAAAAAAACGTTTTTCAAAAAATTTGTCAGATTTTGGACGACATAGTATAGTATGTCGTTTTTGTCAAATTTTGGACCAATTTTTTTTTTCCAAAAATGGTCACATTATGGAAGACATAGTATAGTAGGACGTACTACATTGTATAGTATGACGTTTTTGTCAAGTTTTGGACCAAAAAAACGTTTTTCAAAAAAATGGTCAGATTTTGGACGACATAGTATAGTATGTCGTTTTTGTCAAATTTTGGACCCATCTTTTTTTTCAAAAAATTGTCACATTATGGACGACATAGTATAGTAGGACGTACTACATAGTAGAGTATTACGTTTTTGTCAAGTTTTGGACCAAAAAAACGTTTTTCAAAAAATTGTCAGATTTAGGACGACATAGTATAGTATGTCGTTTTTGTCAAATTTTGGACCAATTTTTTTTTTCAAAAAGTGGTCACATTATGGAAGACATAGTATAGTAGGACGTACTACATAGTATAGTATGACGTTTTTGTCAAGTTTTGGACCAAAAAAATGTTTTTCAAAAAATTTGTCAGATTTTGGACGACATAGTATAGTATGTCGTTTTTGTCAAATTTTGGACCAATTTTTTTTTTCAAGGATGGTCACATTATGGAAGACATAGTAAAGTAGTACGTACTACATAGTATAGTATGACGTTTTTGTCAAGTTTTGGACCAAAAAAAGTTTTTCAAAAAAAATGTCAGATTTTGGACGACATAGTATAGTATGTCGTTTTTGTCAAATTTTGGACCCATCTTTTTTTTTTTTAAATGGTCACATTATGTACGACAGTATAGTAGGATGTACTACATAGTATAGTATGACGTTTTTGTCAAGTTTTGGACCAAAAAAACGTTTTTCAAAAAAATTGTCAGATTTTGGACGACATAGTATAGTATGTCGTTTTTGTTCAATTTTGGACCCATTTCTTTTTTTCAAAAAATGGTCACATTATGGACGACATAGTATAGTAGGACGTACTACATAGTATAGTATGACGTTTTTGTCAAGTTTTGGACCAAAAAAACGTTTTTCAAAAAATTTGTCAGATTTTGGACGACATAGTATAGTATGTCGTTTTTGTCAAATTTTGGACCAATTTTTTTTTTTCCAAATATGGTCACATTATGGAAGACATAGTATAGTAGGACGTACTACATAGTATAGTATGACGTTTTTGTCAAGTTTTGGACCAAAAAAACGTTTTTCAAAAAAAAGGTCAGATTTTGGACGACATAGTATATAGTATGTCGTTTTTGTCAAATTTTGGACCAATTTTTTTTTTCAATAAATGGTCACATTATGGACGACATAGTATAGTAGGACATACTACATAGTATAGTATGACGTTTTTGTCAAGTTTTGGACCAAAAAAAGGTTTTTCAAAAAAATGGTCAGATTTTGGACGACATAGTATAGTATGTCGTTTTTGTCAAATTTTGGACCCATCTTCTTTTTCAAAAAGTGGTCACATTATGGACGACATAGTATAGTAGGACGTACTACATAGTATAGTATGACGTTTTTGTCAAGTTTTGGACCAAAAAAAGTTTTTCAAAAAATTAGTCAGATTTTGGACGACATAGTATATAGTATGTCGTTTTTGTCAAATTTTGGACCAATTTTGTTTTTCAAAAAATGGTCACATTATGGAAGACATATTATAGTAGGACGTACTACATAGTAGAGTATTAAGTTTTCGTTAAGTTTTGGACCAAAAAAACGTTTTTCAAAAAATTAGTCAGATTTTGGACGACATTGTATAGTATGTCGTTTTTGTCAAATTTTGGACCAATTTTTTTTTTCCAATAAATGGTCACATTATGGAAGACATAGTATAGTAGGACGTACTACATAGTATAGTATGACGTTTGTGTCAAGTTTTGGACCAAAAAAACGTTTTTCAAAAAATGAGTCAGACTTTGGACGACATAGTGTCGTATGTGGTTTTTGTCAAATTTTGGACCAATAGTTTTTTTCAAAAAATGGTCACATTATGGACGACATAGTATAGTAGGACGTACTACATAGTAGAGTATGACGTTTTTGTCAAGTTTTGGACCAAAAAAATGTTTTTCAAAAAATTTGTCAGACTTTGGACGACATAGTATAGTATGTCGTTTTTGTCAAATTTTGGACCAATTTTTTTTTTCCAAAAAATGGTCACATTATGGAAGACATAGTATAGTAGGACGTACTACATAGTATAGTATGACGTTTTTGTCAAGTTTTGGACCAAAAAAACGTTTTTCAAAAAATTTGTCAGACTTTGGACGACATAGTATAGTATGTCGTTTTTGTCAAACTTTGGACCCATCTTTTTTTTCAAAAAATGGTCACATTATGGAAGACATAGTATAGTAGGACGTACTACATAGTATAGTATGACGTTTGTGTCAAGTTCTGGACCAAAAAAACGTTTTTCAAAAAATGAGTCAGACTTTGGACGACATAGTGTCGTATGTCGTTTTTGTCAAATTTTGGACCAATAGTTTTTTTCAAAAAATGGTCACATTATGGACGACATAGTATAGTAGGACGTACTACATAGTAGAGTATGACGTTTTTGTCAAGTTTTGGACCAAAAAAATGTTTTTCAAAAAATTTGTCAGACTTTGGACGACATAGTATAGTATGTCGTTTTTGTCAAATTTTGGACCAATTTTTTTTTTCCAAAAAATGGTCACATTATGGAAGACATAGTATAGTAGGACGTACTACATAGTATAGTATGACGTTTTTGTCAAGTTTTGGACCAAAAAAACGTTTTTCAAAAAATTTGTCAGACTTTGGACGACATAGTATAGTATGTCGTTTTTGTCAAACTTTGGACCCATCTTTTTTTTCAAAAAATGGTCACATTATGGAAGACATAGTATAGTAGGACGTACTACATAGTATAGTATGACGTTTGTGTCAAGTTTTGGACCAAAAAAACGTTTTTCAAAAAATTAGTCAGACTTTGGACGACATAGTGTCGTATGTCGTTTTTGTCAAATTTTGGACCAATAGTTTTTTTCAAAAAATGGTCACATTATGGACGACATAGTATAGTAGGACGTACTACATAGTAGAGTATGACGTTTTTGTCAAGTTTTGGACCAAAAAAATGTTTTTCAAAAAATTTGTCAGATTTTGGACGACATAGTATAGTATGTCGTTTTTGTCAAATTTTGGACCAATTTTTTTTTCAAAAAATGGTCACATTATGGAAGACATAGTATAGTAGGACGTACTACATAGTATAGTATGACGTTTTTTTTCAAGTTTTGGACCAAAAAAAGTTTTTCAAAAAAAATTTCAGATTTTGGACGACACAGTATAGTATGTCGTTTTTGTCAAATTTTGGACCCATCTTTTTTTTTTTTAAATGGTCACATTATGGACGACAGTATAGTAGGATGTACTACATAGTATAGTATGACGTTTTTGTCAAGTTTTGGACCAAAAAAACGTTTTTCAAAAAAATGGTCAGATTTTGGACGACATAGTATAGTATGTCGTTTTTGTTCAATTTTGGACCCATCTTTTTTTTCAAAAAATGGTCACATTATGGACGACATAGTATAGTAGGACGTACTACATAGTATAGTATGACGTTTTTGTCAAGATTTGGACCAAAAAAACGTTTTTCAAAAAATGTGTCAGATTTTGGACGACATAGTATAGTAGGACGTACTACATAGTATAGTATGACGTTTTTGTCAAGTTTTGGACCAAAAAAACGTTTTTCAAAAAATTTGTCAGATTTTGGACGACATAGTATAGTATGTCGTTTTTGTCAAATTTTGGACCCATCTTTTATTCCAAAAAATGGTCACATTATGGACGACATAGTATAGTAGGACGTACTACATAGTAGAGTATTATGTTTTTGTCAAGTTTTGGACCAAAAAAACGTTTTTCAAAAAATTTTTCAGATTTTGGACGACATAGTATAGTATGTCGTTTTTGTCAAATTTTGGTCCGATCTTTTTTTTTTTTAAATGGTCACATTATGGACGACAGTATAGTAGGATGTACTACATAGTATAGTATGACGTTTTTGTCAAGCTTTGGACCAAAAAAACGTTTTTCAAAAAGTTTGTCAGATTTTGGACGACATAGTATAGTTTGTCGTTTTTGTCAAATTTTGGACCAATTTTTTTTTTTTTTTAAATGGTCACATTATGGAAGACATAGTATAGTATGATGTTTTTTTCAAATTTTGGACCACATTTTTTTACTCAAAAGTTGTCAAAATTGGACAACATAGTATAGTATTACGTTTTAGTCAAATTTCGTCAATATATGATGCTTTTTTAGAACAAAAAATATTTGTCAAAAAAAATTGACAATTTTGGACGACATTGTATAGTATGACGTTTTTTCCAAATTCTGACCAAAACTTTTTTTTTCTCAAAAGTTGTCAAAGTTGGACAACATAGTACAGTATTACGTTTTAGTCAAATTTCGGATGACGTATGACACTCTATTTTTAATATATTTTTTTAGGTTTTTTTGCCTTTAATGATAGTATAGTGGAGAGAGACAGGAAATGGGAGGCAGAGAGATGGGGATAGCACGCAGGAAAAACCACTTGATGCGGGGTTTGAACCGGGGTCACCTGCAGCAACTTCAACCTCAGCATATAGGACAGGTGCTCTACCAACTGAGCCACCGCTACCCTACCATTTAGACCAAAAAAAGTTTTCCAAAAAAATGGTGATAGTAAGTAGTAAGATAGTATAGTATTACGTTTTAGTCAAATTTCAGATGACGTATGACGCTTTTTTAGACCAAAAAATGTTTTTCAAAAAAATTGTCAAATTTTGGACGACATAGTATAGTATGACGTTTTTTTCAAATTTTGGACCAAACTTTTTTTTACTCAAAAGTTGTCCAATCTTGCACAAAATACTGTAGTATGGCGTTTCTGTCAAATTCTTGAAGACGTATAACGTTTTTGTCAAATTTTGGACCAAAATACTTTTTCAAAAAAATTGTCCACTTTTGGGACGACATAGTATAGTATGACGTTTTTGTCAAATCTTGGACCACATTCTTTTTTCAAAAATATTGTCAAATCTTGCACGTAATATTATAGGATGCTTTTTTTATCAAATTTTGGATGACTTACAAAATGTCATAGTATTGTATTATAGCATTGTATGTCGTCCTAAAATGGTCAAAAATGTCGTAGTATAGTGTGTCGTCCAAAATATGGCCAAAAAGTCATACTATAGTATGTCGTCCAAAATTTGACAAAAACGAATTTCTTTGAATATCATTTCTCATTTACTGACTTCCTGGCTCTTGTTATTTGTTCTTCATTAGTGAGCATCTAAAACTGTCGTGGGTGGCAGAGGAAGGCAAAAAGAAAACAGCTGGAGTCAGCCCTCTTTTTGTATCAAAGTAATAGGCCTGGTGTTGTCCATAATGTCTGCAGCAACATAAAAACACCATTTTATTTTATTTTTTTCAAGCCATGGATGAGAAAGTAAATGAAAGGCAGAGAGATGCTGGGAGGTTTATTACAACATCTGTAATGATGCATGATGGTGCAGAATGAGAGAATAAATCTAAGAGACTTGCAGCCTAAGACAATGGCAAATTAAATTGGTTAATGGAGTGTGAGGAGATTCATATTTATTTTCACATAAGATGTTTTCTGCACCTACTTCGACGAGGTGTAAAGATTTCCAGGATTTATACACTAAACCCTTTTATGTGGCTTCCCAGTCCTGGCTGTTTTTATTTCGCTGTACTTTTGCAGCTCCAGTCTGCCTATAATGATGTGAGAGACAAATTGAGACAGCGCTAACAATGGTCCCATGTGTCTGTTCTCTGCAATGAGCACAGGCAATGCAAGATGTCAACCACATAACAAAATGAGTCTGACATTTCAGCAGGAAAAATAGCCTCGCTGCAATTTGTGAAACTTATCATCCGGAGCAAATCTCCATGACTTATTAAAGAAATTAGATCACATGCCAACATGTACAGAATTACATACTGTGGTTTTAATTAAAGGAGACACATTAGAGAGACAGACAAATGAGGGGAAGGTGTCTCCTCCTGTCTTACAGATTTCTCTCTCAGTGCAGCTTCGTTGTGAGCCATGTGAGTCAGCAGAGAGGGCTGAGAAAATGTTTTCTGCATTCCAGCACAGACTGAAACACTTTGGTCATCATTAAGCGTGTACATTTTCAGCCAAAGGTCACTCAAGAGTCAGAATTTGCTGCTTCACATTACAGCAGCCTTAGCAATATGCACTCTCACACAGCCCCTGTTATGAGGAGAGTGGTGGGAACGCAGATGAGAAGAGGAAGATGGAAAAGATAATTGGAGATAATTTGAGCGGATCACCAAAGATCCCGAGGAGGACAGAGGTGGATCAGTGCTACACACTCAACTCGACACATTCAAAGGGAGCATAGAAGACGCAGTGATGGCAACCCACAGACACTTCAAATCAAGTACCGTCATTAATCACAAAGCTGAAGTTAGAATCTGGATTTTCAGCTTCCCAGCTTGGCAGTTTAGGGTAAAGAGGAGCATAACTTACAATGATGGTCACGTTTTTACACTTATTATTAGTGTAAAAAGTCAATTAAAGTGCATGTATATGATGCCTTACAGCACTGCTGTAGCTGGAACCTGCAGTTTGTGAGTAGCATGATAAAAAAAGAGACCAAGCTGAAATGTAGTCAATTGTCTACTTATGTGCGTGGGCAGGTGTTGAGCAGTTTAACCCTATAATGGCAAACGTATCCTATGTGATACATGAGTTTTTGAGCCCTCCGCATGAGCAATGTGACAATTTTTATTTTTTTCCCTGACAAACCCGATATGTATAAAATTATGGGAAACCCAACAGCGATGCAAACACAGCGTAGGCCACTTTGTCCATGTGAAAATTGCTCAAAAGAATCTTTGAGCATTGTGACCCACTGTATCAAATATGATACAAATTAAAATGCCTATATGGAAATTGATATTTGAAATTTTTTTTTGTTTTTTTTTGTTCAGAAGGACCAATAAAGGCTCCAGTTTCAAAGAATTGGATTTTTCGGTCAACTATTTAATGGTTTGGGCTTTACAGGGTTAAAGGGCCAATGTGTAAAACAGAAAAGGTCAACTGTCTAATTCATGCACT
Organism: Microchirus variegatus; assembly: GCF_963457635.1. Classification (NCBI taxonomy): domain Eukaryota; kingdom Metazoa; phylum Chordata; class Actinopteri; order Pleuronectiformes; family Soleidae; genus Microchirus; species Microchirus variegatus. Next base: position 7,260,077 of record NC_139823.1, read on the forward strand.
AATCAAGAGCATTCACAAGATGGTGCCATAAGAAACAAGGAACTCCATTGTTGGTTCCTTCCCCCGTCTCTCTGCTTGGGTGAATTGATCAAGGGGCATAATAGCACAAATCCTGTTGTTGACATTTAGTTATCATTAGCTTGAATAAATGTGACACCTGCTTTAGTGCAGTTTCAATAGGTGCATAGACAGTTGAAACATGATTTCCGTAGAAATGTATCATGCAATACCATTGCACGTTGTCAAAGACTGGGGAGGAAATGTTGGTGCATGCACAGAAGTCCAACTCCAGTCTCTGGAGTAATCGATCTTTGAATCGCATTGTCCAGGTATGTTAGTCGATTTTAGTCAGACTAACGTGTGTTCACATGAAACCGACTTATTGTCTTAGTCCGACTAAAATTTGACTTTTAACATCCATGTAAACACACTAAGTGATGAATTTCACACAGTGTGCGCAGTCAGAGAGACTGGAGGAGCCAAGGGAGGAAAAAGGTTTGGAGAGGGCGAGCAAGCAGCATCGAGAGCTTTGCCTGAGGAAAGAGAGGAGGATTGGTGACAGCTGAGCCTGATCCAGGGTTTCCCAAACCCCCAGGCTGAGGACTGGATCCCGGCCTTGGGCTGCACTGAACTGAACTGCAGAAAAACTCATAGAAAGGAAGGCTACTCCAAAAGAACCAAACCAAATCGAGACTCTGCAGCAGACTGGATGTGAACCACCCACTGTGCCTGTCACTCACACATATATTACCATGCTATGATCACATGGTCTTGTGTGTTTTGTGCAATGTCTTCAATTATGCTTTCTGAATCTTAGCACGACATTATGTCATTTCTATGATCTCTGTTGCATAGATAGATAGATAGATAGATAGATAGATAGATAGATAGATAGATAGATAGATAGATAGATAGATAGATAGATAGATAGATAGATAGATAGATAGATAGATAGATAGATAGATAGATAGATAGATAGATAGATAGATAGATAGATAGATAGATAGATAGATAGAGCCCCTTTAAAGTTCAGATATACTCCATGTGCTGTGCTATTTCCTATGGGTTCTAAAGAGAAAAAGATAGACTATAAAGTTCTGTACACATGGATTTGCAGTATAACAGATGGATTACAACGGTTAAGGTGCTGGGAGCAGGAGAGACCAGACTTCATGATCATCAATCATTCCTCTCTGGGTTGATTGGTCATGCCTGAGGGTGAGAAAAATGATGAACTGGCACTTTACACAGAGAAAGTGTGAGTGTGTGAGCACCGTGCAGCCACAGAGGTGACAGAGTTTGAAACAATGGCCCCTGCTGTGCTCACCTCTCTGAAATGTTCTTTGGCCGCACATCTGTCCTCTGTGCTCCTGAGCCATCTGAGAGAGGGAGAGAGCGAGAGAAACCTTTGTTTCTATATTAGCACATCTGCTCGGAGACCTTGTCTCTACTATTCCGCCATCACCGGCTCCATTTGAAGCACAGATGTCTGAACCAGATACCAGCCGTGTAAACAAAGCCACTCTGCGGCCAGATTTTCTCTGCCATGCTATTTCCGGCAGTTCTGCCCCAGCTACCCTTCTGCCTTCTTGCCTTGCCTCTTCTTGGGCTCATGGGACACAGAAGAGAGTCTGATGGGTTTCCTCGCAGTTGACGGCTGTCTCTTAAATAATTTAGGGAAGACACATAAATCTCAGAGCAGTGAAGGACTGAGGCACTTGCTGAGCAAAACGTATGGTATTGTATATCTCCCAGTTACCTAAACCGCTCGACTCAATGTCCCTCTACATAGTTGCAAGGAAGAAGTATGTGAGTGTTGTGAAAGAGCGCTGAGCCAAGGAAACCTCTTTGTAAGCTGCAAACCTAACAAATAATAGCAGAAGTACGGTGAAGGTTCTTGCAGGTGAGTACAGTACAGTGTGCTATGGCCACCAGCAAATACAACACATACTGCATGCTGTGTGTTTATTACCTGACTTGTACAAAAGTGGCAATTACAAACTGTATGATGCACATGCAGGACATTTAAGTGAAGACAGGCAGGCAGGGTGTGTCAGGATGAGAGCCACCAGAGCAGTTTGGTCAAATAAATCATGACGCAAGAGAATGAGAATAAAATGTAATTTTGGCTTTCATATTAGAAAGAGTAAATGTATATTGTGGCTTCTTTTCAGCCCTCGTGTTAATGTGTTTAAGTACTGGCTGACAAAAGCAGATCATCACTCTTTGGTACTGCATGAATGCCTGTTTGCTTTGGTTCACAGAGCATTTGCAGCATTTGACTAAACTAAGCCTAATACTCAGCAATCAATATCATTTATTGTAACTGCTCCACAAGCCCTCAAACGTGCTGCACAGAAATGATGTTACCATAAGAGCAAGAGAATCAGGAAGTGAAGTGGGAAGTGAAGACAAATTAGCAGTTAGTGTTAAACGTGGTGAAATCAAAAATGACTGCATGCAGAATGATTGTATGTTGAATATGTACGTATGACTGGAGGCTCCACAGCCGTTAAGCTGCTCTTCAACCTGGCTGAAATACTGCATAGTGTTTGTGCTAAAGAAATTGCTTGAAAAGCAAATGGAATTGTCTGCACTATAGAAACATCGTCCTCCAGACTTGGTTGAATGTTTCTATTTAGTCCCACTTTACATTAAACATCGCAAGAAGACAATCTTTATTCCTGTTCACCTGACACAAAAACTGTGTCCTTGAGGAAGCAGCTCCTCAGTTTTCTGCCGCCGCCTCTGCATCGGTCAAACAAGGTTTTTGAATCTCTGATATTCAAACCATAACTCAACTCAAGTCAAGCTGACCTCACAACATGCGACAGCCACCCCCACACATTCCCACAACAATGGAAATGGCATCAATGCGCCGAGGAAATGGTGGCCTGCTGCAGCCAATATTGGCACCCATGGGCGAAAGGGCGCAGCTGTCATTTACATGGTAATAGCGTTAGTGGAGGCGATGAAAATGGGGCCATAGCAGGGGGGTTATGTGATGTTACAGGCAGAGTTCTTTTTGCAGGGAAGGGGTTGTATTACAGCAAAACACAACATTTAGGTGGTGGAAAAACCATCTGCTGGTCCTCATCTGGTCCAGCAAGCAGGTCCATTTACACACACTGCTTCATCAGATGTGTCTGTGGGACATTCCTCACCCACTCTTTCCTCTCTGCCACACACACACACAAATGAGTCTGTCTGATTTCACAGAGCAGAGTCGCTGTTGCTGTTGTTGTTGTTGTGCAGATTCTTTCCTATCGCTCTCCCTTAACTGTCTTGTTGTTTGGAGCGTTCGGCAGAGCTGCAGCTATATGTGGACATGTGTATGTGTTGTGAGTGGAAACTGTGGATATTGTGTGGCATATTTTTTTTGTAAATAATGTGCTCATGAACACATTGTGTTGTGGTGCATGTGGTTACACAGGGTGAATGTTCCCGACTCGCTTGTGTTTGCTTTGTTTTAAATGATCCATGTATTTATTTTTTTTAACAAATGCTTTTTAATGATCGTAGCAAATTCTATTCTTTTGCTATTGAGAGCAAAACAACCTTCATTCCTCTTCCACACTGTCTCTGCGTGTTGCAGTGTTGCAGGGGGGCAATTTCCTCCATTTATATGCTATTCAGAGTCTGCCGTGGGTGTGCTGTCACTTTAGCCGTCCAAAATGAAAATAAACAGAAGGCCCAAGAATAGCCTGATAGAGCCGTGATTGAAATAACAACAGCAATCACCTGTGAAACAAGCAATTACCGTGTGCTGTTAGGTGGAACTCTAAACACAGTGATATTTTAGAAACTCCGTATCAGGAAAATACAAAGAGTCTAAAGTCCTTCATTGCCTTGGACCATGCTGTGTTTTTGAGGACATTTCTCTTCAAGATCTTTGCAACACCATTAATGGAGCTTGACTCAGTGTAGCATAATGGCTAAAACTTCTTAATGCAACATTTGCCCCCAAACCAATATTTATCCATGCTTGATAGACAGCAGGCATTTACACCGAGAGAGTGCATGTCCCATATACTTTCACTCATATCTGCTCCAAGCAATCTGGGTCCAGTGCTGTCCCAGTTCTCTACCTCTATTTTTGGGCAACCCTTTGTAAAGTATTAAACAGAGGAGAACAATCCAATTTTTTGAGAGGCAGGCAGCATTATGAAATACTCTGGCAGATGACAGTCACATCTGTCCAAAGTGATATGAGAGAGCAGAGGCATGTTACATCTTGTGAATGTGGAGTTTAATGATGTGGCAGCCTCTTAATGCTTAATGACACATCTGTATTTTTTTTTTTCTGCAGTGCTATCGTAGTCTGATTTAGGTTCTTGGTGTGAGTGCATGGCATGATTTAGAATTGTAACTTGTACTTTATTAGGTCAAGTCATTGTAAATCCCCACTGGACACTACCGTTCAAAAGTTTGGGGTCACCTAGAAATGCCCTTATTTTTGAAGGAAATGCACTTTTTTCAATGAATGTAACATTAAATGAATCAGAACCACACTCTATACATTGTTAATGTGGTAAACGACTATTCTAGCTGCAAATGTCTGGTTTTTAATGGAATATGTACATAGGTGTATAGAGGCCCATTTCCAGTGTTCTAATGGTACATTGTGTTTGCTAATCACGTTAGAAGGCTATTGGATGATTAGAAAACCCTTGGAAACCCTTGTGCAATGATGTTAGCACAGCTGAGAACAGTTTTGCTGGTTCTTTGACAAAAGGGCAAAATTATTATTGTGAATAAAAATCATTATTTCTAATCTTGTCAATGTCTTGACTATATTTTCTATTCATTTTGCAACTCTTTTGAGGAATAAAAGTGTGACACCAAAAAAAATTGCATAGGTGACCCCAAACTTTTGAACGGTAGTGTACCTTCTCTGTATGTATGACAGGTTGGGTTTATCCTGTGTCAGCTAAGCCTGGCTCAGTCTACACATGTGACTCTCACAGGATAAGCAGTACACATGTGTTGGATGGTTAAGTAGCAACACAGGAGTCCTGGAAGCAAAGATTCAGTATTTAGCAAACAAGACTAAACTTGTTTTTGTACAAACCGTAGAAAACAAACGCATCTGCCCGGACGTTGATGTTCCATTTGTCCTGCTTTTAAAAATGAAAAGAGACAGAAATCATATTTTTAAGGAGAGAGGTTTACAAACATAAAAGCAGACACTTGGAGCAAGCTGAGCATCCCTGACATCCTCTGACTCTTATATGTGATGAAGATGGATCCAGACTTTCACAAGGGTGCACAGAGTGCACAGAGGAAAAGACAATAGATCAACTGAGAAACAGTGTGAAAATAATATCTAATTTCATTCAGGCTCATTGTGAGTGATCCTTTCCATCGAGCCCATGCATAAGTGAGAAGTGGAAAATCTGGTGTTTTAAACATTCAGGGGGTGTTGAAAAGGTTATGTGCGGTTTTATGTGATCCTTTCTTTACTGGTATTTTCCTGCAACTAAAGAATCCTTCAGCTAATACAGACTAATCCAACGCAAGAAAGCCAGCTAATCACATTAAGGTATACCAATCTGAGTTATTTCCGTGGGATAAACACGCAGCACAGTGCAGTGCTATCAAGACTTAAAATTGAGTGGAGTGTGCTGGCAGGAAGTCGTGCTCACTCTGTGTCTAAAAGGAAAAAGTGCTCCAAATTCATCTCAAACACGAGGGCAGACAGTGACAGAGAAAAAGTAATGAATATTTTACAGGCGCTGAGTGCGGAGGTGCACTCCAGGTGACACACTTGCATTTTTACAGTTTATCAGAAACCTATCACCCATCGAGGGAAGCCAGCGAGGAGCCATGTGTCTGATTGTTTAGCCGCGAAACCTGCCAGTTCCCCCTTTTTACCGCGCGCATCACCTGCATCAGGCCAATCAAACGCATAGTATGCTGTAAAGTGGATATTTATATGCTCCATCGAAAGGCATTGCTGCTGCTGAAGTTCGTCTCAGAGTGATTCGGATTGGAGAGCGGCTATACGAGGAAGCTATAGCCGCGATACAGCGCTGATTCCCTGCAGGGAGCAGATATGGATTTCTTTGATGTGAACATTGGCATTATGAATACATTAACGCCTGAGAATTCAGGTCTCCCACAATTTTGAAGTTAAAATAGAAACTCTATCTTATTCAACCTGGCCTAAAGGTATCGTACACTATTTGAAGAAGATACTCATCAGCTTGTTCCACAAATGCATTCAATGTATTATATATAATATATTATAAGCATCGAAAGTGGAAAAACCACTGCACATTGAATGATTTTACTCGTGACTGAACAACATATTTTGCCTGTGGCTAAACAGCAGAACATGTGTAACAATGCCAGTAGCATACTAGCCCTTTATTAGTAATCATTAAGCACGTATTAACATCTTATTCTACCTTTTTTACGACATAAATTATGATGAGGTGCCATGTCTCTTATGGCTTAATTGATGCATCCAGTGCCACACGACAAAGAGATTTAAATCAGGTTCTATGGATTTGAAACTATAGGGTTTGTAAGTCTGGAAAAAGCCGACAATAACAAGCTACACTTCTGAAGCTGCTGCTGCAGGAGCACAGACGGGTCAGACATGAATGAATTGATTGGTACAGAGGTCACATGCATTTTGGGATGTGAAGAGGATTTCAAAAAGGAATTATAGTGTTTTAGTCTGTTTTGCCATTTTAACACAGGCCATTATATTTAAGTGTATATAAGTGCTGATAAAAACGGCCTGATAAATGGCAAGTACCCACACGACACAATTACTCATGTTAGTCATGAATCACTATCACTGGCTTGTGTTATTTGCAGTATCACTGTGTGCACTGTGGAGCCTAATGAGGCAAAATGGGAAAACACGACCACATGGATACGAAACTATAAAAAATACTTCAGCGTAGCCCATGCTCTCTAAAAACCTGAAGAGGATTGTCAAAAGTCTTGTTGTTTAAAAACAAACAAACAAATCATTTACAGAGCAAAAAAGGCAGAACATTTGCACTGGAGCCTGAAGATGGAGAACACTTAATATTTGAGAGACAAGTCTGTGAATGATGCAATTTCTCCTGCTGCTTCTCGTGAATTTGTGTTTTTATTTTTGTCTCCTAAAAACTCCTGCGGCTTTACTCGTCTAATAATTTGCCTCTGGAGAGGAAATACATTTGTGTGGAATTAAAAGGAAGACGTCCTCAGAAGGTAAATGTGTATGTGCACACGTTAAAAGAAACACAAATGAAGATGAAAACATCTCTTTCTCCGCAGCCTGTGTGACTTGTGCTGTGCTTGTGAGGCTGTCGTATAATCATTTTGGATTTGGAGTGAGTTTCCGCAATTGTATTTGTTACCGCGTTAGGACATTTTCTGGCATAAACACTGACCTTGTCAGGACCAGTAGTCCTCAGTGATGTCCGACACACGGATTTGGAAGGAACGGGTTAAGTTTATGGCTAAGATTTGAATTGTGGTTAAGGATAAGGTTAGGATTAATGCTTCGTTTGAATGTGTGTGTGTGTGTGTGTGTGTGTGTGTGTGTGTGTGTGTGTGTGTGTGTGTGTGTGTGTGTGTGTGTGTGTGTGTGTGTGTGTGTGTGTGTGTGTGTGTGTGTGTGTGTGTGTGTGTGTGTGTGTGTGTGTGTGTGTGTGTGTGAGAGAGAGAGATCTACACTGCTCAAGGTGACTGCCAACTAAACGACCATGCAAGGTATTAACAGTCACACTATCTTTTCATGAAATCTGTCTGTAGCATCGAAAAAAAAAAGATTATTAAAAAATGAAATACTTGCAGCTGTGCACACGCACACACACACACACACACCCACACACACATCCACACACACAGACACACACATACACACACACACAGAGTCCATCCAAAGATTTTACATGTGCTTGCATCATCATTCTTTTAATTGAGCTTCCTTCCGTGTGCCCGTGTCTGCACAACCTCCAGCACACTTCCTCTTCTCTTCTGAAAAGAAAGAAAAAAACGGAGAAAATTGGAAATTAACAAATATCCTCCCTCCCCGTCACAGAACATAAAACCCTGCCCAAAACCTGAATATTGTACATTTCTGAAATATGAATATTAAACGTACTTTTGAAAATCTCTTCTTCTTCTTCTCTTCTCTCCTCTCGCCTCTTTATCACCAAGCAGAATTAGCTGTTTATATATAAACTGATTGGCATTTCATCCCCTCCTTGGATTTTCTCTTCACACTGTCGGGGCACAAATAATCGATAGACACAACGCAGGAGAAAAGTAGCAGCGAGGGGGGAAATCAATCTGCGCTGCATGTCAAGGTGAGGAAGGCATTTGTCTGATCTCTTAAGAAAACTAGCTGCTCGAGACAGAAGAGCGGGAGAAGAACCTGAAGACTCCAGGGAGTCTCTGTCCCGGGGAGCGGAGAAGACTCAGGGAAGTTTACCTGTCGTCAGTGTGAATCAATAAGTCAATCAGAGCCAAAGGTGCGACTGCGTGACTGCAACCTATGTTTAATTTATTTATTGTTTCTTTAAGTGTGTATGCAATAATAAATAAAAGTATAGGTCATCCTATAATGCTCCGTCATTCCCACTTTTTCCTGATAAAAACCTGATTATTCTGAGCCTGTGCAGCAGAGTCAAGGTTACAAAGGAGGTGACAGTTCCCTGCAGACATTTCTCAGTCTATTTTCTTTTTCCAGACTCATATAACATGACGTTTGTTGACAAAAATTGCTTTGATATTTAAGAGGCTACAAAAAAAAACTCCTGAGGAATCATGCTCTGGGATGAACGGACAACCCAAAAACACAACGCCTCTGGCCACAGCTGTTAAAGACACATACGAATGGAAAATAAAAGGACATAAGCAACAACAGCGGCTGTAATGATTCGTTTTTTAGTGTCATTTCACTTTGCTTCACCAAATCTCTGTGGAGTATTAGTCATCTGTGAATCAGCGGAGGGAAGACGAGTTAGTTGTAGAAAACGTCCACACATTTCAAAACGGAGTTTCATTAGGATTTATTCATATGAAAATAATATCACAATAATAGGAACATAAGACATATTTAACTGCATCAGGAGAGACTGATTTTCATTGTAACGCCATGTGCTGTCCCTGAATGTCAAACATTTGGAGTGGATTTTTAGCAGATACAGGATTTGTGCTCTTTGAACACAGACTTGTTCAAACAGATTTTTATATATACGTATATAATGAGGGACTGAACGCAGTCATGCAAAAAAATCTTTCTCGTTACATCTAGTGCTTATAGCATTGTAGCAATACATGTCTGTGAACTTCATAGTGACTCTGATATGATCTCTGCAGGAAATAAGTCTTTATTAAACACGGAGTAAAAAATAAAAACAAAGAAGAGCCAGCCCACCTTCATTTGACTAACTCACTAATCGTGGGCTGGCTCACTAATTTTGATATTTGAGCGTATAACATTATGTCCATCACAACATCAAAACACCTAGAACATCCTATTCCATACCTACTGTTATCTTCTTGTAAAGGTGTGAATTTCCCAGCACAATAACTGTGACATTAAAGCCCCTTTTCCACTAGCGTGTGCCGCCTCGCCTCGCCTCAGCACGGCACGGTTATTTTGCTTTTCCATTAGCAATAGTACCTGGTACGATGCGCTATGTCGTCAGACTGCCGGCCACTGATTGGTCAGAGTGCCTTCAGAGGACGAGGCATGAGCAAGATGTCCGACACAAGAATCAAAGCAAACAATGCCAGAACTGTAGATCGGTTAAAACGACGTAAAAACGTGGGTTAATCTACAACAATTAGCAAGGAAATGTCTAAAATCTCAGTGGAGTCTGGTGTATTTAGCGACAGCACTGCTGAAATCCTGAGATCGCGTGTTCGTCAGACGGAGTCTGTGCTCCGGTCACGCAGGAAGTACTGAACAAATCTTTTTAATTAACTGATTCGTGATTCAGTACATGGAAAACAACTGCTTTCCATGTCACTTGTCACTAATTTGTGTGTAAAACGAAGCCATGGCAGTTTCATGCAGCCGTGCTGCGATGATTCCACCCATGTCGACGAGGTACTATATTGGAATGGAAACACAACCTAAACCGTGTATAGAGGTGATTTGAGGCGAGGCGAGCTAGGACCATGTCGTGGAAACACAGCATAAGTCTAACCTAGTCGAAACACTTCCCAGAACAACCCTTTAAGCCGCTATCGTTTAACCACTCAAGCCCCAAAAAGCAAATAACGCAGTTATATCATTTAAAAAGTTTATATGTAAATATTCAATATAGTCCCTCTTTTATGGGTGTTTTACTCGTCTCTTCATGTTGTTACTGTCGCTGTCGCCAGGGAGACGCGTCCATGTTAATTAGTTTCCTGGCTGCTAATAGAGGTCAATAAAAAGTCATGTTTTGCTTAACGCTCCATTTAACATTGAACGGCACTCCAGTCCAGTTGAACTCAGTCAGATCAATAATGGTTGATCTGGTCCTCAGTGGCAGGTACATTATATAGGAATGTGCTTCTGTGTAATCGTTGATTGTCAAACACTGTCCTAACTAACTACTCCTCGTGTTGGTGTCACTAAAGTGCAGGCACACTACTTTTTTTTTTTTTTTTTCCTCCATATTAACGTGATAAATGCAGACTCTTCACAGCAGCTCGGAGTTCAGTAATTAACAGGTTAAAAGGTTGATGTGCTTTGGGCCGATGAGAGGTAGCTGTCCTTGTGGTGATTATACTGAACTGTCAGAATTACTAATGTGTGGGTGGAGCCGCTCACCAGAGAACAAGAAATGGTGCACTTGAATGTTGAATCAGAGTACAGTCTGATTGCCACGTTGCCTAAAAGTGACATAACTGCTGATTATCATCATGAAACCTGCTCCTAATTCCTCTGTTCGCCTATAATTTAGCTCCACAATAAGTGCCTTTAAGGGGAATTTCAGAAGCGCTTCACGCCGTTTCCTCTGAACTTAGCTCACACTCATTATAGATTCTTTTGCATTTTCTGATTTTTCACTGTGTAACAACCATGCGAGTGAGGTCAATTTGGGCCACTATGTGTGCTTCATATGCTTGTGCTCTCCATGTGCCCTGCTTCAATGTAATAAGTTGTAAATATTCACTCCATGCAGGATATGTGGACAGAGCAGAGGCTGCGTGAGAGTGCAGACGTAAACAGTCCTCCACCACCTGCGGGAAAACAGAATTCAAATCCAAAAACATTAGAGACCGTGGTCCGTGTAAATGAAAACTCTGGACAGTAAGTGACCATGTTGATATGACGACAGTTACACAGTTGTTTCGATCTTTTCAATGATCTCTATCATGGACTTGGAGGGAGACAGCACGGAGCACTCATCTTGGTCCCAGAGGCTGCTGGGGCTGGAGTTTCCATCTGAGCTCAACTCGTCGTCATCCTCCTCCTCAGTCTCCTCCTCGCAGGACTCTAAGTAGTGCAGACCGAGCGCGTTGATGCCAGAGTCTTCTGAGCTGGACGGAGAGAAGCAGTGGTCCATTTTGGGGCCTTTGATTTTATCCACAGGGGACGGGTGTTTGTGTTCACTGTGCACTTGCTTGACAGGCTGCACAGGAGCAGGGGCAGTTGTGTGTCGGGTTGGCAGCGCCGGTTTGACCGGTTGCCAAGATTGAGGGGGATTATGGGGGTTCCGAGACGTGGCCGGAGCAGGTGGGCTCGGGGTGGGAGCGCGAGGCGGTTCTGGTAAGGGAGGCGGGGGCCGCTGCACGTAGCACATCTTGCCGCTGATGCGCTTGACAATGTAGTCGTCCACAAACAGGTCAGCGATGACACAGTATTTCGGCGACTCCAAGTGAGGCGGCGACTGGAAGCAGGGGGCAAGCTTCAGGAAGCGCTCGGCCAGAGAGATGGACAGGTCGATGGTGTTATTGTACTCCGAGCCTGCAGGTGGCACAGTGGTGCTCGGGAGCTTGCACACGTTCGTCATGGGCTGGTACACGTATTTACCTACGAGGAAAACAAAGAAAGTCCTTTTTAATGTTTTGTACGTCATGAATAGTGCAGAGAATCGCACATACAGTATGACTTTTTACTCTCTATTTTTTTGGATTGTGTATTGTATGTTTTGGGTAGGGCCCACGGTTGGTATAGTGGTTAGCACGCTGTCCAGGGTGTACCCCGCCTATCGCCCAATGTCAGCTGAGATAGGCACAGCACCCCCCGTGACCTTCCGGTGGAGGATAAAGCGGTAGATGATGGATGGATGGATGTTTTGGGTAACATCTACTGCACATCTGTCCATCTCTTTGTGGTTTCTACCTCTTTCTTTTGCCCTGTTATAAGGGTTTTTTCTGGTAGTTTTTCCTTACCCTGGTCGAGGGTCTAAGGACAGAGGATGTTACCAACCCTGTGGAGCCCCGTGAGACAAACTGTGTTTTGTGATTGTGGGCTATATAAATACAAATTTGATTTGAAATGACCTTATAGTGACCAATGTGTAAGAATGAGTGACTTCTAACAAGTGCAACAAAAAAATTAATAATAACAAAATACGAAATGATGGTAGACTAACAAACCAGAAAGGATTAAAACACTGGCAGCTTTATCTCTGCTGTTTCCTCTCTCTTCCTCTTTGGTTTATGTGTTGAGTTCATGTGGGTGAAGCCATTCACCACGTTTATAGTAAGCTTCCACTTCAAATTATGAAGTTCGCTGTAGAAATATGTTGGCTCAAGATAGCGGCCTCCGTAAATCAAGGCCTGAAACGCTACCAAACTATTATAGTAGTAGTATATAACATTTCTGCCAATAAACCCTTCCTTTTAAATTCTCTCGTATTAACAATGGATCAAATGCCTGCTTGTATATGAAAAGTGCTACTTCTCGTAATATAAGCTTTCGAAGCAATAAAAAATATCATCTGACGCTGCAGTTCCCTCCAGTACTCAAGAGCATTTGAGAATCTTTCAGTTTATTGATTTGATTTTCTGGTCCATAACTCATCTGCTTATTTTCTTTAGCAAGTAGCTTTTTCAGCAAAAAAAAAAAAGCCACTGTGGACAACCTGCTCCAACAAACAACAGGGCGATACCATTTATAACAGGAACCTCCTTCGTATTAAAACCCCGCTTGGCTCTTGGGTGATAGCAGCGTTAACAGAAAGTAGCATCGGTAGTGGATAATAATCTCAGCCAAGGACAGTTTCTGTCTGAAGATGCCAAACCTAGCGGGCTGTGAACATATTTGTAATAACCAATCACATCAGGACACACAGTGCAGTGCGTCAATCTTTTGTTTTCTCTTTTAAAAAAAAAACGCTGCAGGACTCATTTCAAACATGAATTACAGCCAAACAGGAATGGAACAAAATGGAACATTTCCCCTGCACCACCACAACAAACAAACATTAGCAACAAAAATGTAAGAAAACAATGTTTCCATCTCTGTGATGTCGCCTCCAATAAATGCAATCGATCTAGAGAAATGCCCAGAAAAAATGGCCAAACCTTCCAGCTTTTGACAACCTGCTCCTCACCTAAGGTCTAAGGACAGAAGCTGTTGCTGCAACTATGAATGTGGGCTGTGGGAATTAAATGATTTGATTTTAACGCGTGCGTTGGTGGCGAGTAAATGACTGCTCCCAAACCATAGTTTGAAACCCACCGCTTGCCTCCTTCCCTAAAAACTGCTGTCAGGTTCAGATGTGTGTTTAAGTGGCTCCCCAGAGAGAGGGGAAACTACACAAGATGACAGGCCTACGCATCACTTCCTCTCACTCTGGCGTCCCTGGCTTATTTTTCCACTGGCTGGGAGAAACCATTCAATCCGACTCAGGTTTCCAAGGTTACAATGTAAATGTTGAATATGTAATACTGATGCAACATTTTTTTTTTCCCAGCATTAAAAGTAAAAAAAATATATATTTATTATTTTTGAACAGCCATGGGCTACTACAAAAAAACGTGTTGTCCAACTCAAATTTGTACATTTTGTAAACATTGTTAACACAAAACCAGACATCTGGAACTCTGACTCTCTCCCCCTCTTCAAATCTCAAAACCCACCTGTGCAAAATAGCTTTCTCTCTGTAATTTCACTATTCCATTTCCTGTCTACTGTGTCGTCCTGTCCTCTTGTTGTTTTACTGTTTTGTCTCTGTAAAGCACATGTCAAACTCAAGGCCCAGCGGGCCACATCATTTTATGTGGCCCGCGAGTGATTAATTGGTCTTAAAAATCTGTGTTAAAATAGGTCTATGCTGCCATAAACTACATTTCCCACAATGCATGGCGATCGGGTTACCCGCAAAGTGACGACACCGCCACTAGATCACAGTGTATCATGGTATATGCATCATACGACGAGTGAAATTGAATATGTAATAGATACAGACAGTTATTTAGCAATATGTTACAGAGTAGTTACCTTTATTTTAAATTATCTTTGGTTACAAATATTCTGTATGACAGTTACATCTGGCCCTTTGAAGGTAACCATTATGCTGATGTGGCCCTCAGTGAAAATGAATTTGACACCCCTGCTGTAAAGTGTCCTTGAGTGTTCAAAAGGCTCTTATAAATAAAATGCATTATTATTATCATCCATCCATCCATTTTCTACCGCTTTATCCAATATCAGCTGACAGGACGAGACAACAACCATCCAATCCCATACGGTCAATTTAGAGAGTCCAATTTACATAATCCCCTTATTGCATGTTTTTGGACTGTGGGAGAAAACCCACGTTATTATGGGATAGTGACAAAAGGAGAAATAGTTGCCGTCCTCACTTTAATGAGAGAAACTCAATGGTCCGTGTTTGGGATGGAGACAAAAGCACTCAGGCCGAGACAGGATAGAGGCAGACACATGAGCAAGTAATGCTTTAGAGGACAATGTGTTGACGTTTATTCTTTTATTTTAGCATATTACGTCTAATTGCATTCATCCATCTGGAGATTCAAATATGACGAGCGAGCAATAGTCAGGGGACGGACAGATGCCTTAGCAGACAATGAAAGAGAAAAATAGACATATGGGCCTAACACCGAGCGAACACTCGCTGTCCTGGTCGGCCTCACAGACGAAACACAGCACTGTCTGTAGATTGAAACGATGATTGCAGAATGCAGGATGAGTTGGTCTGAAATATTAGTTTCTCCAAATCCCAGAGGCTGCATTATGTGTGACTTTAATCTCTATTAGTCTGGGGAGAAAAAAAAAAAGTGAAGCAAAGCACATCTTTATGATCTCTAATACACACTGCTGCCGCCTCTCGATAGCAAATGCAGCGTTACAAATACCATTTATTCCATTCGCGCACTAATCTGCTAGTAATTCGATACTTCACATAGATGGATTAGACACAATATTCTGACTCCTTGCTCTAAACGGAGCGATATTTCCACAAGAAGCTCCCCGCCTTGTTTTGCATCATGCTCATGCATAAGCAGGCACGGAGATTTAATTTATTGCCAGCAGGTTCACACGATTCCTCTGATCAACAGCTGGAGGTGGTAACACACAAAAGCACTGCTAGTTAGCGGGTGAAGACTAATGTTAATGAGGCAGGGTTTGAAAATACATAAATGAACATTTCTTTTAAGATGAAGGAAATACATTCAACGTTAATGGATAGAAAATGGAGAGATAGAAGGAGTCGGATTTTTAAAAAAAAAGCTGTTTATCCAGCGGCATAAAATGTCAAAACTCATGTTAGTCAACACATTTGGAAGAGGTTGATTATTTATAGCTCTAGAAGGTCGGTGTGGATGTGTGAGTGTGTGGATGGGAATGTATCAATATAAACTAGACTAGTCATCTATAGAAGGCAGTAAGAAAGTTATTTGTGCCGTTAAGCCCTCTCGTAACATGTCTACCATTTCTGTCTGGCAGCGTGTTTTCTTGTTCCTAGAAATAATTGGACCAAAAAACGGAAAAGCATGACATCATCCAGATATTTCAAGTTGATTTTACGCTGCGATAATTGGCAGAATGAAAAATGAAATGAAGCCTCGGTGGAAAAAATGTCAGCATTTTGAGTCAGTGCTACAAAATCAAATAATGAGTCTGAGACAGACAGACGACGCTTTCCAGTGACTGCAGCCTCAACAGACCACAACAGCACACAGTCAAATAAATGTTGCACATGGAGTGCGTGGATTAATGCTCGCCTTTCATCGCTGGCGACATGAAATAAAACACTTTCACCGAGGAAGTGTAGGAGATCGATAACTAACGGCAATGCAAAACAGGAGGGAACAACAGCTATTCTCGTCAGCAGAGAGGTCATTATGAATTCATCATTTCTGCAGCAGCCGACTCCCTCCTCCTGCTTCACAGTTAACAAACTTCATTTGGGAAGCTGCAGAGAACGTTGTCGAGGAAATGTGGGATTAATTACTTAAGTTGAAACGCGGGAGATAGCGAAGCCGTAATACGTTTTTTTTTTTTTTTTTTAAAGAGATTTATAGTGAAAACCGAAAGGTGCAAGAGGTTAATGAGAGAGCGGTGGAACAGGCAGCTCGCTCACTGTGAAGATACAGATTGCTCTCTGGGGGAGCAAAGTACAGTGGAGGAGGAATAAGGAACTCCCACACTCTGCTGCTTTCCACCCTTCTCCAGCTTGCGAGGCCCCCTCTCCTCTCTCCACGGGCCCCCGAGGTTGGCCGACAACTGTGCAGCCTGTTTTCATACTGGAGAGCGTATAGCGTCTCTGAATAATGCATCATGTAGCCCATCACTGTCTCACTCTTGTTCACAGAGCTTCAACATCACTCCATCCAAATTCCAGCTCCACTCAACCTCCTCAGACTGCAGCTGAGAGGGGGGGGGGGGGGGGAGCACGCTCAGAGCATGACTGCCTTTGGAGTCATTAACGAAGCCCTCTGCTTTTTCTGTCACCAGCTGTTTTCATGAGGTGACTGCGGTCGTGACGTCACCTCAGCAGGAATCTGAAATCTCTTTTTTGTTGATGTTTTGCAAACGTTCACCTGCAACCAGGCACCTACTGAACAATACCAGCTGTCTCCCACTATCCACACACATGTGCCATACTTCATCGTATTCCCCCATACTGGTGCTTAAAATGCAGCACATCAGTTCAAAGAAGCATGTTGACAAACTGAATCATCTCAACGTTGTTTTCATTCTTCATAACTGCACTTTGGCTGCAGCTGGAATAACAACACAGCAAGTTTCAGGTTTCAACAGAAAAGAGGGACGGGTTCCGATGCGGAAGCATCATGTGGAACTACTTTCCTGTTTCCTGTTTTCCTGTGAGGGAGAGGCTGTTCCTGACTTACAGCCAGTTTTGGAATCCAGTGTTTAGTGTGTCGCCATTGTGAAAAAATGCAACTCTCTTCTCTCTCTGGGTTGTTTTTTCCACAACAAACACTGTTTAATGTGGCTCCGCCTTAGAGGCCAGGACAGTATTTTGTACCAAATGATTGATTTTAAAGGTCCCATATTATACCCTATTTCTCCAAGTTAACCTAGTTCCCTGGTGTCCTAATGAACATGTCTGTGACATGCTTTGGTCAAAATACCATGAGAATGAAGCACCACAGCAGTTCAATCACCCTGACAAAACAGCCCTGTTCAGAACACTCTGTTTAGTAGTATCTCTTTAGGTCCTTGTACCCAGTAAAAACGAAACTTAAGGGACAGGAAACTACATTAGCCACAGAGGCTACTGGGAGCTAACAGCTGTTAGCATTTGGAAAAGTGATCATTTGCAGGCTCTAACAGACACATTGCAGTCATATATAACATGTATCCACTGGACAGATAAATCCTCTGAGGCTGGAAGTTTGTGTAGAACTCTGTGCTGCACTGTGGAGCCAAGAATATAACTTTTACAGACAAAGCAGTGCTCCGCGAGACAACAATTCCATGAATTTAGCGTCTTGTGACGTCCAAAGGAGCGTGGAAATCAACATCGCGAGTTTCATCGCCTGTACTTGGACTGAGGAGCAGTGGTGTGCACAGACATTTTGGGGGGCAGGTGCTCAGTGAAAAATAAGGGCACTTTGTGTGGCATGTGGATGCATGTTTTTCTTCTTTAAAACAGTGACCTTGAGTCTTGTGATTAGTTATTATTATTATTATAGCAGTAAGGACAACCACAAAAACATGAGTGAGTTATCTTTTTTTCACACTTTGCCGACTGATCGGACCACCAGGGTCCCAAATATAAGGATTCAAATGATTAAAACGTTGATTTTGCATAATATGGGACCTTTACAATATTGCTGTTAGTCTATAAAGCACTGAATGGTTTAAGTCAGGTTTGCAGTGTGTCCTCAGGACCAGGACAAAACATGGAGCAGTCGCCTTCACTTTTTATGCCCCAAATAAAACTCAGAGAAAACCGCAAAATCAATTCATTCTTTTAAATCTAGAATTAAAACCTATTGGCCACTGCATTTAAATAAAGATAAAATGATCCCCACAGCTGCAACTTTTAGTTTATTTCAATTCATTTTACTCCCCTTTATTTTACCTCTCCATTTGAATGTTTTTATTGTGTTTTATTGTGGATTTTATTTATATCTTTAAAGCCGCTGCTGTATTTCACTTTACTTATTTACTGTGAAGCTCTTTGACTCGGATAACTCGTTGAAATACATTTGCCGTGCCTTACTTTTTAATCAGTTAATTATTTATGACTCTGAAGGGACTTCACACACTTCACAAAACATGTTTATTTATAAATGTGTTTTTTAACTCGTTTTTAATCAGTTAAGTCATCACATAGCTGTGTAATTTCTAGAACCTTTTCATTCCTATTTTAGATTATTCTTGCTCTTTTTTTAAATGTATTTAAATGTATATGCTTGTTTCCTTACATTGTTTTCATACTCTTAAGCATGCTGTGACTTCGTTTGGAAACAATGCTATAAAAAATGAATGGTGACAACATACAGTCCTGAGTCTATTGTTTGACCACATAAATAACACAATATGATCAAATTCCCCTATAGAGTTCACCGTGTAAGCACAACATGCTGTGCCGCACACAGGTTGCTTTTAAATTGCGCCATCAAAGTCACGTATTGATGCTTTATTGATGTATTGAGTTGTAGCAGCGAGTCGCTGGGAACTCTATTGTTTTATTCACTGTTCTATTCATGCGAGTCATGACGCGTGAACAAGCGAGAACAATCCCCGGACCCTTCCACTGAAGCAGCCGCCATTTATTTGATCTTTTCCAACAGTCACTTGAGAAAATGTCTGCAGTAAAAAATTTGCCGCTCTCTTTGTCGACGCATGGAGGAGGAGGCTACAGTGAGCTGCTCTGAATATGTAATTAACGGAGCGGCAGCAGCACTATACTGTAGAATCAACACCATGAATGGGTAAGTAACAGATGAAAGGTGAGGCTGTTTGCCACCTCTGTAAAGCGTGTTACCACAGCAACAAATCTGCAGCGATTCATTGTCTTTGTTGCCACAACTAGGCTACGTAGAGTCCGTTTGAACTCTTTTCATTCATCCATTTGGACTGAAAGAGACCTTGTTCTTGACTAAAAACACACAAACGAGAGGCTTTTTAACAGAAAAATTCCTCTTCTTTTAGACTCCATTTAGACAAACATGAATAATGGTATGGCATTATTAACCCGTTAACATCGAACGGATCACAGGCGGCTGAAGTTTCTGAAAGCTGAGAAGTTGCACGTCAAAAATTAACGTGTGGTAATTACGGTAACTTTACTCGCGCTGTTGCGGGAAGCCGGCATAATCAGCGTCTTTGTCGCCACAGAGGAGAGAGTTGTAGAGTTTTTGGACATTGAGACAAAGCCTCAAACAAATGTTATTCTAAATATGTTTTATACCGTTCAAATTTCAAATTTAACGCAAAATCTGGTGTTCATGCACCACTACAGTATAACTCAATTGTTTTTCTTCATTTTAAATTGTTAATACATGGTCTTAACATGCAGTAAATTGTAAATAACTGCCAGATATTGAAAGATATTCTGTAAAAATGGGAAAAAGCACTTACTCATAGGACATTTTATGATTAAAATAAGCCACAAAGCGTCCAGATGGACATTTTGAGGCTTACGTGTTACAGGGTTAAGGGAGAAAATCTTTTAAATGTGAGAAAACTTTATAAACTTTAGTTTCTTTGCTGCTTTGCTTCCATCACAATTAGCTGTTACACGTGAAGAAATCGAGAAAAAAGTCCCCTCAAGTCATTTACAGGTAAAGCATTTTAAGATTCATAGCTGTAAATTGGAATCAATTAAGGTCTTTATAGGAAAATACGCAAGCTTTGGCCGCTTGATGCGACAAACCAGACCACAGAGGAAGTCTGACACACAGATTCCACTTTCTTGTATCAACTGGAGAAGAAGTACAAGTTCCAACGCACACAAAATTAGAGCTGACGAGAGCGTTCAGGAGTCATTAGACTTTGTTAGATTCTCTTAATGAATGATTCATTGCTCTGCCTGGTGATTGTAATCAGTTAGTTGAGGATAAAGAGACAGAAGAAAAAAAACATGCAAACCAGGTGGTTCCAGAGTGAAAACTCCTCATCAGACATGACATATTGGCGGTGACACTAAACATAGTTAATTACCACTAATGAGGGGCTTGGACTGATGCTGTCACCAGCTGGGAAAACTGCTTCCGACTCCATCCAGTTCCAGTTTTCCACATTTTTTTTTTTTTACTGCCAGAGGCTTCGACAAAGCTACAACTTGAAATTACCGGAGGGCCAGCGGTGCTCACGTGTGACGCCCGAGTGCAGAAACCAGCACTCTGACAATGTCCTGTGTTTGCAAAAGCATACAGGAAACGGGAGAGTCACGGGGTCTGAAAAAAAATCATTTTCTGTTTTGAAAATTTAAATGCTGAGCCAAGTGACCTTTTGTATTTGTTTCCCCCAGAAACCTATTAAAAATGTAATTAAAAAAGCAGTCTTGCAAGGCAACATTCAAAACGGAAAAAGGACGAGGTATGCCTGTGCCACTATTGTGAACCCAGGATTATAACACATCTCTATAGAAAGAAGAGTGTGAGTGGAGCAGAGCAGGTGGGCATTGCATGCAGAAGCACACTGCAATTCTTTTCTCACTGGGTGTCCTGGGTCTGCCTGATTCAGCAGTCTAAACTGGTTTACTCCCACAGTGGTGCACACAAAGGGGGGAACCTGTGAATTACAGTGCAAAGTGATAAGAAGCTTCCATTGTGATGTGGTTGTTGACTCCTTTGCTGGAATTACATAACGGCGACAAAGGGCTCCGTGTTCATCGCGCAGCACATTTCGAGTCACAGTGAGGAATTATTTCAAAGCAGAAACGAGGAGCAAACAACACACAACACTGAGAGCACACCGCGCCACGGCTCACAAAATCCGAGAAGACGCTCATCACAGACACCGGACAGCATTCATCATCGTTTTTCCTTTGGTTCATCAGATATTTCGAATCACTTGGCTCATTCTGCACAGACGCCCGGCCTCTAAATCCAATGATTACATGGGCAAAGATTACAATGTGACTCGTGCAGTTGCACACACTCTAAGCTCCGGACTGTGGACGGTGATTGTGTTTAACAGCGATCCAAGGTTTTTTCAGAGCAGCCGGTGATGGTGCGGGGGGGTAAACACGGGGAAACACAAAGACAAGGACATCTTGTCAGGTTCAAGCACGGCTGTAAGGAATCGAGGTTGGCGTCAAATGTCACGGGGGGGTTCGAATGGAAGGGAGAGGCCCGAAAAATAATACTGAAGAAGAAAAGAAAATAGTCCATATTTAAGTGGAACTGCAGGCAGCCGTGTGCCATTTGTGTCATTTCAACAGTCGACGTGATACTGTGGTACTACGGATTTACGGAAAATTAATAGTCGTATACTTAAAGTATCGAGTTGACATTTTTTGACATTTGTCAAGAAACTGCAATTTACAACTGCAAAAGACCGTAACAATAAATACAGTATGCCACCGTCTATAGCACTCAGGCTATTTGTAGCATTACTGTCGGGCATAAAGGAATAAAATAAAGCACAGTTTGGGACTATTTTCAGCTGTGGATTAATACACATTCGGTGTCCTAGGGAGCAGCCAGTAGCACGTCTATGTCATTGACCCGAAAATAAAGTAGAGTGCTTATGAAGGTATGATTTGTTTTGTTTTTTTTAGATTCTGAACAACAGTGACTGTGGCGCAGGAGATTAAAGCGACATTAGGGTTTGAGCTCCACAGACAGTGCTTTACTTGTTTGTATCCGGTCATCATCTTTTCCTGGGATTTGCAGATAATCAGAAAAAATGTGGAACATCACAAGACTTTCAAAAGCAGAAATGAAACTGCTGATTCAGGTGACATGGATATACGACCATGACGCACATGATAACCTATCACAGTGTAGGATTCAGTCAGTGTATCTGTGAACAATGCAGGTACAATATCTAACAGAACATCTGCAACTGTGATTTGATTTGTGATATCATTTTAAGAGAAGAGCTTCAGTTATAGATTTGGAACAAGATGGAGGATTGTCACATGACATCAACTACTATTATACATTATAATGCAAAGACGACAAAAGATTAATTGTTTCCAATAAGCATGTCTCTTTTTTTCCCTTCACTTTTTTTAAATTGGCACAGAACATTGATCTTAAAACAATGGATAACTGAAATTGCAGCCATAGCGATTTGCTAATTGTGCCGTTTCTAAATTTTGAAAAGGAAACGATTCCTTGTTCAGCTCGGCTAATTATAGGAGAGGATCTAATAAGAAAGGCTGAGTGCCTTTGTTATTGGAGTTAAGTACAAAGACAGTTGTGTTATTGTTGAGTTTTCACTCCTGAGTATACAGAAACATAATCTTTTCCTTGAGCATTTACAGTATTACACATGATGTGAATACTGGAGACTGTAATTTAAAGGCCTATCCTTGTAAATTCACAGGATGCTGTACAACAGTAACAGTCACAGCTGGACATCAACAGCACAGTCGTCAAATATAGAAGTAAACAGATGAATAGGGTCAAAAACACATGAACCATGACCTGAAATGTATGTGTATGTACACACACATATATAGACACATATATAAACATACACATATGCATACATATATATATATACATAAACATATGCATACACATATATAAATATATACACAGTATGCATACATATATATATACATACACATATGCATACATATTTATATGTACATATATACATATACGTATATATATTGAAAGCATATTGAGTGCACAATTAATTTTAAAAAGATTTTGGGAAATCTAATGGAGAGTCTTCACATAACCTCTGTTAATGTGTCTCACGATGGCTTTTATAATCAACAGTACATTTTTTAATAGTAAATATAGACTAGAGTGTTGCCATGAGTAATCTGATGCCTCCGCGTTCCTAACATGGCGGTGAGCACCAAATATTCAGCGGTTTTTTTGTGCCAATTATAGTACCAGTCAGAACAGTTTGTGAAGCACTTAGAGCAAGTAAACCAAACTTACAGTGACACCAGCCCAAGTGGCAGCACCAGTGCAGCTTGAAGCACTTCCCATGGCTGTGCGTCGCGCAGATGGAGAGTCCATCACAAGGCAGGAAGTCTGGTCTCCCCGCGCAGCTCTTTGCCAAAGCCTGCGCCTCGTCCAACTTCTCACTCTTCGGACACTTCTGTGCTCTCGAAGCGGCCATGCCAACATTTCCTGGATCAACACAAAGCACACAACGCACAAACCCTTCTCCCCGAGTGGAACTACAACATAATCGCGAGGGACAGAGGCGAGGTTTTACGGTGCACGAAGCTTATCCAGCGAGGAAGACGGGGGCGCGAAAGACGGAGCTGGATCCGCGGATCCAGAGCAGTTGGTTTAGCGTTCCTGCCACAAAGAGGAGCGTAAACAAGCGGAGTGTAGTGTCATATTCGGCTGTTCAGATTCACAGACTCCCGTGATCGTGATCCACACATCTCTCCATCATCCGCTCGCTCGCTCGCGTCGGGGGAAGCTCCTCTGCGCGCTGGTGACGCGCGTACGGAACAGCGGCGCGCAACTGAACTTCATCACACATACCGGGAGGAGTCCAGCTGCTGTGCGCGCGCACACATACTTTCATCCTAAAAACTTCACCATGAACCATCTGAAATAAACACATTACCAGAGGAGTCTAAAGATATTCCCTTATGCACCTTTTTTTTTAATTTAGTATGCAAAAACATTAATTTAAGTAATAAATTACAGTCAAATATATCCGTAAATCGTACTTGGTGGGTAATACATTCACACAATTGTTGTGAAACAACAAACAGTAATAGATGCAAGCTATATTTATGCATACACCGTACTGGAGCATAATCCAGCTGTTCACCGCTGCAGCTGTTCGCCGCTAGGTGGCAGCTCGGACATCTGCTCCCCGTGAAGCATCATGGAATGAAACATTGATTTTTATAAAAGGCAGCTGAAAGTCGTGCGTCTCAGCTCTCCTGTGTGTCTGCAGCTGCTGAGTCAGCAGAAAACAGACACCACAGGAAGAACATCCTCACCTCTCCCTCTCTCTCTCTCTCCTCCACAAGTTATTGTATCTGGAGGTAGAGCCTTAATAAATTTAACAAGCAAAATACCACAACACTATTTTTCATTGTGCACTAGCGTCACACAATAACATTACATTTCTCATCGAGTTTGACAGATTTAGATATTGCACACAAACTGTAATAGAATTAAAACATCATTTATGATTGATAAATCTGTACGATCATCAATTTTGCATGTCTTGTGAATGTAATTTCACCTGTAGACCGAAACAACAAATCACATATCCGTATCAATGAATTATCGCTTCAATGGGTCCATATGTCATACATTTTCACTCCATGTGTGCTCAATTCTTCTGACAATTAAGTGTGAGAGCATATACATATATACATACACATATACATACATATGTACATATATATATATACATATACATATATATATATATTAATAGATGAGTGTGAAAAGTGGCAGACAAAATACTAGAAGCAATATCATCAATATATTGCAAGTGGAGAAACTTGGAAGAACAGCAACGGCCAAAAATAAAACCCTCCCAAACACAAGATCTTGATGAAGTTAGATACATGACATGTGTACATTAGATAATACAGCTTAGAGGTATTTGGAAAATTAGTACCTCATATAATCACCCACACTACCCATAATATACCGTATCAAAAATCCATCAGCGGTAGGGCTGAACTAATTAATGAATGAATTGCTTTCAAATCAAAAACACAATTTAGACGTCAATTCCAAATACAACCGTTCACTGCCAATAACGTCTGATGAAAAAAGAGAATCTGCTCTTTCTTTTGGTAGTTTCTGTGTTTACATAGTCATAGAACACTGTTTTTGGGTCTTGGAAAATCAGTCTTCATGCTGTAGAAAGCTTGGCAGTCTGGGGCTGAAACTGGCTGGCAGCCAATGAGTCAAATGATTAATCTAATTGATTTTTTTTCACACAACTGATTTGTTGTTTGGTCCTTGAAATGTCAAGGTTTGTTTCTCCAAACACAACCAAATTAACATGTTCTCAAATGTCTTGTTTTGTCCACAAATCAAAATTATTTAGTTTGAAAGATTTCTTTCAAAAAGAACTTGTTTTAATACTTAAAAAACACTCTGATGATCTATCACAATCATTGGCCATTCATCTAGTACTGTTGCGATCACATTTGAATTGTCTTTCACAGTGAATATTGAGCTGAACCATGACCAAATATTATATTATGTTATTATTATAAAATGTTCAGCCTCAATCAGTGATACATTTATGTTGGAAAAACACACCGTAGTTGTTGTTAATTTGGGCTTTTCATAGTGTATGATAATCACTATCCATGCAAACCACAATTTTAAAGCTGTGGTGTTTAGACATTTAAAGCTGGCTGTGGATTTTCTTGATGACATCCTTCCACTTGTGGACAGGTGGGCTGCCACTGGTCACCAGCTTCCTCAGGAGGTTGCAGGGCTGCACGAAGGGCACGTCAGGGTGGACTGTGTGGTAATGCTCCAGCCTCTCCAAGACCTTGGCCAGGCCCACCATGCTGGCGTAAAACATGGGGCCTCCGCGGTGCCTCGGCCAGCCGTAGCCAAACACATAGATCATATCTATGTCTTCAGGCCCTGCAGCGATTCCCTCCTCGAGGATGCGGAACCCCTCATTGATCAGGGAATAAAGGCAGCGCTCAAGCACCTCCGTGTGGTCTATGCGACGTGCCACCAGGCCATGGCGGAGCCGGTACTCTTCAAGAAACTTGTGAACCCAAGGATCAGGTCTTGCAACCCTGCCGCCAGGTTTGTCGTACTGGTACCATCCCTGACCAGTCTTCTGACCAAACCGCCCCTGCTCACAGAGCAGATCTCCCAGTGGGCTGTACCGGTGGCCTTTTTGTACTCTAGCTGCCTGTTCTGATGCCTCCTTCCTGATCTTCCAGCTCACATCGAGCCCTGAGAGGTCAGACATCCTGAATGCACCCATGGGAAACCCGAACTCCACCAGTGCTTGATCAACCAACTCGGGTGTAGCTCCCTCTTCTAACAGGAAAGAGGATTGGTCCATGTATGGCTTCAGCATGCGGTTCCCCACAAAGCCCCAGCAGTTTCCAACTGCCACACTGACTTTGCCCATTTTCTTTCCGAGTTGCATGACAGTGGCCAAGGCTTCAGGTGAGGTCTTGGATCCGTACACCACCTCCAAGAGCTTCATGACATGGGCTGGGGCAAAGAAGTGCATTCCAACCACCAGCTCTGGGTTGTGGGTTAGAGAGGCCAGGTGGTCCACGTCTAGTGAAGAGGTGTTAGTGCACAGGAAGGTGCCTGGTTTACAAACAGCAGACAGCTGTTGGAAGACTTTCTCCTTCAGAGCCTTGTCTTCAAACACTGCCTCAATGACCAGGTCAACATCTGCTGCAGCCTGGATGTCACGGCTGTAAGTGATCTTAGCAGGTGTAGGGGCCACGCCCCGTCTCTGAGCCGCTCGCTCCAAAATGCCTGACACCACGTGCTTTGCCTCATTTAACTGCTTCTCCTGGGTCTCCACAGCAACCACAGACAAACCCGCCTGGACCAAGGCCACGGTTATGCCTCTCCCCATGGTGCCAAGACCTTAGAGGACAAATTAACATGGTAACTACAAAAAAAAAAATCAACAATGCTTGACTTCAGAGTTAGAGTGTGTCTATTTTGGGGATTTTTGGAGTATGCCTCCGTTTTAGTCTTTGTGAACAGAAACAATGTCACGTTACTTTTATACTGTGACCTTCATCTAAAAATGGGCTCTGTAAAGCAATACCATCAGACCAGAGTGAGTGTTTGTGTGTATATGGTATCAGCACAGGGACAGGAGCGGGCAAGAAGAGTTTATCCTGTGAAACTGCTGATGACCTGGTTTTTTTTTAGCATTAGCATTCACTTATGAGACATTTTGTGGGCACTTCTTGATATTTTTAATCACTAATGCACAAGCTGCTGAGCTTCACATGTCTACCTTGTCATGCGTCCAAGAATTCATTAATTTGAACTCTAAATAAGGGCTTAGTTTCCATAGGCAACGTGAAAGATGATAGATCTAGGTAGCTTGACAAGTTATTGTACTTGTGCTTATTGAAAAGCTCAGACAACAAGGAATTAAAAGCCCAGAGCTCTTACCAATGACTGCAGCTTTATGCACAGGTTTAGGCATGCTTGTGTCCCAGCGGGCTCCACTGGGCATGCTCCACCTGCTGACAGCTCTCTGAGCAAAGAAAGCATACTGCAGGGCACGGGCCTGGCTTGACATGAAGAGAGTGGCCATCAGCTCGCTCTCCTTCTCCATGCCCTCTGAGTAGGGCAGGGTGGCTGCTGCCCGGACTGCCTGGACACAAGCTATTGGTGCTATGGCTCCATGGGCTTTTTGTCGCACCTTCTGCATCACCCCCTCAAACACAGCGTCCAAATCAGGCAGGTGTGGACATGGATAGTTGCTTATACGACGAGAATCCAGTGATTTTCCTAAAGAAAAACAACACATAGGCATGGTGTGAGAGTTTTTTTTTCTCACCCTCTCACAGTTTCAAATTAAATCTCGTTGTATGGTACCTGTACTGTATAATGACAAATAAACGAATCCTTGAACACAGGGGGAAAAAAAAGAGATGGACACATTTGTAGTTTTATGACATTTGCTACCAGTTCCAAATTGTAAAGCAACATTATTACATTTAAGTTTTATATTGGCACCACATTCAAGTCTGGTGTAATCTCTGATTTAGACAGACTCATTCTCTCAACTAAAAAACACTGAAAACCAGTGAGCCAAACCAGAAACTCAATTTCAAAGACTGGCCTAAAATGAAAGGTAAAGATTTGGTTTTAGGCAAAATTGTTTTTTCAAATGGGAAATAAATAAACATTTTCTGATCTGATCTGTGAGAAATGGTACAACACTAAAAACTTAACACGCATTACTTTGTGTCGGTGGTGATTTATGCCTGCAAACAAGGAGAGATTGAGAGACACTTAAATAATGCTAAAAGCATCTTAATTCTCATTCCCGTCTCCTCTGACATGATTACACGACACGGCCGTCAGAGTCCTTCACAGCTCCGCTGAATTAAACTCTGCTGTAGGTCTGAGACAGAAACTGGGTCACCATGGCAAAGCTTAAAGAGACAGCAGCTGCACCTGGCTTGAAGTTTCCCATTCTGACTGATAACAAACGGTTCCCACTACTACTAATACTAGTGCATCAGTACATCAGAGATGAGGAACAGATGTGGAGGGTCATATCAGGGCGGATAAATGTATACCCTTTCCATAGTGTAATGTCAGTGAGATGATGTATGCTGGTACAATGTGAATCCAGTGTACTTTAGCAGAGTATTATTGGAGGAGTTAATCTGCAAATGGTTGAGCTGTGGATTTGTTGTGCAGTGAGTAGGAAGCCTAGTCGTCCTGGCAGATGTGGTGGGCAGATGTTGCAATTGCCAGGGTAAAAAAAAAAAAAAAAGTTAATCTTGTCACTTGGAAGACTTGAATGTATGCATGTGTGCAACATGTGTTTGTGTGGGTCTTTAAAACCACATGGATCATTTTCACATCAGTGTAACCTAGGCCTGGTTTACAGTGGATGATCGCTCACATCTACAGTAGCTCGGTGCGTGTGTTCTGGCTGCTCGTGCTGCATCT
Organism: Microchirus variegatus; assembly: GCF_963457635.1. Taxonomy (NCBI): domain Eukaryota; kingdom Metazoa; phylum Chordata; class Actinopteri; order Pleuronectiformes; family Soleidae; genus Microchirus; species Microchirus variegatus. The sequence goes on from NC_139823.1 coordinate 7,289,249, forward strand.
CCTCACGCAGCCAATATGATTCAAACTTAATCTCATAAAATGTCACGTTTTTTGTTTATTCAGATGGGCTGATGAGAATCTGTGATTAAAAAGATAAAATGTATGTTTTTAATGTATTCAGATTCAGCCTAGACACTACATTTACAGTGAGAGGTGTCCGTTTTTATAATCAAGCTGGTAGAATGTCAATATCATTATCAATAGTGTCGCATATAAACAGTCGGTGAGATGCCTGAGCTCAAGAAGAGATGCGTGTCTCACATGTGCAGTGTGAACACTAGGGCTGAACAGTTTTGATTAAATATCTAATTGTGATTATTTTGACAGCAATTAGGATGGTGGTATGGTTCGCTATATCAGAAGGAATGGCAATTTTGACGTCATCATTCTCATTTTAATTCGAAAAACATATTTAAAATGATAATTGTATGGTATTTGTGGAGCTCTGTTATATATTTGACAAACATTTTGGCGTTAAAAAACATTGTGCCTTAAATCGCATCCTGCGATTTGAAAATTGCTGTATTGCGATTTCAATAAAATTTCGATTAATTGTTCAGCCCTAGTGAACACTCATTTGTTAACATGGGAGCCAAAATTAAAACTACAGCTGCGAGTCATCCAGTGTGAACCAGTGCCAACACTACAGCACTCTGGGGTCTTGTATGCATGTGACAAGACTGAACTTATTATGCCCTGTGTTCAATCAGCAGCTGCGCTTGTAAAAATGTAAATACATATTTCTTGTAAACCCTGCTAATCAATTCAAGGGTAGGGTTTCCCTCAAAATCTTTGCAGAGATCGGTTCCATTTCCACAAATCTCCCTCCTCTGTGTGCTGCAGGCTGACTCAGTCTAAGCCTCAGCCTTACCAACAACGCTCGTGTTCTCGCCCACTCAGTCATCTTGGCAGTGTTGGAAAGGAGAATTTTGAAAATGCAAAAGACTAGAATTGTGAAGTGAAAGTTCCACTGGCTGTTGACATTGTGCTTAGATTTGCTAAAAGGCACAAACTTAACAAGCTTCAGGATCGCTTTAATGTCTTGGAAATGGAGAATCGTATTCATTTCATTCAGCATCAAAGCCTCTTGTACAACCATAGTGCTGCTGTTCCAACGCTGAACAAAACACAGCAAGTCCTGCTCTTATGTACTCATGTGCAATGTGAAGATGTAAAACCACAGGGAAGGTTTGTGTACCGATGCACAACAGCAAAGACGATAAAACCTTCCAAAACGTTGCTTTTCTTGCCAAAGACATACATGAGAAAATTGAACTATGAAGCTAAAAATGTTGGCTTAGCTTTGCATTATGAATGGAAGCACAGGGGACCATGAAAGTGGAATCATTCTTCTCATCTAACTCCAGGCAATGAAGCAATTAAACATATGGCCAAAGGATTTAGAAATACTATTTATAGCTAATACAACTGATGCTAACAAAACTGTCTGCTTTTAAACTGGTCATTTCCCCCCACTATTAGCACAATACAAATCAGTATGTAAATGTAATTTTAGTTCATATTCGTTTTATAAGATGAGCCAACTAATGTGTTCAGTCAGTATTATCACCATGTTGAAAATCTGAATGGCTGATCCTCTGCACAGACTGTGAAATCACTCTGAGTGAACTAAAAGGACCTGGCACACTTTACCAATCCATTAAGTGGATCACAGTGAGTAAATATGTCTGATTCAAGAGCGATGAGGAGATTCTCCTAATAGCTGGGGATGGAAAATTATTAATATTCTAGGAAAGTTTGTCCCTTTTCACCCTTTTGAATAATACAGCAAAAGCAGTGAAGACATCAGAGCACATCTGACAGAGCCATGAAACATTTATGACTTCTGTGGTGTTTCTCTGCTGCCTTTGACTACCACAACCTCCAGTGTGCTTCTTGATGCCCAAAATAAATGTTCCAGGAGGACCTTGAGTGAAGACTGGCTAGATTTTATACCAGCGAGTACCTTTGCCCTGAAGATTTTTCCATCTCACCTTCAACACTCTGGGCAAATTTAACGGCTTCATCCACAGTGCTGCTCTGAATAACATGATCTACCAGTCCGAGCTGCAATGCCTCCGCAGCAGTGATATGGCGTCCTGTGGAAAACATGAAACACATTAATGGTGTGTATGGGTGGCAAGTGACATTTGAAATTAATAGATAAGCAATAATATTAGAGCAGCCTTGTAAGTAGGACATAAAATCCTTATTTTGACTCTGGCCTTTATTAAATGAAGGTGAAATGACAGTAAAAATATCATGAACATTTTTTGACCCGGTCCAAACAAGGGCCTTTCTACATGGAGTTTGCATGTTCTGCTCATGTACGTGGGTTTTCTCTTAGTTCTCCCATTTCCTCACACAGTCCAAAAACATAATTGAACACTCTATGTTGCCCAATGGTTGTTCTGGGTAGTCTTGGTACGGTGGACCTGTGATTGACAGGCGACCTGTCCAGGGCCGCCCTATGTCAGACTGGCTGCGGGCCTCATAGGGTGAATAAAGCGGTGGACAATGAGTGACGGAAAATGGGTTTTACTGGCAGTGATAATGGGAGACGTGGACACACACTGACATCTGCTGGTCACACAGCAGCTATACATCGACGGCTCCGACAATGCAATGTTGGTAATTGATTATCAAAGTCAGTCTTGCAAGAGCAAAATCATTTGGATTTTCACACTGTACACATCATGCATGATATATATACACACAAAGAAAATGGGTGAAAAACAGTGCAAGAAAAATCTACCATTGTGTATGGTGGTTTCTTTTTATTGAATAATGCCAATATAAATACTGCCTAACCTAAAAGGTTAACCTAAATCAGATACCTGTGGTGATAAGCTCTAGGGCAGCTGGGACTCCGATGAGCCTTGGCAGACGCTGGGATCCCCCGGCAGCTGGCAGCAGACCCAGAGTCACCTCTGGAAGCCCCAGTTTGGCCTGAAAGGACACACAAAAACAAGTATGAATGATGAGTGGAATGACTGGTTTCCTCATAACTGATGAAACGATTGAATTAGATTTACCTTTTGGAAATGATAACAATTCAGTGACTCGTCATCTTGACACTTCTGGAGTAATAGTAATTCTAACACTGCATGCCCGAAACTGATACAACCCAACAGATAGAGAGAGAGATATTAAGAGTGAACTAACTTTAGAATGTGCGATTCGATAATGACAGCCCAGTGCCAACTCAAGGCCTCCACCGAAAGCACTCCCCTCTATGGCTGCCACCACAGGTTTGTTTGCAGCCTCGATGGCGTGGAACGTCGGTATGAGCGGAGGCCCAGAAATCTTTGTCCTAAACTCTTTGATGTCAGCTCCTGTTATGCACAGTTACGTACATTTAATTTAAAACAACCCATATGACTATACAAACAAAAACATGACTATATAATATTTTTTTTTCTATGTAAATATTAAGCATTTGAAGATGTGACTTTTAACCATGTAGCAGAAATCAATATATCTGCAAAATGAGGAATTAGGAAACTAATCAACTGAAGATATAATCAAGTAAGCGTACGATGCAAAACTAAGGTTGATTCCCTGTTTAATTTAGTTATTTTTCTATTTTAATTAATACGGTTTGGTATAGATTATTTAAAATGATGAGTATGCAGTGACTTGCAATCATTTCATGTTTGTTGAACCAAACTACAACAAAATGTTATTTATTGTTTTAGAGCAGAACCTTTTCAAAAGATTGTAGTGATCTAATTGCTAAGGAATTACTGTAAACAGTTTTAGTCAAAAATCTAAACAACAGAGTTGTGAAAGCATGTGAAACAGAAAAAAAATACATCCATACCCCCACAGAACACTCCATTTTGGCCACATACAACCACCGACTTCACCTCAGGGTCATCGATGGCTTTCTTCATCATGTCAACGAGGCCCTGTCTCGTCGCTGCGCTGTTTACAAAAGAGGGTTAACAATCTCAAAGTTTAGACATACATTCAATTATTACAAAGGTTTTTATAGAAATATTGACTTAAGGGATTAAGGAATAAAAGTTTCTCCTGCAGTTATTTGCAGGCAGGATTTTAAAAACCTTAAAAAATATATTGTATTGCATTTTGACATACGATGACCTTGATATAGTACAACATAAATCAGGTCAATTTGGGGTTACTCAACTATTTTGATAATTCATTCATCATTTTGTTTTTTCAATAGCTTTCTGATTAGTATTTTCAGGTTTATTTGACCATATGGCAAGTAAATCATTCAAATCATTGTGGACCAAAAGGTTGGAGAAACGCTGATCAATATTTTTCAATGTGACTTTTATGGACCAAGCAAATACACGTTTAATCGAGAAAGTATCTACAGATGAATCGATTATAAAAAATAATTGTTAGTTGCAGCCCTAGTTACCCCTATAATGTCATCTACAGCCTGTGCTACTAAGCAACTTCAACAAATACAGTACATGTGTGTATTATTCAGCTCGACTTATCTTATCTGTACTGCAAAGATTGTTATCAACAAAATGAATCATGCAGAATTTACCAATGACAATGTGGAAGAGACAACATCGTGAACAGACATAGCCTGATTTATTGTATATTTATATTTAACTGAAATGCACAGGGGTACAACGTAGCACAACAAATACTCAGCGAAAGTTAAAGTTGTGGTCTATGGGACACACACGAAGAAGTAACACAAACACTTTATTTTCATATATATACTTAAACTCACCTGAGCGCGTTGACAGGAGGGTTTTGGAGAGTAATTAAGCCAACGGAACTTGATACACGAGTAAATTGAGCCATTGTGTCGATGAAACACTGCAACTCGACGCACTTATTCAAGCTGTCTTCACAGTGAACTTTGGATCTTGACTGGTACTGACGGAGTCAACGAGCGTATAACAACTATCAACGAGACTGCCGCCTGGTGGCGTTTGAATAACGCGAGTAAAGGGCAACGCGCACGGAATTACGCACGCGTATTTGTGACTATTGAAGTTTTGTGGCGTTTGATAACTTTTGCCCTCATTACGCCTCCCTCCACAACAACCAAACACACTTTCTCGCCTCTTCTTCTTAGCTTAGCCACTTTCCAATAATTAAAAAATTTGAGCATTACCGCCCCCCACTGGCCTGGAGCCGAACACACACCCGTCAACTGAAGAAACGTCGTGTACATGTTTAAAACACACACATATTTTAGTCCTAATGTACAACACTTTGTTTCAGCTGTTGATGTTTTTAAAGTACTTTATAAATAAATAGTATTATTTATTCTATTTGAACATTCTTTCTCAGCGGGATATTGTTTGTGGACTTATCTTGCTTTGGATAACTATGTTGATGGTTCTCTAAAAGACTATTTTAATCCTTGAAATCCTTTAGTCCTTGAAGGCCAAAGCCAAAATTCACTCCAGACTGTCAAAGAATATGACTTGAACGTAGGTTATTAGAGTAAAAGAGTTAATACAGAAAGAACAGAATATTACAGGGGAAAAAATGTAATGCTTACAGTAGTGTGTGCAGCTTTTTTTATTTATTGGGACAATCAGAAATTGTAGAACATTATGCTTGATTAAACCTGAAAGGCCAGGGAAATTTGGTTTAGTGTGGGAACATTTTTATTTGTGAATGAAGAATTTTGATAAAATGATCAGCAGGTTTATCAAATAGAATTGTTTACTATGGTCATTTACATATTCAGTTAAAAAACAACAACAAAACAATTTCCAGAGTAGAGTAAAACTGTGGTTACAGGAATATAATTTGTCAATTTTAGGCAAGTTTATTTGTATTGTACTATACACAGGGAACTCAAAGTGCTTTTTACAAAGCACTGAGAAAATCACAGAGACATTGAAATCGTACGAGATAAAAAATGTGATTTGCCCATAAAAGTGCATGTAAATGACAAGAATGAACTGATAACTAAAATGATTAGTTGAGAATTTAATAAAACGCTGCAGTGAATAATGACTTAAAGCAGACCTCAGGTAATCAGGAAGTTTGTTCCACAGGTGAGGAGCAGGCTAGCTTAGTGTTGCTTCACTTTGTTTTGTACAATAAACATTTAACTATGTTAGTGACACATAACTTAATACGTGGTAAATCCAAACCTTTCCCCAGCAAATGTCTCCACTATATGAAGACCAGTATGACAAGAAGAAGGTGTACAGTTAACGTCTTGTTGAATAAAATGACGAACTTTCATACCTAGCTCTATCTATTCATCTACGGGATGTGACGTCACCGCGACCTTTGATCTTGTCGGATGGCTGTTGTTTATTTCCGCCTATGTCGCTGTCAGAGGAGTTCATGAAGCCGACAGTGTTCTGGCTCACGTAACCGCAAACATGCGCTCACTCCTCGGACTTATCACCGTTGTAGTTGCAGCGAGTCTGTATCTGTACACACTGTCCCTGTACCTGCCCGCTGCACCCCGGCGGCCTCAGCCTCCCTCTGCCGACAGAGAGCATGTGGACACGGCAGAGTCCCCAGATAGCACCGAGGAAGCCAGCAGGTAACCGGCGTTAGCCGTTAGCTTAAAGAGACATAGGTGTATATATATAGCGGCAGAATAAAATGTAGCATTCATTCACCAATGCAACGTTGCCGTGTTGCTAGCTAATTTTAGCATGTGCCCATTTAGCCTTTCTATTAGAAATGCATTATAATGGACTTTTGTTCGATATCTGATATGCCGATATATCAGAGTGCTTGGGCCGATAACGATACCATATATGTGTATACACACACACGTATATAAATAAATATACATATTCATATATTTGTGTGTAAACATGGATGATGATACTAACTTCAGGGTTCATGTTCCCACAGGTTGAAGTTCCCCTCAGACTTGGAGGAGCTGAGGGAACTCGCCGAGCTCCTGCAGTTTTATAAGACGGAGCACACCGGATATGTCCTGCTCCTCTTCTGTAGTGCTTATCTGTACAAGCAGTCTTTTGCCATTCCTGGATCCTCATTCCTGGTAATGTAAAACATGTTCTGTATAATCTCAGATGATGTTTTTTTGTTTGTTTGTTTGTGCGGATTCAGGATGACAAAAATATTCCAGTTTGTTCAAATTTATTTCATTTTACAATCAGCCGATATCAGACTACATGTAATGTACATCTGTGATAGGCCAATAATGCGTCTGAAAACCTAAGTATGTAGGTGGAAAAGCTTTGGTTGCAAGGGTTTATCCAGTTGAACACTAAAAGCACACAGGGCAGTAGGATTGCACAAGGTAGTGTCGCGTGTATTTGCACTCAAAATTAGCATTAATAAAGTAACGTCTTATCTTGTTATACCCAGGCAAATCAGCCTAGTTGACAGGCGATGCATTAAACAATTTCCACTCTCCACTCTTACGTCTCTAGCTCTCTCGCCCCCAGGTGAGGGATTGGTACAAAGGCGTGTAGTGTTTGCTGCGCATTTTCCTTTACGTGAACTAATTGTGGTTTAGAAAAGCAAACTTTATCACAACTTGGTGACATTTTAGTCATTTGGCAGATGCTTTTATCTGAAACGACTTTAAAGTGACAGACTCTGCCGGCACAGCTGTCAGGAGCAGCTTGGGCTTAAGTGTCTTCATGACCTTCTGAGCCACTATTGGTTGTATTTAAGATGGAAGTTTTCCATCAATCACAATTATGATTCTTACAAAGTTGTGGTCTTGATTTAAAATCCCAAGTCCTCTGTGTCTGAGACCAGAACGAGGCTCTGGATAGCTCAGCATCAGATTTGCGCGTGTGTGGCAGCCATAATAGAGACTTTTGACCGTTGAGAGTGCAGCACAGAAAAACTAACAGACTATGAGATAAACATGCTTCTCGCCTAGTGTCTGATCACAGCGTGTTAGGACCTATAATTAGAATTGCAGATGATGTGTAGTAACCGTTTTTCATCTCTCCTTGTCCTTGTGCAGAATATTCTAGCAGGAGCTATATTTGGACCTTATGAAGGACTGGTGCTAGCCTGTGTGCTAACTACTGTGGGCTCAACAATGTGCTACCTCCTGTCGCAGGCCTTTGGAAAACACTACATTGAGAACTTCTTCCCTGATAAAGTTTCCATGCTGCAGAAGAAGGTACATTAACAACACTGTGTAAACAACTGATGGAAACTTAATTTGAAACTTAAACCATTCAAAGAGCTTATGTTTATTCAATCTTGCCGTTGGGTCTGAATCAACCAGCAACAGGGGCCCTTTTTTACCAAATTGGTTGTATATTTATCTAAATTCTTATAAGGTAATATGGTCTGCAAACAACACCCACATGGAAATGATTTATATACCCATTGGAAAATTTAAATTGATCTGGTATAAATTTATATTTGGTAATATAATTTTGGTAATATAATTGTTTTAACACTCATTCACTTGTTAATGTGTGTTGTGACAGAAATGGATGGGGAAAAAAATGTATATAAAAAAGTATAAACCAGGCAAAAATGTCAAAGTGCAAACCTGCCATTGCTATACCACAGGTTTTTATCACCTCCCTCAAGGATGTGTCTTGTACCAAAACAGATGATTTATCCAATGTCTTTTGTCAGGTTGAAGAGAACAAGGACTGCCTGTTCTTCTTTCTGCTCTTCCTGAGATTCTTTCCCATGACGCCGAACTGGTTTCTGAACATGTCTGCCCCGATTGTAAACATCCCCATCACCTTCTTCTTCTTCTCAGTCTTCATCGGTAAGCACACGACATATAGTATATCAAACGCCAAATAAATAAAAATATTGCTTTGCTTCAAATTGTAGTGGCCAAACGTACACAAAACGCCTGCTACATTCAAACCATTGTAAAGTAACTTCACACAATGCTGATTAAGCCTATCAGCTCCACAGGACTCTCTGTTTCTAGAGTACAGAAGTTTACGCTTGCTTGGTATTCTTGCAGAAGCAGAATAACATCAAAATAACAATGTTAACAACAGAAATCACCAGAATTTCTTGTAATTTGAATGAATGTTTGGACCACATTGCTCCTCTCAGTGCTGCCTCACTGCAGTTTGCTTTTAACCTCCTTCCACAGGTCTTTTGCCGTACAACTTCATCTGCGTGCAGACGGGTGTCATGCTGTCTGAGGTGTCCTCGCTGGACGACTTGTTCTCCTGGCAGCGGCTGCTGCAGCTGCTGGCCATCGCCTGCGTGGCTCTGCTGCCCGGCGCCCTCATCCGCCGCTACAGTCAGAGACATCTCAAGCTGGACGTGCAGTCACAGAACGGGCTCATTGCAGATAAAAAAGTCCAGTGATTTGTTCTGGTTTGCGCTCTGCCCTCAAAGGTGAACATATTTAGAAGAAGTAGCTCTTCAGAGAACACACCTTTCATCTTGATTGGTTTATTTCCTCGGAGAAGCCTGCATATGGGAAATGGATTGTAGCTATTAAATCAATGAGCAGATTGGGAACTAGTTGTGTTCCGAATCTACACCACAACTTCTGTAGGCACAACGTACACAGTATTACGTACAATAATGTTCATGTGGAGAAAAGGAAGGTTATTATGGACATTTTGCTTGAATCGGTCACTGTAGTTTAGAGTACGTGTAAGGCCAGCTTGTGTCCAAAGTGCCTGTCGTGCAGATATAGATTCAAACTTCTACCTCCAGCAAAAGACACATGGAATACACTGTAGAAAAGGTTCAAATGTAAAACCCATGTTTTTAGTGGTTGCATGGATCAGTTGATTGGTTTGTCGGGTTTGTGTAAATCCTTTTTATTCTAATCTGAAATACTGATGATATTGCAGCAAATTGAATACAACAATGAAGTAAATTAGGCATTTTTAAAAAGTTTTGTAAGTAATTTTGACCGGGGGGGAAATAAATGTAATTATATATATATTTATATATTTTTGTAATTTCATGTGTCTACAGCCACATTTATATTTTTAAGTGACAGTGCAGTAGCTTCACGCATCGTGAGGCTTTAAAATTGCTGCTGCCTCCTTGTGTCTTTTCACTCCTGCTACACCACTAAGTGTTATTTTGAATCTTGTGGCACAAGGTTTTTTATTTTTTGTTTTATTGCACATACAGTTCACAGTAGCTGTGACATGTTATCATATTTGCATCGCAAATGATGTGCCACTGTTATTTCAGGGGTGAAAAAGTGAAATAATAAAACGGGGAAGAAAAAAAGGCTTTCTTTCAAATTGTCTTTATTGCTCAGATCCAGGTTGCTCAGCAATACAGTTCACTCACAACTCAAAACAACAGTATGGCTGTTACCAGAGAGGCACGGATCCACCAGATGTATTAAATAAGGATCGAATGTCCGTCCAGCGCACAGTCACCAATTACCTTGAGGTGTTTGGGGCCTTTGGCCCGTGGGAAATGTAGGACTTGAGGGTTTTTGACATACTGAGGAAACAAAAACAATCTCCCAAATGGTGAAATGCAGTTAAGAATCTAGATCTAGATCTAGGTTATGAAGTGTAAAAAAAAAAAAGCAGTGTTTTTGTGTTTTCTGTGTCTCATTTCTCAACAAGAAGAAGGGACAAAACGCACTGCTCTGGTTCTGCACACATCTGACCAGACTTGTACTTGATCTCTCCTCAGATAGTAATAGTTTTTTTTTGGATGGTTGTTAAATGCCCTCTTTGCTGTTCAGTCCCAAAGGCAGAACATGTTAAATCAACCTTTAAAAAAAAACCTGGATATTCGCTTGTCAAACAGTCGTATTCTACTTGAAATTATCTATTTTTTTTTATTTTTTTTTTGCCATTCTGATTCCAGAACATGTTAAAAACCAAGAGCTAGGAAAAAAAAATCTTCAACCACATTTAACAGCTATTATCGGTAGTGATCAAACAGGAATGAATATTAAAGCAAAGAATCCCATCTACTGCCCCAGACATAATGCATTATTTAATCAGTGTATGTGACGAGAAAACCAGATCAACAGAAAACAAAATAAAAGCCTAGACTATCCAACCACAGTGTGATATGACTAACAACACTGTAACATGCACAGTGATGTGATTGTGGGTTTTTTTCTGGTAATTAAAATTAATGCCTAGCAACACCCCCACAAAACCTACAAACAACTGTCCTTGGAAGTGTTATTTATTTATTCAGAAAGAAAAGTTTACGACTCAAAGGTCGGGATGCTTTTGCGTCACAGCACCACCACAGCGAAACAAAAGCCAGCGAGAGGGAAAACCTGCACTTCTACGGAGCCAAAAACACAAAGAGAGACAGAGGTGAATGAAAGAAAGGAGCCTCAACTTCAAAACTGCTCTGAAAAACAACAACACACCTCCTGACAGTCAAAACAAACCGTGTCTGACAAACGACAATTTTATTTCCCCCCCCAGTGCTACTGTGAAAAGCCGTTTTTCTCGCGGTCGAGTAGAGGCACCGTACTGCATTTGTGTGGGTAAGGTCAAGGTCAAGGTCATCAGTGTGAGGTACTGTACTGGCTGTGAGGTGAGGGAGGACCTGCTGAAACGGCCTCAGGCATTGTGTGAGTTTTTATAGACCTTAGAATGTTTGATTTCACAAGTTACTGCTGGTCTGCGTTGACTGGGGATGGAACAATGATCCGACAAAAAAGTCTGCCCTCTAAAAAGTCAAAATAAAATCAGCTCTGGACAGAAGAACTCCAAAGACAAACACTAACGTTCACTATATCATTCATTTATTTTATTTAATACTTTTGCCCTACATCAATTTTAGTAACTAAAGTCAGCCTTGGATTCTGAGAGGTAATTCTAAAACGTACAGCACAAAAAAAATAAAATAATAATAATAATAATAATAAAGAGAGAAAATCATTTAGAGGTCAGTTTTTAAGGGAAGCCGTGACACTCTAAACGTCTCACACCGTCTCTCACAATGCAGGTGCGGACTGGTAAGTGTTCTAGAGAGCGAGACAGAAAACGATGCATTTATGCGTGACTCTATTGTACATGTTTACAGATACACAGTTATCTCGTCGTACACAGTGACATTTCAACGACTAGAGTTCTACATTCTACACAGAAGACTAGGATTTTACACCATGTTCAAGAGTCCTGTCAGTGTATTTTTGCAGCTTCGTGTTTTCTTCAAATCAACCCCAGAGTATCAAATAGAGCTGGTAAGGTTGGATTGGGTTATTATAAAACTTCTGTTGTTTTTTTTTATGTTGTTTTTTGTCATTATTTCCTTCTTTTTTTTAAACAAGTGAATAAATGTCATTGTTTTGTTTTTTTGTTTGTTTTCTTTTTAAGTCTCAAAAAAACCTGGAGGTACAGTTGGGAAAACAGGAGGTACAGTTGGTTAATTTCTGTTTGTCTATCAACCCTATTTGTATGTTTTTGTCTGACTTTCATCTGCGATGGTGAAATCAGTAACACAACATCCACATTCAGAACCACTTCGGGCAGGTGTGTACCCCTTTAGATCCTGCACTTCATTCCTTTCTTGCAAAAAAAAAAAAATGGACTTGGAAATCCTTTTGACGTGTATCATTATGAGGTCGTTTGGCGTCCAGGCAGCGACAATTCAACAGTTGTTGATCGCGGTTTACAAAGTTTCACGAGTCAGCTGGACCTGAAAAGCTTAGAGATCTTTTTTAACTGTAGTTTCTTTTTGTCTTGATCTAGTTAAGAAAATTAAAAAAAAAACGCTCAAAATGATCAACAAGGCATACAAAATGTGGAAAAAAGGGGAAATGAAAGATTGGACTGAGGTACCCTGAAGCCTGAGGTAGATCACAATACTGACATGCGCACTGTTCACATCCTGACCAAAGTTAGCGTGGTCGTTTCACTTGACTGTTTTCCTATTTTTTCAGGTTTTCATTTATATTATTATTATTATTCATAGTCTAGTTTTCAAGAAAATAAACACTTCCCTTCAAAATAATATGGCAGTGTCCCACTGAGGAAAAAAAAAAGAAAAGGACTTTGTTTTCTTTTTTGTTTCTTATCAATAGCTCTCATCACAAAATAGGAAAAAAATAGATTCATAAATATTACTCTCTCTTTTTATATATATATATATATATATACACACATACACACACACACACACACAAGCTGTGCGCATTGGCAATAACCTTGCGTATGGAAGATGAAGCTGATGGGGGGAAGGTCATGTCTGTAAAAAGGTGACAAAGTAAGGCAACAAGCTTCCATGGTCTTCAAGGTAAAAGCACAAAGGGGACACGAGGATCGGCAAAAAGTGAAGTGAGAAGGAAAGAGTAATAAGAGTGACAATGACGACTGGTGTGTGTGTGTGTGTGTAGGGGTGATGTTTTTCTAAAAAAAAAGGATGCATGTTGTACATTCACAGGCTGTCATGCCATGTTTTTTTTTTAGAAAGCTCCCCCTGACAAGACAGGGGGGTTAAAGCCAAACGTGGCGGCTGCAGTCGCATTTGTGGTTGTGTTTGTGTTTGTGTGTGTGTGTGTGTGTGTACCAAAAAGTCATACAGTGTCGCCCCCATACCCCATACCCCCATTACTGCCACTCCACACACCACCCTCCAGCCATTTTCTGGGCCTTCAGCTCACATGCTGTCACTCGCCCCTTGTCATTTTCCTCATAAGGCCAAGCATGTGGCAGTGCACATTCAAAAAAGGTGCACCTTTTTTTTTTTTTTTTTTTAAGACGTCAATTTTTTTTGTTGTTGCTCTGATCGTCAAGAAGAATGTCTTTAGCGACATTTTTTCTCGTGTCGGGACCTCGCAGAACGGGAGAGTAATAACTAACAAACAAACAAACAAACAGGCAGACAAACAAAAACCCTCTGTGACTTCCTTCGAGTGAAAGTGGCAAAAAGGTTTGTTCACAACAAAATATTTTTTATCCTATTAAATAAAGATGATGTCAGATGAGAGAGAGTGATGAGAAAGTGAAGCAGAAGTTAGCAGAAAGAAAAGAAATATAAACAAACAAAAAAAATAAGAGAAATATGTGAAGCATCAGGTATGAATGGGAACAGACATCTCAAAGGGACATTTTTCGCGTTGGCACGCACACACACACACGCACACGCACACACACACACACACACACACACACACACACACACACACACACACACACACACAAAGACTCAGAACCATTCACCGTCATATTTTACTCAGAGGGGTTTTTGTCTACTTTGATTTCAGTGGCCTCAAGTGTGAACAAACAAGGGAAACCGCAATTTTTGTGTGTTTTAATCTCCTGAACAAGCACGACATTAAAGAAAAAAAAACGACACTTGTGAGTCGTGCTGTCGTGACAGCGCGTACCTCAGTGTGTATCGAAAAACTTTTTTCTACTCTGTATTAATACTGCTAAGGATATCAATTATTTCAAATCTGAATATCTCAAAGAGAAGGTCCATTGTCACTCGCTCTAATTAAAAAAAAATCACAACAACGCCTTTTATACGCTTGTGTTAAACACAGTTGCTTTAAACCGTTAGTTAGGCCTATGTTAGTCCACCTAAAGAGATAACGTGATGCAGGGCGACACACTATTTCCTGTTTACCTTTTTGACTGTGAAAACAACAGTTCCGTTCAAATTCTCTGCCATTTCCGTCTTTCTTGTCGATTTTTTTTTTCTTTTTTTGGTCTTTTTTTTGTGTGTGTGATATTTGAATAAATCAGTACGGTTTCTCCCACTATCTGCTCTCACAGGGATGGCAGTGCACACAATGCCCTCAGCCTTTGGCTCTCACTTGCTTCCCCCATAGTAAAGTTCTTTGGTTTTGATCCCGGTGCTGCTGGTCTGCCCTGCATGTCCCCCTTGGCCTTGGCCTTAGTCTGGGTAGGTCTCTGTCCATTTGAGAGGGCTACATTCATTGGCTGGCGCCCACGGAAGCCGCCCCTGCTGGTCGCTTGGAGTGGTGCGGTGACACGGCGGCTCCCTGCTGGTGTTTCTGTTCCTGCTGTTTGCCCTGCTGTATGATCTCTCGGATCTTCCTCTGTGCAGTCTGTTGCAAAGACACCATATGTAAGATGAAGCGGGTAGCTGACTGATGACACATGTATGATAAAAAACTTAATTTTTTAAAATTTATGATGCAGCTACTCTACCAGATAACTCTTCTCACTCGCAGAAATAGCGGCTCCAAACAACAACGTGGAACTTTTAACTTTCAAGTGTGCCCAGTTGCCATGGAGACGGATCAGAAAGTTGACTCGCTGTCATGATTTCACACATAGGTCCATCTCCATGACAACTGAGCAAACTCCAACTGGTGATGAGGACTGTGATATGCTTGTGCACTGATGTGTGATTGTTATAAAAAAAGAAACCTAAAGGAGTGCCAAAAAACACTCCATGAAGTCTAGATACACACTGTATTGTAGTGTAAGCAAGTCCAATTAAGTATATAAATCACTTTAAAATGAAGCTAATTTTTGTTGCCTTTTATGTGTAATGTAGACAAAGGGCCTTTACTTTATATTCCATGTTCCTGCAGCAGTTCAAATGAACAAAAACATCCACTGCTTTTGTTTAATACACTGGTTGCAGAACAACGGATGCGCTAGTGCTCTGAGCGCCTGTTTACGCAAAGCTGGAGTCCCAAGACCGTTTTTTTGCAATAGTTCTTGCATTCTACATCCGTATACGGAGTCAGGAAGTCCTGGGTGCACGAGTGCTTGCTTAGGACTTTTATCCACTGCTCTTTCGATTTAGGAGTGGGATACAGGAGTGGGCTGAGGTAAAGTAGTTGTTTTTCTTCTTCCTCCCTCCTCCGCCCTTCTACTTCTCTTCTTCTCCTCAGCTTACAAACGTGATATATAATGTATAATATTATCAAGCTGGTGCTTAAAGATCAGGCGTATCATAAAAATGTCTGCCAACGTTTGTATTGTGTCTCTTATGTTTGTGTCCATGGCGTAACATTAAAGCCGAGATGATAAAAAAAAAAGCCGGTAGCCAGCTGGAGTGTGTTTTCTTATGGTAGACAGTACGCTTGTGCGCCCCATGTCCAATCAGAACCCTTCCCAAGCCACAGAGTGGAATTATATAAAGGCGATTTAACGTGTTTTCCAAGTAAACCTCAATTCGGAATTATTATTTCCATGTAAACTCGAAGGAGAATAATTTAATTCCGAACAATTAATTTGGAATTGAAAAACATCAAGTAAACGTGGCCATTGACTCGAATAGAATGAATGCGTATTAGCTACGTCACCGGATCGGAGATGCCGTTCCGCAACCAGTGTATTTTGGGGGTCGTGAGTCCCTAAAACTGTTTCTCTGTTTTTTGGAATGATTGGACTCCAGACAGGCTGTCATCGTCCCAAATATGAACCATGAGCTCATGAACACAAACCTTTACTTGACCTTGTGTTGTTTTTCTTGAGCATTGTTAGCACAGACTACAGCTTACCTCTTATTAGAACATGTAAGAATTTTTTTTTGGTACCTGGCTGGCAAAGAAATGCCCAATGATTTTCACAAAGACCTCGTCGTTCTCGTCTGGAGTTTGGTCCCGCGGTACGATGACCTCTGCGCTCGTAAGGCTTTGGAGGTCATTGACCTGAAACACAGACACAGACGTCAGGGTCATCACCTCAGCCTCACATTGTAAGAACAAGGTGGTACTTGCATATATCGTATATATATATATAACTGTATAAATATGACAGTCACAAATAGTACATTAACTCATGAGAGCATGGGTGTCCTCACAAAAAAAGTAAGATTTGCCTTTAATTCTAGGCATTCATGAGCTTATAGGGTTTAGAAAAAAGGAATTAGGAGAGAGTCAACCAGAAAAAACATTATATTACAACATAACATAAAAGGTTTCTGAGGATCTAGTATACACTTTAGACAGTTCAAGTTCAACATAAATGAATAAAGTGTGAACTGACCGTCTTGCCTCCTTTACCGATGACCCTGCCGGCTGCAGTTGAAGGAACCTTGATGTGCGTCTCCAGCTTGACCTCCTCTTTGGCCAAGAAGAAGTTCTCCTCTTTCAGCTTCCCAAATATCCGACCTTGGGCCTGGAATACAGAGGAGGGTATGAGGCAAGGAGAGACTGGGGAAAATGGGGACACACAGTGATCCACTGCTGTTTACTAAGATACTGAACAGGACAAAATCATGAGTTTTGAACGATAAAGCTTTAAATGTCACACTTCAACTTAAACTATTACCTTTATATGTTTATATTCTACACACATTCGTGATGTTTTTACCTTAAACTGGGCCTCTGGAGTTCCAATAATGATCACCATTCTCTCAGCGACGTCTGGGCTCTCAGCTGGGGCAATCTGACAAACACACACAAACACACAAGTAGTGGAGTCATATAAGGAGAAAAGATGGCCTAAACTTGGTGCTCCTGGCTCTGGTGTCAAAGCAAACCACTGAATCATCGGAGGAAACTAAAAACAACGGGGATTACGTGCCTCGCGGATTTGCCGACCAGCTGTCTCACCTCTGCAGACGGGACTTCAGGGGCTTTCTGAAATGCTCTGCTCGCGAGTCATCCCCACTTTTCTTTGTTTTTGACCCATAAATAAATAACATGCTCAGCTGTGGCCCATGTTGCGCTGCTGACTCAGCCAGTACTCACTCCCCCTACTTAACAACCTGTTTAATTTGTAATGCGTCCACTCATTTCTTTCGTGCCGGTAACTCAGAGATGGTTTGAGTGTCTTCTTCCTCCCTGATCCCTGAGGTCAGGGGGGGGGGACTAAACTCACCTTGATGGAGGCTCCAGCAAAGTGGGCGAGTTGCTTGATGTGCTGGCCCTTCTTTCCGATCATGGCCCCGACTGCCTGAGTTGGAATAAAGAGGTAGACGACCTCCTGTTCTGGAGCCTGTTGCTGAGGACAAAATAAAAACACATTACTCTTTTTCTAAAGAAATTTTTTTTTGTAATAATAAGCTCTAATGCATAAAAAACATGATTGATACCAGGTGAAACATATTGCCTTCTTTGGAATATAGAATAACACAGTTCTTTGTGCAGATTTAACAATACAATGACATATTGAAGTAAAAAATGTCAGCTTTAAATGACCGTGTGAGATCTGTGTGAGGGTTTTTTCCCTCTGGATAAAGAATGGATGGAATATTTCCTGTTGCTGCACATGATTGTCGCCCTGTGTTTTTGTTTTTCTTAACATGGAAACACTTGTGTTTGTGAAGTTCAAAGTTTTTATGAGCTTACAACTTTGAAGTTTCCTTCCAGACATGTCTGTGGTGGGCTGGTGACTCAGCTATGGTAGGTAGGAATGCCTGACCCCACTTGTCCAACAGAGCATGCTGACTGCAAGTTGCAATAATGTGTTATTTACAGTATGTTTTTTATTATTATTATTATTATTGATTTAGTCTACTTCTTGCCATAAAAAAAAGCCGAAAACACTTGAGAAGTATGACCTCAGCTCGGTTTCATGGTAAAACCTCAACCATTTATTGTAGTAGCGATGTCTGTGATCGCTGTCACACTTTTTTGATGTTGTATTTCTTTCCTTTTTTCTCCTCCTCTTGTCATCTCTCTGATGGACTGGTGTTGTATTCCTGTTAATGTTTCAGCCACCATCACCCACAGCTCTGGTCTCTGATTGCTGTGGTGGTTGAAGTCATCGCGGGAATCAGATAACATTACGATCATGCTATTGCTGGGAATGAGATCTAACCCTCTGAGACACTTCCAGAGAGACGCTGACAGGTCGCCGCAGGCTGATCAGATGAAAACAGCATAGTGTAAGCTAGGCTTTAAATTGAATATATTATACCCTATTTCTCCAAGTTAACCTAGTTCCCTGGTGTCCTAATGAACATGTCTGTGACATGCTTTGGTCAAAATAGCATAAGGATGAAGCACCACAGCAGTTCAATCACCCTGCCAAAACAGCCCTGTTTAGAACGGTTTAGTAGCATCTCTTTAGGTCCACCATAAAGGTCCACCTTAAAAAAAAAACTAAAACGAAACTGAAGGGACAGGAAATGACATCAGCCACAGAGGCTACTTGGAGCTAACAGCTGTTAGCATTTAGAAAAGTGATCATTTGCAGGCTCTAGCAGGCACATTGCCGTCATATATAACATGTATCCACTGGACAGATAAATCCTCTGATGCTGGAAGTTTGTGTAGGACTCTGTGCTGCACTCTGGAGCCAAGAATATAACTTTTCGCGGACTTTGTGGACTTCTGGTTTTTCGGATACCGTTGCCCTCGGCTGCACTCTCGAGTGTTTTACGGACTAAGCTCCCCGAGGCAACAATTCCAGGATTTTTGCACGTTGTGACGACCCAATAAGCGCGGATGTCAACATCCTGTGTTTTATCTCTTGTACTTAGACTGAGGAGGACCACAAAAACATGAGTGAGTCATCTTTTTTCATACTTTGCCGACTGATAGGGCCTCCAGAGTCCCAAATATAAGGATTTAAATGACTTAACAGTTCATTTTGCATAATAAGCCCTTTAACTATGTCATTTTGTAGATTTTAGGGAAAATACAGCTTCTTTCAACTTTCTCGCCATCCATCATTTTATCACAATCACAATGAGCCAGACATCACTCGCTCGACGATAGTTGGTTTCAACACCGCTGCTCAGCTTTTAACTGGTACGAAAAATCCAGAGCACATCACTCCGAATTTTGCAGCACTTCACTGGCTCCTATTTTGTTTCCGGATTGATGTTAACATTTCTTTCATTTGTTTTGAAATGTCTTGCCCCACAGTATCTGTCTGTACGCTCTCTCAGGTCAGCAGATTAGTCACTGTTTCAGTCACCTCTCCGAAACTGTGGAATGAGTTGGCCGATGCACTTCCTGTTTATAATTCCTCTCTTAAAACACATTGTTTTCTCTTTAACTCAGTTTGAGACGTTGGATTTACCATTTTTTACTGTCTTTTATGTCTGTGTACAAGCACTTTGGCCAACTGTGTTGTCTTTATAAATAAAGTTAGATTGGCTTGAACATACTGAGTGCTGGTGAGGGATGGCACATGCTGGAGGAACCCCGTACAGGCCACTGAGGTGTGGAGACTGACTCTGAAAGATGAAAAAAAAAAGACAAGCCGATCAGACAGCACACATGAAAATACACATTCATGTATACAACTCAGGGCCTCACACTGTTTTACACAATATTAAAAAAAAAGAGAGAAAAAGCAATTACATTCTCACACAGTGTCTCACGCCAATTAGACTTCCTCTCATCAGGCAATGAGTAGAGACTTTGTTGAACAATTACCTGACTCATCTGATGAGAGTTCTGGTTGTTTCAAGCTGTAAACATCATTGTAAGTCAACACGGCATTGTTTTGTCTCTGTTTTAGTTTTCAAAAAGTGGTCTGGTAGAACCCGCTTTGCTTTTCCCACATAAAATCAAATCCCTGCCATATTCCGTTGGCCAGAGAGACATTCAAACAAAAGAAAACAAAAGACTATTTTGTCTTGCCGCCACCTCTTATGGCTGTGGGGGGGGCGGGCTTACTCACGAAGAATGGGTTGTATCCTGCTGGTGCCACAGAAGGCACAGCGCCGTGTGGTCCAGCAGCAGGGGGCAGCACTGGCAGACCAGAGGAGAAGATGCCCAGAGCGTTGAGGTTCAAGCCTGGGATCAGGTTGGCCTGTTGCTTTACAGAAGCAGAGGGAAAAAAAGCAGAGATGATTAATAATGATTAGTGTTTCTGAGTAACCACCAGACACAAGATGATGCATTCAGGTGTCATTAAGAGCAAAGGTTTTACAGATTAGCCTGTTGTACATATATATATAGAAATATAGTCAAATAACTATTTTTAAGCACATTTTATCTGGGGCCACAACGGGGGAAAAAGATTTTAATACCCTGCTTTTACATCAACTTCAAGGTAAAGGTGTTTTCACCAACTCTATAAACACACCTGGGCAAAAAGTACTGAAAATGTTGAAAATCGGATTGAAATTGTGAAATTTGGCTTGTCTTGTTTTTATGAAAGAAAAACTGTCTATTTTTGTGACTTCTGCACAATTATTGTTACTTTATATCGCTACTAAAAATGTGATTTTAAAATGAATCATAACGTTTACTCAAAAACACACTAAAGATGTGACCTATAGACACACACCCCCAGGATGTCCATATAAGGCATTGTGTATTATTCCCAGGGCAATTTACCAAAGGTGCACCTATGGCACTGATCTGTGCCGCGTGAGCACTAACAGTTAAATTATTAATCCTAGACAAATCTGCCAGATTAAAGCTTCTCTTGTTTTTTTTTTTTACATGAAATTAAAAATAAATATCTAGGTTTTGGAAAGTTTTCTTTGGCAGATTAACTGATTGTGAAAAAATATCTTAAGTAAACTGTTTTTTTTTTGTTTTTTTTAAACTGCCACTCCCTCAAATAAAAGTGAATTTTATTTCCACTTCCAAATGTGGTAAAGTTTTCCTTTATGGGACGAGGAACTCCAACTCTGTCTGAACCCAAAAAATATCTTTTGAGAAAATCCACTGCATAATCTGAAAAACGCTTCAGATTCAGCTTCTCTCAGCTCCTTTTAAACGTGGGTTTCCACAGGACAGTTAGTTTGGTGTCGTAACAGTGTGACAAAAATATTCCTCTCCTCAAAGTCAAGTCAGCTATTCTGGTTTCATTTCAAGCGCTCTCCTTTCACTTCCATGTCCCCAGAAAGAGACAGAGTTCCTGTGTAATAGCCACAGTATCACGCTAGATGGCCCTCACCGCTTACTGTAGACGCTCTGGCCTCGAACAGGTGCCAGAACTGCTCGCGCCAGCCAGAACTATTTAACCGCATGCTGCGTGCTCCTTCTTGATGATTATTTCTGAGCCAATATTGGGACAATGAAAATGAAGACACTAATGTAGACGCTAGAGATATTTGTGTGGCTGTAGCAAAGGAAATATACATACACATATACGACTACAGAAGAATCTTTTACACACTTTACAACAATCAACACAATTCAGCATTCATTGTGCATGAGATGTGCATTATCATCACAGTTTACATTCCTCTGTCATTGACCTTTCTGACTGTCATCAGGGCAGCAGTGTGAAAGAGGAGCTGTGCGAGAGAGAGAGAGAGACAGCGGCCTACAGATATCAGATGTATGCTGGGAAACGCAGTGTGTTACAACGGGAACACAGACACACACACACACACACACACAGCAGGGAGGTGAGTATGAGTCAGATGCTCCGTGGAACACACACACACACACACACACACACACACACACACACACACACACACACGTCCACAGACGCGCTGTCCTCTAACACTCGAGTCACCGATGAGCCATTCAGCGGCGATTGTTTACTGTTATCCATTTACCAAACACACAACAACGGGCATTGCTCATCGTGGTGGTTAACATGTCCTGAATGGGGACGTGATATTATCTCGCTGGACTGTATGTCATCACTCTTCTCCGCTGTTCACCTGTCACTGTGTGTGAGTCAACCTGAGATCCTGACACACACACACAGACACACACACACACACAGCTGGGGATGAGCTTACATTTAAAGCAGCAATGTCGTTCTCATAGGCTTCCCTCAGTTTCTTCATGATCAACTCCTCGGCCTTACAACACGCCTCAGGGCTGCCCCTGATATGGATGGTCCTCTCGGGGTTGTAAATGGTTAAGTCTTGTAACCTGGAAGGGAGGTGGAGAGAGAGGGAGAGAGAGAGATGTGAGTACATGCATATGGAAACACAAATAAAAGAAACAGGCCTGCTCATATTCTGCTCACGGTCTCCCAATCAGTGGAGGTGATTGAGTTGTTATTTCACTGGATTTCCTGTTGATCTAACTTAAGTGTGACAGAAAGCTCTGTGTCAACAGCATCAAAACTACCCATCAACCTTTGTTGTTCAGCAACAAAAACAAAAACAATCTAGTGATAAGAGAACTCATAAGGAGGAGAGTGGGGGGAAAAAAACACTGGAAACAACACTTCCCATCATGCAACAACAAAGCAGTCACATCAATGGTTAAAACGACTCCCATGTTAATGACTTCTTATGTCAAAAAAGTACTAGGTATCTAAGTGCCTAAATTAATTAATTAAATAAACAAACAAATAAATAAATTAATAAATAAATAAGGTGTCATTAATTATTTAAAATTGGAATTAAATACATAAACGCGTTATTAAATGTTTTCAATTATTTAAATACCAGGTTCTATCACGAACGGAAAAGCAAAAATAACCGTGCCGTGCAGAGGTGAGTAGCGTCGCGCTAGTGGAAACTCGCCATTCGCTTCATCACCAAAAAATACAAGCATTCAATTAAAGGTACAGTCAGTAAGAGTAAGAGCATTTGGCATAATGACCTTTCAGCATAATAAAGATCGAGTGATCTGAGGGAGACAAACATATCCACACCTACTATGGGCTTCGTTTACAGACCTCACAACTAGACCGAAAAACTAAACCTGTCCTAAGTCCTTCTCAGAAAACTACCTCTTTTCTGCAAATAAATATTAAAAAAAATAAAGGGACCGACTCTAAAAGACAGCGGCACGATAAAAGCAACAGAACATGTGCAATAAAACGCCAGCAGCAGAATTCAGTGTCATGACTGATAACACGCGAACGAGCAAACAACAGCTGTTGTTTTTCCAGCAATTCTGCATACTGTAACTTTTTAAGGTTTAATTAAACTGAGAAACAACCTGTGGCTGACATAAGAGTTCCATATCATTTGTCTCCCAAGTGAGCCATAAATTGGTGGGAAAAAACCCCCCAAAAACTATGAATAAAATTTAACAAAATGAAATTGAACTCGAACCTCCATCAAATCGTTTCACGGTCTTTGTTTGCAACTTTGACCTTGAGTTCTCACTGTGTAGTCTTGAATGAAAAACAACAGTGATACTGACAAAATAGCTCTGAAAAAAGGTGCTTCTTAAGAGCTCTGGAGAGAGAAAAGAAATCAATTCTGGCCTCTTTTATGAATAAAATAAGTAAACTCTTCACAAAGCAAGTTACATTGTAACATGTAAAAATATAGTGCCTTTAGGCTTTTAAAGCAAAAAACCAATCTATTCTTTCCTTAGTGTTACAGGACATAGCAGATGCTCTCAGAGGATTTCATAGATCCATCAATACTGAGTGCATTGTTTGAATCTTCTCTCTTTGTGTCTCTCCACCTCCCTGTCTCCTCCTCAAGGCACATTATGTTCTCAGGCCTCATGGAGACACAACAGTGCAATAGTCGTAAAGCTCCAGTAGTGTGTAACTCTGAAACATAAACAGAGGTCCGTTTTTATTCAATCCACTGACAAATAAGTTCACACAATGCTGACGAAGGCTGTCGGCTTCACGTGTCTCCCCCTGTGTTCCTCTATGCAGCCATGTGCGCCAAGAAACGCCAACAAAAGACTTAAGAAGTGGATTCTGCAACTGCTAAAAATAAACCGATGATGCTCAACAGGGTTGCAAAAATTGATTTTGGCTTCTCGCGAATAAATAAAATGTGATTGTCCAATATTAGAAACAGAATAACTGAAGTGCTCCCTGTCTGAGTGCGTGCCCACATGTGCCAGTCACAGCAGCTGCTGTTCCTGCACCACGCAGCTCCAAGCTTCTTCAAAGCAGTCTGGATGAGAAGCACAAGCTTAAAAAGTTAGTGCTAGGCACGTTAACGGCGTTAACGTTAACGCATGACACGCTTCCAAGACGCACGTGACGTCATGTTTACATGACTCCGGATTGTTAAAATGAGTCTCTAAAGTAACGCTAAACTTTAAAAACAGTTTAGCGTCAGTACACAGGTACGCTAGTTATTTGTAGCGCTGCTCTTTTCGTTTAATAAACAGACCGCTCCAGTTCGACTGTAGGCGTGCTAACGGAGCTAAAGGAGCTAATGCAGCTAACGGAGCTAACTGGTAAACGGTGCCTGGACACAACTGCGTTACTTTCGGGACTCACGTAGACATGACGTCCCGCACGTCTTTTTCCGGTCAGTCATCATGGAAACGCGGCATGAGTTAATGTTGACCGGCATGAACGGCGTCAACAGCGCCAAGCACATATTTTTTCAGGTTGTGCTACTCATCCAGACTGCATTGAAGAAGCTTGGAGCTGCATGGTGCAGGAACAGCAGCTGCTGTGACTGAGTGTGGGCATGCACTCAGACAGGGAGCACTTTTTTTTCTTCCACTTTTTATTCTGTTTCTAATATTGGACAGTCACATTTTTTTTTATGTTACGTTTTGTGACGCCGTTAACGTGCCCAGCGCTATAAAAAAAATAGATGTACAACACATAATTTAACCAAGTTCGATGTTTTGTCAACAGAGGGTGAATCGCTCTACCTCTGCCTGTGTGTGTGTGTGGGTCATGTTGGTAATTGCTCAGGATTGATTGGCGCTGTTGTATTTGCCATTTCAGAAGCGCTCTAGCGAGTTTGCTTGTTTCTTACTAAAGCTTGTGCGGCCCCAGGCAGCGCAGATGCAGAGAAAGCACTTTGAGCAAGTGTCACAGATTATTGGGAGGTGACTCACGAGGAGATGGTTATCTTGGTCCCTGTCTCCTCTTCGATTTTCTTCAGGTTGCGGCCGTCCTTACCAATCAGCCGACCGATCAGGCTGTTGTGGGCCAGGATTTTTAGAGGGATCTCCTCCGTCCTACACACACACACACAGAGAGAGAGAGAGAGAAACACACACACAGGTTAGGACAGACAATGTTCTGCTGTGTGTCGCTGACGTAGCGTGAGGAATGTGATGCTGTGACAGGGATGGACAGTAATGTGGACAGTAATGTGGACAGCTGCCCAGCTGCAAGTGCTGCTGTTGGCACAGGGCAACTATGTTAAGACGCGATAAGTACAAACTACTGTGGAAGATTCATATACTCACAGTGTGTGTGTGTTGGAGCTTAGATCAGTGAGTATATTTCTAAAGCTGTAGAGTGAAATTTGTTTGGGATAGTCAGCAGGACAATAGTCAGCAGGGCGATATCAGTGTTGTGAGTTTCGAGGCCAAGTTCAGCGGCTCAGGTTTCAACTGTGCGTTTGCGCCTCTCTCCTCCTTGGGCTGTGTGAAATGTGTGGCAGCAAAGGTGAAGGCAGGTGTAGAGGAGTTATTGTGACTTGTGCAGAGCAGGACTTCACGGTTTGACAGATGAAGGTGAAGAGGTGAAAGACCAATTGACTGGTTTCTTCTTGGGAGATTACAGTGGACACATTTGGTCGATTGCATTGAAACTCAACGAGAAAAACATCAAAATGCTGGTGGTTAATTTAGTGTTTTGAGCTGTGATGTTTTCTGAATAAAGCATACACAGTTTTGCCAAATTCTTCCTTTTTGTTGCATAGTCCAACTGTTCTTTACCCGTCAAATCAAGAGGGTGAGAGCCATGACGCAGCAACAATATTCCAGCCTTTGAATTCTCTGGATTTCAGCAAATTGACACCCATTTAACAGGTTATTACATGAAAAAATGTGACCAGAATTAAATCTTAAACCAATTCTAAATGTATATTAAGACACCAGATGATCAAATGACAAAGTAAGGAAGTAAGTAAGACTGTGGCAATATGTTTATAGTCAAATGAAATCTAAATCAGCAGGTGTAATGTAAAGTAGTGTAATCTCAACAACAACACACTCAACAAATAAATGAAGACAAACATAATTTTTGTGCGTGTTAAAGGTGCCATATGTAAGAATGTGGCCAAAAACGGTTACTACATTCAAATTCAAAATACAGAGGTCTTTTAGGTTTCGTTTTCTGACGTAACTAGCAACCCGTGGTTGCTCGGCAGCTGAGACTCTATTGACTGCAATGATTGGTAGACAGTGGTAGGTGGCGCACGTGATTTCAAAAACATAAACATGATTTGCAGTCTGCAAAATATTTATTTTAATGCAAATATTTTGTCTGTACTGTTGTTGTTGGTGAATTCAGTTTGTTATATGAACATTATTCCTGAGTCTCTGTGACATATTAGGAGGATTTTATGGCCAGTTGCTTTAGATTTATTACATAATGCACCTTTAAAGGTGAACAGTTCTTCTTTACGTCGGGCAGAAAGTGTCTCGTTAAAAGTGTCAAGCCGTATTAGATGCGTCGGCGCCGTTTCTCTTATGCTAATCTACGATCACATGTTCGTCTGTGTGAGGGAAGTCGCATTGCACCGTGTTTACTTTGTTAGTGGTCAAAGCCAGAGTAAGCACAGTGAGATTAAAAGATGCACAGGCAGGTTAAAGGATGAGATTATGGTCGCGCAGACATTGTGGCTCTAATCTGTCAGCAGAAGTGTATCTACGACGCTCTGCATAAGCACATTTCAGTCCGTCCATGTAAACGCTTCTTAATACGGTGCGTGTTGGAGTGCGGACTTACGTCTTGGTCTCGCTGGCTTCCTTGTGCATGATGTCCATGATCATACGGCAGGCGGCGGAGCAGCCCTCGGGGGTCGAGTGAATGGTGATGGCCTTTTCTGCCGCACCTGCATTTTCCTTCCGATGAATGTCCACCCTGAGGGAGGGAACGTGAGAAACAGATAACGTCGTCAAGCTTTTGTAGGAACGATATCCATCCGATTTCTACCGCTTTATCCTCCACATGAGGGTCGCGGGGAATGCTGTGCCAATCTCAGCTGACATGGGGCGATAGGCGGGTATATGAAGTTCATTTCAACAATTTTTTAAGACCTTATCGCCACTCCAGCAACACATATTTAACTTACAAAACACTTACACCAACTTAGGTTGCAATTAAATCTATAGAGCACAACCATACAAAGGAACTCATAAGCTGGAAATGTACAAAGCTCAAAAGAATACATTATTAAACGATTTTGGAGTTTATTTCGTGCAATTTTTTATATTATTTCGTGTCAGGAGCGCGTTCGCTATCGCGCACGGCACGGAGCTGATCTTGCAGGGCGCCTGTGCATCATTGTTTTTAACAAACGCGGGGAGGAAAATAAATACATTCACGCATACTTACATACAAAATTTAATACCGCGATTAAGTCTTTTTTAATACTTTTTAAGGGCCTTAATTTTCTGAAAAAAAAATTGTACAGAATATCACAAAGACAAGTGAAGTGTAAAGACAAAAGACACCAAAGAAAAACATTTCATTCATCCATCCTTTACTCATTTCTAGTACGGTAAAGTTGAGCTAAAGCTAAAGCTAAAAAGCTAAATTCACCGTCATTAGCGTAGCTTACTTGGACTGTGTCTGTTTGGTGACATTCTTGATGGTGAGGCCCCCTTTTCCAATGATGGCTCCCACATACTGAGCAGGCACGAGTATGCGCAGCGGGAGTTCGTGTTGCTTCGGACGTGGAATCCCGAAGCCTCCCGAGGGTCCGGGGTGTGGGGCGCCCTGGTCACGGGACGATCTCCCTCCGCGCCGAACACGAGGCTCTTGCGCGGGCTGAGCGGCGTCCATGTCCATGATATACGACACGTTAAAGGAGCAATCGTCGAACTGGTGTCCTGTCAACTTCTCAATGGCTCTGGAGACGACAGGGTGAGCAGGGGATGAAAAAGGTGATTAAAATGCTGACTCTGACACACTTGATTTTCTCTGCGTTTGTGTGCACGTGATTCTAGTTGCTGCTATGAATGATTTTGAATAAATATCTAATAGGGACTATTTTTGACAGGAATTGCGATATGATTCACAATATATGAGAGGGAATGGTCATTTTTACGTCATTATTTTCAACATTATTTGAAATGATTCCTGTGTGATATTTGTGCAGATGTGACAAATATGTTCTCTTCAGTCTGTAGAATAAGATGTGTATAGGTCCAGACAGTAATTAATCTAAAATGATATTTTGACACACATTTTTTGCTTTAAAGATATTGCGCCTCCTGCAATTTGAAAATTGCAGTAGGCTGTTTTTTGTGGATTTTGATCAAATTTCGGTTAATTGTTCAGCCGCACTTTTGGGCATCCTAGGAAATTAGGCAATACTCCCACCACTGTAGCGTAATTTTTTAAATGTTTGGTGTTTATATTGTGATAGTGGCGATAAATAAAAATACTACGAAGCTGCACAAAGTCAGAGGACGTCAATGTGAAGTGTCCGAAAACCACCTCTGAATGTGGTTTTTGTCATCGGATCTGAAGATGCATTCAGGACAGATTACCTGTACTTAATACTGTCCACTTGTGATCGGATCACTCAGGTCCGATGTTAATATCAGTTCTGAATGGGGTATAAGAGTAATGCATGTCCAAGGTAATCCTTGATTAAATTACAAATTGCAGCTTTTCCAGGTTTTTTGTGATTTCTGTCCTAATTGAAATGTTGTGCATTTGTCATTTTGTGAGCATTTACAAACTCATTCCTGACCAACACAGGCATGGACAGGCTGAAAAGATAAAGAAACTTTACGTCGATGTACAGTAACGTTGTTGTTTGGCCCTGCTTAATCCCAAAGATACACATGAACCACCATGTATGTGAACAATGCAGCCTGTGTTGCAGCAGCATGTCTGTGCACACACATGCTGTTAAAGAGCAAGTATATCTCAAGGCCACAAACTTGGCTGCATCAGAGTGTTATTATTTGTGCCGCTTACACTTTAGCTTCCTCCTTGGTTGCATACGTAACATTCACCACTGCTGTTTCTGCGTCAGTGTTCACTGTGAAACAAGAGAGAGACAGAGAGACAAGAAAAACATGAGCTGGAGCCACATTAACACATGAATGTCGCTGATGTTTTTGCTGCTGCTGCCGCCGTAGGTGAGACAGCCGCCCAGGTTCCTGCGGTGACCCAAAGTGCCACTTGTCTGAGAGAATGCGTTTGAGCCACCAACACGCACGCTGGCTTCCCTCCAGACCCTGCTGCTCCTGCTGCCTCAAAGACCGGAGCTGCTTAAACACAATGGACTCGCTGCTGCTGCTGCCACTCACACACAATCAGGGATTTAAGTTTCTCATGAATCACTCAGTGAGGAAAGAACAGGCGCGTTTATGGGTTTGATTCTCACTGGGACCACGTGTGCTGGTGACACTTTATAATACGCACACGCTAAGAATTAGTTAGGCATGAATAAATATTGAATTCATAATTTATAACACATGGATACTCATTAGTATGTAGTTTATAAACACAGTTCTAAATGTGTTAGCACGCACTGAGCGACTGCTAGACACAGAGAGAGGTGAGAGAGCAGTCCCTTGTGAGTCGATCAAATCGCTCGTTTGTTGGAGGTGGATGCTGATTGGCTGCTTGACTACAGCAGCTATTTGGATTGGATGATCATTTATAACTACATACTAATGAGTATTCGTGCGTTATAAATGATGAATACAATATGTATTAATGCTTAACTAATGCTAATAGTGTGTACTTATTATAAAGTGTTACCACATGAAAAACTTTTCTAATGCACAGCACACACAGTGATGACCAGTCAAGCTCATTGTTGTCCAATAAATGGTCGACACAAAACACATTCAGCTATTCAAGCAAAAACAGTATAATCCTTTCTTTTAGTTTCAGTGTCATTTGTGAAAATTGCATTTGTCTTTACAGCTCCCCAAGGACAGACTGCATTAACCCTAGAACACTATCGCTCAAATTCAAAACACCATCACTAACGCCAGGTTATTTTTACCCGGGATAATATATCACCCAATAAAAAGTACTTGTCATCAAAATATATCAAAACATGACAAATTTGAGTAGTGTTCTTTTATTTTAAACTGTGTCATGTCTAGCAAAAAGAAAGAAACGCATCATGAGGGACCAAATAAAAATGCTCCAAAATTACTGGAAAATTAGGAATTTGGGAACAAAAAAAATAATGAAGATGAAAACTTGGTTTTCATGAAAATCACATAAATTCATTTGCTTGGGTGAAAACCACCTGGCAATGGTGTTCTAGGGTTAAAAGCCTGGACTTTGAGCACTAAACTGCAAAATCTCAATGAGAAAAACGGCATCTCCTGTGTATCAGGCTTTCAGAAAGTGTTTTGTGTACTTGCAGTGTACAGACGTGGTTTTTCTTAGAGTGTGTAAAACATTTATTGGTGATTGTGTTTTTCCCTGAAGTGTCATCAGAGCGTGTGTGTGTGTGTCTCTCTCTCTGTCAGTGAAAACAAAAACCTTTCAAACCTGCTGTTTTTGCTCCGCGCCAGCAGGTTTGGATGTTTGATAGGGTTAAAAACTAGTGAGAGCTCCCAGCTGGCCTAAGAGAGGGCAAGTGGGCAGAGCACTGGCAAGGAGCCCAGCCTTGCGCGCTTGTAGCCAGCTCTGCTCTGCCGTGCCCCGCCCCACCCTCCCGGTCCTGTCCTGTCCCTCAACCCCCTTTGTGAACGGAGAGCATGTTCACAGGCAGAGGAAAGCGATCGGCGGGGGATGGACGGACAGGAATCGGAGACACACAAACGGGATGGTACTGTGCAACTCTGGCATTTGGATTGTCGCTCTGAAGAGGAAGAGGAGGAGGAGGAGGAGGAGGGAATGCTGCGCTGGTTCTCTGGGACAAACACGGGGATGAAGTAGCCTTGTTTTACAGCAGCATCTGGGAAACTGACTGGAGTAATTTTCTGTGCTGGCTTCTCTTTTAACACCTGTCATGACTACAGTGGGTGGTGGTTGGTCTTGGCTGGTTTGCGACATAGAGAGAAAGTGTGTGTGTGTGTGTGTGAGTGTGTGATTTTTCTTTCGCTCCATGTGTGACTACTACTCATGCGTGTGTGTGTAACACCACTGTGTAAATGACCATTAATATGCCACAGAGTATTCTCGAAATGTGTTGTTCCTACAGTTATTAATTAAATAAATTAATCCTTATTGCTTTTTTACCGTTATTTCCTGTTGGGGCTTTTATTTTGATAGAGCCTAACCGGAAAAGGAAAAAGCACAAATCTGTGGATAGATAGGTCGATTAAAAGTCCAAAAACGTACAGAAAATGTCTACTAATAAGTTTGTTTAGCACCTGTCTGATAAGGGGCACAATGTTTGTCATCATTTCGTTTTAATGTGGTGCTTCATGCTTAATAATAATGTGATGTCCTTTTATGGTTTTGCATCGTTTTGTAGCAGTGTATTTTAAGCTAGCAATAACTGCTGCTGTCTGTCTGTCTGAAAGTTATTTCAGTTGCTTGTTCGCTAAGTATAAATAAATGCAGCATTATTTTTGTGTGCATTAATAACAATTATTGAGGTTAAAGCTGTAAAATGACAGTTGAAATATAAAATTTTAAGTTGTATATGTTTATTACACTCTATTCTGAGGTTGTCGTTAAGCTAAAAATGGCTAAAAACACACTCTTTTGATACTGTTGAACATGGCGAAGTTGGTAATACTTTATCTTTGTTTCATTCCATAGCTCTTACGGTGTTGTCAGAGTGTGTTCAAGGTGTCAAAGGTTTTAATGGAGCCACGTTATCATCTATTAGGCTCAAAAATAAACACTTGTGAACCATCAGTTAACAGAGTTCCTACACATTTTCCGTTTCCAAATTCCATACTTTTCCAGACTGAAATTTACAGACTTCTCAGATGATTTTTCAGTCAATATTAAACATCTGAATACAAATTTGTTAGATGCTTATTATGTCAATAAATGGTTTTGAAATCCTTCACTCATTTCAGAAAACTTGCATCGACCCACGACACTGTCGCAGTCGACAATAGGGAGCTGGCTCGACGACACGTATGGAAAATAATAAATAACGACACCATTCTACAGCTAGCTTGATTAGTTTAGTTTCATAGCGTCTACAGGTAGGCTTGTTTTGAATTGATATATATGAATATATTTAATTTTAGACAACACAAACATTTTTCCATACGTTTTCCCCTTCTCCACACCTGGAAACTACTCAAATTAAATTCTATACTTTTCCATACTTTTCCATGCTGTATAGGAATCATGGTTAAAGAGTTCGACCATCATTCAGCAGGAGATGCTACACGCTGCCCTGCGTGTTTTAGAAGTTTCCTTGCTCCAACACACCTGAATCAAATAAATGGCTCGTTATCAGCTTTCTGCAGTGTTTGCTGATGAACTGAGCTTTTGAATCAGGTGTGTTGGAGCAGGGAAACATCTAAAACATGCAACGGAGTAGGATTGAGAACCCCTGCCTTAACCTAACCACAATTCAACATCTTAGCCCTAAACTTCATCAACCGGTTCCTCAGAAATTGAGGCATCATTATGACCAGGTTTTGGAGACTACTGGTCCTGACAAAGACGGTGTTTATTCCAGAAAGCGTCCCAAACAGGTTACAAATATGACTTCATATACACACACACACACTTCACTTCAGACAGAGCAAAAGCTTCACCACAGGCGCCTACAGTGTCCTTCCCATTACCACGATGCACCTCCCAAAAAACAGACACACACGCGCTAACACGCACAGGCATAAACACACACTCTCCGTCAAATGGACACATTACTACATGGATGTCTGCCATGTCTACCCACTTCAATCCATATGCTTGAAGATAAAGGGGGGGCCTGTGGCAACACACTGCTTATTAAAGAGGCTGCATGTAATTCAAAGGCCTCGTCTCTCCGGGGTCAAACTTATATGACACACACACACACACACACACAAGATGATAGAGGCAGATTTATATGCAGGGATGGGTTATGTTTAGATAATGGGTGTGTGGGATGATGGTAATGAGGAAGTTTCAAGTCACACAGGGAGACCTGACTCACTGGGAGGTCCATATGTGTGTGTGTGTGTGTGTGTGTGTGTGTGTGTGTGTGTGTGTGTGTGTGTGTGTGTGTGTGTGTGTGTGTGTGTGTGTGTGTGTGTGTGTGTGTGTGTGATGAGATGAGCAGTAACCAGTGTTCTGTACCTTGTTCCACATTTTCTACAGCACCATACTGAGCTAGAAGTCCGTCCAAAACCTGAGGGAGAGGGAGGAGAGAGTGCGAGTTAGAGACATGAGCGCGGCAACTGATGCATAGACAAACAAGGAGGGACGCGGGGACTTCTGACGTTTTAAAATCACATTGACCTTTAAAGCACAGCCCTGGAAACGTAACCTTGGCAAACAGTATATTGTGCAACATACACTTTATTTGCTTAGAAAGGACTGGCACACCTATTCAGTTTTCAACTATATTTGGTAACTTCCGCTTCCTATTACCGCGAGATCTTAGAAACACTGGATTTCACCCAGCCAATGAAGAGAGATCTAGCTACATCACTAAAAGTCTACGTCATCGTGAAATACGACTCTGTCTTGTCCTGCATCTACGGTATTATCTCAAAAATGAATGATGGAAATCAATCAGGTGTGTTGGAATAGGGAAACTCTTAAAACACGGGTCTCATGTGGCCCGCCAGTCCATATCCTGCGGCCCTACACTTATTTTGAAATTAATAAATTCAACATTTAAATCTATATCAGCTTGTATAGTGTTTTCATTACAATTTACATTCATTTTTTTGTTTTTTAATGTTTTAATTCTGTTCTATTTCTGTCTGTTTCCATTATTTACAGATTCATTTTGCATCATAAACACTATCATAAAAACAAGATATAATTTAAATTTCGAATCACTAAACCGTTCGTTTTTCCATGAATTGTTGGACTTTTTTCAGTTGACACGGCCCCTCCTGACCAGACTAGAAGTTCACTGGCCCCCATACAGAACCATTCACGTCAAAGAACATGTGACTTTGTCTTAAATATACTTGTATATCAAGAAGAAGAAGATCGTATCAATCAGCTCTGACGTGAGACTTAATCTGTTTTTGTTGTCCTGTTGTTTTTAATATCATTAGTAATATTGTTTTAATATCCGGTTTGTTCCTGCAGGAGCAGGTGGAAACAGCCGGGCTGTCTTAGTTCTAATTTAAAAAAATGAATGAATAAATAAATAAATAAACATAAAGCTCTTTTCTTAACACGCCATTTTCTCATGCACACACAAACAGATTAATTATGTTTTTTTTTACTAAATCAAGATATCAACTTTGCATAACCGTATTTATCCTACAATTGATATTCCTACGAGACGTCTCAGGAGCTTTTGAATCAAGGCGAGATCACAGAGTGAAACAGTCGCAGCGACAAACGAGTGAAGATAAAGAACATAAACAAGCTCAGTCTGAAGCGGAATACAGAATAAAGGCTGGACTGTCATTGTCAGGAAACTGGTTTGTGTGCTACCTGATGCTGTTCAACTGGACATCACACACACACACACACACACACACACACACATTCAGAGACAAACAACTGACCTCCCACTGTAGATGAGGGGGAATGTTCCGGATCTGGATCTTCCGACTCCTGCAGAGACAAAACAGACAGACAGAGTGGGTTAAACAGACCTGAACCACAAACTCTCTGAGTGTCACTCTCAGTCTCTCTCTCTCTCACACACACACACGAATGCACGCATGCATGCACGCACGCACGCACACACACACACAGCAGCTAGTTAGGACACTGCGCTGACTTCTACTGATTCAGTAGAAGTCAGCAAACCCTAACCTCAAGGTCAAATATCCTCACAAATTTTGATTGAAAAGGTGTCTGCGTGTGTGTTTGATGATTTAATGATGTGTTTGTGACTACTGGTCCTGATAAGGTCAAAATATCCTCACAAAGATTTGAATGAAAATGAGTCCTCACAGCCACCCACACACACACACACACACACACACACATAACCATAATTTCAATCATATTGTGATATAAGGACCTCTTACCTCTCCCTTTACAGACTCTCATTGAGTTCCATTCATTTTCACAGCCTAACTAATAGCCTAAATCTACCTGGAACCATTTGCTTCTGAACAACCTTTTCCCGAAGATAGGGTTTCTCAAGGGTTCTTGGTAACACTAATTGTTCGATTAAGAACCGTTTTGATCCAAAAAAAAAAAAAATCATAACGATTCTAAGCAGCATATAGGTTGTTTTTAATCAGAAATGTTGTCAGCTAAAAAAGACAGAGAGAGACATTGACGTGGGAGAGTGCCCCTATGACTCTCTGTCATTTGGGATCCAGAACACACGGCCTCTCTGTGCCTCCACAGGAGCGTGTCAGCTCAAACGGGCAAAGCCACACAAACCGCCTGGTGACCAGGCTGTTAACAGCTACATTAAGGTGAGAGACTCCAGCTCCAGACTGATTTAAAAAGCAGAGAGGCGCGGTGGTAAAGAAGCCGCACTGCTGAGCTGCCATATCCCCCCACCCCTCTCCCCCCAAATAACATCTCTGAAGTATTTTAGCACACTATTAGGAGGCAAGACTGAGGATGGAGTTCAGGAGTAAATGTGATGAGCTCTTACACAAATTTCTCCTTCTAGGTTTTTGAATCTTTCAGGAGTTCCCTGTCAGCAACAGGGAGAGAATGAGATGAGTTGGCAGCTGCATATGAATGAATAACTTTGTGATTGTGCCGCTCAGAAGAAAAATAAAACCAAAAAGAAGAACACATCACGTAGATTTGTGTCCTCTACTCATTCATCCAGCTACTGATGTTGCAGTGATGTTAGAATACTAAGGGGTAAATTAACTTTTTATAAATAAAATGACAGTCAAAAAGGTTGTTTATCCTGCCTTGCATGTCCTACAGACACAACGAAAAAATCACGACAGTTCCCAGAATGTCCCACACGGTGGCCTGCGAGCTTTCTGTCACCAACGGTGGTTTGAAGCGAGTGGCACGATGAAAGACCTCTCTTGGCAACCCGCAGCCAAACAAGGGTAAACCAAATAGAAATGTGTCTGTGCCACTAAAACACATTACCTTTTCTCAACGCCGTACACAACCCTCTGTAACCCCAAAGCAGCCAATGGCAGAGAAGCGTTTCGGTCCAACTCAAAAACCTCAAAACAGCCACAAACGCTTGGCACCCACGAGCTGCCCCAGTATAGAGACTAAAAGCTCCTTTCATTCAGTGTTGTCCACTTAAATGGCTGGTGAATTGCGAGGGCCCTGTTCTCTTTTGTGTTTCCGCTAATTGACTGTAACCTCGATGTAATGCGTGACACTGAAGCAGGACCGTCCTCGGTGCTGGTTCACGGTCGCGAGGGCACTCTGTCAGGGGGAGGACGCCGTCTCAATAAGACTTCAAACATCTACTTCTGCCGTATGATTCTGTTCTCTGACGCTCATGTTTTTAAAGGCCACTCGGCTGTCTGTCATCGTGAAATATGCAGAGGAAGCTTCGTGCATGGACATCTCTCTCTCCCTCTCGCTCTCTCTCTCTCTCTCTCTCTCTCTCTCTCTCTCTCTCTCGGAAAAAGTGACACTGCCTCCCAACAGTTTTCAAGGTCTCATTTTGAGACGTGCCTGTGGCCGCGAGCTGACCATAAGATCACTGCTCTCTGTCTTGTCTGACTGTGTCCAGGACTGGGAGAGGCCCACAGTGCGTGCCACCCTGAAACATACTGACTGACTGACTGTCAACAATGTCCGCGATGTACGACCTCGTGCACGACCAGGGAATAATGCAGAAACAGCAGCTATCTGCTCGTATTCAGTGTGAACTCAACGCCTTTCCTCAGCTCCTCCTTTCCCCCCCAAAGTGAGTCCAGAATGGGCTACAGTCAAAGATACAGACTTGAAGTCAATGGTTACTTAATGTTTGTCGAACGCGACCGAGCTCTCTGCCGCAGGTTTGCAGCAGCCTGCCGGGAGAAAAATGAAAACCTCTCAATTTTGAATTTTAAATGTCTGAGGTTGGCCATGTTCATTTGAAAAGCTAATATTGACTGCACCCACCTGCATGAGGTACGAAACCATGTCTGTGCACATGCATGCGTATTAATACACACGTGCATGTGGCGCAGTCAAAGGAATGTCAACCACTGAGAGGGCAGCGGGGTGAGAAAGAGGGTATTCACCTCTTGCCAGAGGTTTGCTGTGTCCCTAAGAGAGAATTCATGAAAACGGATTCAACAGCCTTTGTTCTCTGTAATGCTTTTGTTTTACTTTGCCATCTTTTTTTTAAAGCTGCATTATGTAACCTTTGGTGTTGTCATTATTCTGCCTCTGTTTGCTCTTTGATAACGGAAACAATCTGTAAGGCCATAGTCTGACTAAAGCCCAATTTATACTCCTGCGTAAAGGTTACGCAGAGCCCTCTGCGTCGACGCAGAGCTGCACGAAATATTTTTAAGTGTCCGTCACGCCGTCAAGGGACAACGGGGACGGCAAGAGCTCCGATTGGTCCTCAGGACAGGCCACTAAATGGCCAATTTCTCTCCTCAAATTATCTTAAAACTGACAGAAAAGTGAGAAACGGCCACTGTTTCAACAACAATCTTTCTCTCTCGGACGCCATTGCTCACTGTAGCCAAAAGCACAACAGCGACCCCTCCTGATCTGGCGGGAAATTGCAGCGCGTATCCGTCACCTCGACGCAGAAGTATGAAGGCTCGAGGCGTCTCCGTGGTTCCGCAGTCGCATAACGCATTACGCCGTCTGAGAAGTATAATGTGGCCTTAAGACAGGCAATTGGACAACTTGCTTGGAGAAAATGAATTTATTGGCTGTGTATGCCTGACTCCACCTCCGTAGGTGGCGCTGTATCGCTCTTTACGTCAAAGAAACACAAACAGCCAACAGCGAGACGGATCGTGCTGC
The DNA here is from genome assembly GCF_963457635.1 of Microchirus variegatus. Taxonomy (NCBI): domain Eukaryota; kingdom Metazoa; phylum Chordata; class Actinopteri; order Pleuronectiformes; family Soleidae; genus Microchirus; species Microchirus variegatus. Next base: position 7,327,741 of record NC_139823.1, read on the forward strand.
GGTTCTATATGTTTCGTATGCGCTGTACGCGTTAATCGTGACACTAATTAGATGGAGCACAGCGGCTCTTGTGGTTGCTGTGTTGTCTTAAGAAAGACGCCGACAACAGTACTGCAGGTTTATACGTCGTCTCCTTCTACTTCCAGGTCTAAGCCTTGGGAGGAAAATGCAGGAGTAATCTAACTATGATTTGCATTATCCAGGTATGTTAGTCCAATTAAGACTACCATCAACATGCTGCACAGCTAAATTCACTTCTGAAACTTTTCCTGGGAGCTTCACTGTGTTTTCAGTCATACTCCAACCTGTTTGCAGTCATCTGATTTGTGTTGCTTGTCTGTGTCTTGAAGCCCAGACCACTCTATAAGAGCCCGGATAGCTCAGTCGGTAGAGCATCAGACTTTTAATCTGAGGGTCCAGGGTTCAAGTCCCTGTTCGGGCGATAGCTTATTGATACTGCAGTTTACGTTCTTTAAAGTTCACTGGGGCAACCCGTGGAAAAGGAAACTTGGCTTTGAGTCCCCGCTGGGTCTACCAAGTTACCCTGAGCAAAGATATCCAACACCCATTGCTACCCGGGCACTACTCAGTGGCTGTCTGCTGCTCCTAATTCGAGGAAAGTTTCTAGTAGAAGATGGGTTAAATGCAGAGAAGGAATTTCCCCAAGGAGGTCTAATTTGTATTGTGTGAAGCTGATCAGTCATAGAGACCACATATCTGCTGAGAGACTACATTTTAACAAATGTAAGGAATGGAAATGCAACTATTTGTTCAATAGAGTTACCTGTTACCAATAGAGTTGCCTTATAAGTGTTGTGAATTAGCTTTAGCTAAAAACACTATGATGCATGCATCAGATGACTGTTCAAAATTGTCTATGTTTTTGTATCTGTCCCTATCTAAATAAAAATTAATAATAATAATAATAATACTTCTTGTGTAACAAAGGTTTGTCCAAAGACTTTCTCTCTGTGTTCCACACACAAATCTCTAACACTATTCAATTACTATACATGATGGTTATTCATTCTGTTATAAACTCTGTAATCTAAGCCTCATTAGACTGAATGTACTCCCACTATTATACATAAAAACTGCAGAATACGCTGTAGAAATCACATCTTTTAACAGAAAACAAACTTAAACAAACTCTAACTAGATTATGTCATTCCTTCCTTGTCATTCCACACAATTTTGTTTTTGTTTTTACTTTTCCCATGAATTTATTGTGTCAGACAAACCCTAAACCCTAACCCAGGATCAAATTTCAAATGATTCCACTTGGTAAATTGAGGAATTCACTGTTTTTGTGTCTCTGGTAAGTGACACAGAAACTTTGCTCAATCCCTCCTGGCTTCATTTTCTATCTCACACCAACAAACGGATGTCATTCTGGCTAAAAAACAACATCATTGTTTTTTTTGGTTTTTTTTGCATAAATTATGTACGAGTTAATTTGCATTATAAAGCAGAGAAGTGACGTCTGATCACTGAAGGTGTGAACTGATGAGTTGTCCTCCTGTGACTGGATAACTCAGGACAGACATGAATCTGAACAGGGCCACATAGTCACCAAGAAACCTCACACAAAATTCTCTAGACTGATTGTTAGTTTCTCTTTGTGTCAAAATCCCGGCCGTTCCCTTCCCGTTTGTGTCAATTTAGCTGTCATCACTGCCATTAAGTCGTCAGTGCCGAAACTCTGCAAATATATTCATCTTCATTTCTTTTCATCCCTCCCATCTCTGCGTGACAAAGCGCTTCTCTCCATTTGAAGGCCACCCTTAATGACACAACAAGTCCACATTAGTCACAAACAGTCCCACGAAGGTTTCTCCCCGCGGAGACGATAATTGATGACTTTGAAAATTAAAGATGATTCGGCCTTCAAAACCAGCCGTACTGCGCGGATAAAATAGGAAATGAAAACCTCTGCGATCGTAAATCACGCCGGAGCCGTGTGATTACGCACACGTTACACGATCGCATTACGAATCTGGTGATAGACTGTCTCGCCAAACACTGCTCCTTTCATGTGTAGCAGTCAGACGCTCCGGAGTACAGTAGTGTGTGATGTTAAACACTGATCTACATTTACATGATTGTATGTGTTTCTTCTCCTATAGTAGGTCATCTGTGCACGTACGGTTTATTTCTTTAAACTAGTGTTGTCTAAATGATCACACAAATCTTAGTATTTAAAGGTGCATTTTGTAATAAAGCTAAAGCAACTGGTCATAAAATCCTTCTAATATGTCACAGAGACTCAGGAATAATGTTCATATAACAAACTGAACTCACCAACAACAACAGTACAGACAAAATATTTGCATAAAAAAAAATATTTTATATATATTTTTGAAATCATGTTTTGGCCAATCATTGCAGTCAGTAGAGTCTCAGCTGCCGAGCAACCACGGGTTGCCAGTTACGTCAGAAAACGAAACCTGAAAGACCTAGGTATTTTGAATTTGAATGTAGTAACCGTTTTTGGCCACTTCTTCTTCTTACAAATGGCAGCAAATGTTATTTTAATAAAATATCATTATTAATGCAATTGCATGAGCTGACTATGTTGTGGCTATGGATGTTTGGAATCAAAGCAAGACTGTGTTTGAATTTTAAATGCTATTAAACACTAATATCAGGATTTAAATATGGTTACGTTGTAACCTCTATATTAAATATGTGATTTAAATGATTATCTTCAGAATGACGATGCAATGACGTGTGATCAATCACTGCAAACAATTTCCTTTTTTAATCAGCCGTTCTTTAACTGAAAATGACAATACTCTAACTTACACCTGGTCTAGAGGTGAAACTGCGCATCACAGTTTGGGTGGGTTTTGCCTCTGGTGGTCCTCACATATCAACCACCCACTCAACTAATCTGAATTAACTACATTTTTTAGCTTTGACCCCATTAGCTCTTAAGCTCCTAAATACCCTGAAATCTCAGCGAGGAAGCAACAAGTCAACAATTTCCAGTAAAACCCTCACTGTGTCAAAGATGCCACCCCCGAGTCCTGTTTCCAAACTCTGGCAGGCAGCGTGCCCACTGTGTCCCACTCTGCGTTTCTCTGGATTAAGACAGAGCTCGGGCTGTTTCTGTGCAGACCTCCTAAGGCACATCCACTTGTCGCGGAGCAGAGATAACAGGATTTGGATGACGCGAGTGTCAAAGCATTGTTGGTGTCCTTTAGCCTCAAAGACGCGTTGCTGTCTGGACTCCGTAACATGCATAAGATGTACTGTTCAAAAGTTTGGGGTCGCCTATACAATTGTTCCATGTTTTCCATTAAAACTCACACTTTTATTCATCAAAAGAGTTGAAATGTGAATAGAAAATATAGTCAAGACATTGACAAGATTAGAAATAATGATTGTTAACCAGCAAAACTGTTTTCAGCTGTGCTAACATTATTGCATAAGGGTTTTCAAATCCTCCAATCATTTCTGATGTTTGCTTTTGTTTTCCTTCTACTTCCAGGTCTAAGCCTTGGGAGGAATATCCGACTAATCATATACATTCATGAGTAATCGGACTATGAATTGCATTATCCAGGTATGTTAGTCCGATTAAGACTACCATCAAAATGCAGCACAGCCTGGTTTTTTAAAATTCACTTCTGTAACTTTTCCTGGGAGCTTCTTTCTGCAACGTCTGTGTTGCCTTGCTATCTCTTAGAGCCAAGGGAGCTCTATCAGAGCCCGGATAGCTCAGTCGGTAGAGCATCAGACTTTTAATCTGAGAGTCCAGGGTTCAAGTCCCTGTTCGGGCGATGATTTATTAGTACATCGATTTGCGTTTGTTAATATCGTTATAACGTGATTAGCAAACACAATGTACCATTAGAACACTGTAGAGATGGTTGCTGGAAATGGACCTATACACCTATGTACATATTCCATTAAAAACCAGACGTTTGCAGCTAGAATAGTCGTTTACCACATTAACAATGTGTAGAGTTTATCTGATTCATTGGGGGTAAAAAAAAGAGCTTTTCCTTCAAAAAATAAGGACAATTCTAAGTGACCCCACACTTTTCAACAGTAGTGCATGAGAACACAGAGGAAGGACGTTTTCAACCATTAAACAGAAGCTGGCTATTTACTCTGTAACTGAATAAAAGGCATCATTTAAATTTGATTAAATTGAAATTCAACATGCACTCACATCAAATTAAATGATATCTGCTCATCTAGACATTTTGCAAATGTCAGGAGTGACTTTTTGTCATTTGTTTGGACTTTGTGCCTGAAGGAAGTATCTGTCTTTTTATCTGTTAAATGCTCCTAAAGAGAGGCGCGTTGTGTTGGTAACTCTATGCGGGTTTTCGCCCTCCATCTGTGAGAGATTCCTTTCACATTACACGCATTACATTTGTCCCAATGTTGATGTGAAAATAACAATTACTCTCCAACTAAGGCATTAATAATCTCCCCCACACAGACGAGTGTCACAGTCTACACACGTTATTATAATTGTTGTTTTTTTTTATGCTAAAGGAGAGGAGGGAAAACTCCTTCTTCACCTGAGGCTGTAAACTCAACGAGAGCACTCAGATTACTGAGCAGTAATGATTATTGCTAGTGACAGTTCCTGTCACTTTCAAGTATATTAAATCTCTTTCTTTTTTTTCTCCACCAGGCATTCATGCATTCATTCATTCATTCATTCATCAAAAATCCATGCACTCTCTTCCTACGCGAGAAAGCAGCCATTCTTTCTGCCACGCTCTCCCTAACAACACAAATATTGTTGTGTTTCCACACTGACGCTGCAGACTGAACAAAGCAGCTGCTGCACGGCGCTGCAGAACATCCACCCTTCCAACAATTCATCCACACCTGCATGCCTGTTTCTCTTCGTGCTTTCATTGGGAGACACACACACACACACACACACACACTGAGAGGCAGGCAGGTAGACGCATGACGCTCTTATTGGAAGCCACAGACTTCCTGTTTACGTTTGTCTGTTTCCCCCTTGGCAACAGGGCTCAGCTGGTTCATAAAAAGTTGTAAACAGTGGAAGTAAACAGTGCGCGTTGCTCCTTTACGACTAAAATGATCACGATGAACAGTACACAGCGTATCGGCCTATATTTTACCTTCTGTAATCTCTCATATAGCACATATATTGTAGGGAGTCCTTGAAAACCTCTGTTTAACATCCAATAAAAAGCTCACAGAGGAAATCTATGAGCACACATGGGGAATTTAAGGATTAAATAAGATAACAAAGTTAACTACAAGCAAGTCAAAGCTCAGGTCATTTTTGTACACGGCGTACAGCAGCGTGAGTGTCTACACTGATTCAGACAGTCCTCCACACACACACAAGCATAGAAACCACGAGATAAGAGACAAGAGGGCACTCGTGAAAATGACCAACAACATTTGCATAGGGGTGTTGCGGGTGCGAAATTATTTTTCAATCCCCAGGTGCAATCATCGCAAATTAATTTTCGCACGCCGCCGTTGCCCACAAACACTCGTTATGCCCATTACAGCGGTGAAATGAGTATTGCCAAAATGTTCCAATGTCCAATCACTGTGGCATAATGCATTTCCAGCACAGTGTCAACACGGTGACTAAGCCCTTCAGTGTTAAAAAAAACCACACATCATTATATTTCACATTAAATCCAGACATTTACATTTAGTAAAAATAAATAAATAAACCTTTTCCCACTCCTATGTAAATGCATGTTCTGCTGCTGCTCCTTCTTTTCTCACTCGTGCAGCCGATTTCTCTGCAGTGCAGGAATGCTCGTAAAAATGGACAACAAAAACAACAACAACAAGAACAAGTCCGGGGCTGTACACGGAGAAGAAAAGTATGATAACGTGATACTACCGCCGCCACAATGAAGCATGGCTGTTTTCCCACAGGAAAACGATCTTTTCAAGATTAAATGTCACTGAAACTTCAATGACACATGAATAGAGAAGCCTCCAAAGACTTGTCAATGAAAGGAGTAATCCCCGCACACACACAGCCACCAAACCACAGACAATATTGATTTTAAAAACATGACATTTTAAAGCAGATTTTTGTCACACCTATATATATATATATATGGTAACGCTTTCTTTTACAGTCCCCTAATTACCAGGTATTTACCTGGTAAATTCATGGTAACACCAAAGTGTTACTAGGTAATTACCAATGGTAATAAGAAAGTAAATACAGTGAAACTGTTGCCAAAATACTGGGCATTTACCTGGTAACTATATAGTTAATTATAGCGTGTTATTACTGCTGTTAATAAGAAGGTATGTACAGCTAAACTATGGCAAAACTATGGTAAATGTAAGTGTATTATTGGGTTATAAACTGGTAATAAGCAGGTACCTAATTACTAGCTATTTACCCAAGGGGTAATCTAACAAACCTAACCCTAAAAATGTGTGTTATTACATGGAAACAAGCTTGGCTTTCTTTTACAGTACAGTTTTACTTTACTTACCGAGTACATTACCGTGCATTACCCAGTATTTTGGCAACGGTTTCACTGTATTTACTTATCTTATTACCCTTGGTAATTACCTAGCAACACTTTAGTGTTACCATGAATTTACCAGCTAAATACCAGGTAATTAGGGGACTGTAAAAGAAAGCGTTACCATATATATATAAATATATTATTTTTTTTAAGATAAGAAAAATGCACTTATAAGCTTCCCTGTTCATATAATTCTCTCAAACTGGTTCTACATTTATCTTCTAAACGACTGAAGGTGTACCATTACCAACAATTCATAATCTCCTCATTGTTTGGTTACGTAATAATAATAATAATAACACCGTTCCCTTTTGTGCCGTAAATTGAGTCGCCATTTTTTTCCCTGAGCGACAAACAAGTACAAACAAAGGCTTACAGGGGGGATCAACTGAAATGTAGATTATGTCATGTTTGTATCACCATGAACGCAGTGTAATCAAGTGTAACATCATATTGACAAGCCGGAGACAAAAGGCTGTCTGTTTTCAGTGTTATTGTGGTTCGGTATAGCCCTGCACGGAGAGGAGGGGGGGGGGGGAATAAAAATAAAGACAGAGACGATTCGCGGGGACTTGCGGAGTCATGCACTGAGCTGCTGCCGTCTTGTCCCTCCTTTGCTCACGTCAAACGTCCGCCTGCTACTTCACTATCTGAGGACTCCTGCGAGTCCCCCCCCCGTCACAAAGCACACAGTCAGCACTGTCACTGACAGGCACACGGGCGAGCCTGCAGGAGCACAACTGACATGCAAGCTCTCGCTCATGCACGCATGCATGCACGTGCACAGGTTTGCACAGCTTTTCTACTCAGGACACCGCACTGACTTGCAGTTATCCCTAATTTTAACCGTAACCGTAACAATTCAAATCTAATGTAACCAGTTCCTCGAAACAAGGTCCTGCCTCACTAGGACGATGGTGAGGACTACTGGTCCTTACAAGCAGGGCTGCCACAAACAATTGTTTTGACAGTCGACTAATCATTGACTACTTATTTCGATTAGTCGACTAATCGGATCATATGTAAATTGAATGTATAACACATAGTTTATCGCACCTGCATGCAGCTGCTCTTATATAACAATCATTAACTTTCAGGTTGAAGAGTTTAATGTATATGCTAACAAAAAAATTAAGATGATAGTTCATTAAACCTTTAATGAAATATGCTTGTAGCAACAAACATAAAGTGCAAACAGCTGAGTAAACGGATAAGGCACTGTTATAACGTTACAGAAAACACATGAAATATGTGTGCGTCATCGCTAATGTTGACGTTTACAGCTATCAATACGAGTAAGTTAGCGCTCTGTTTACGTTTAATGTTAGCAGCTAACTAGCCAGTCAGCTTGCCGAGGTGACGGTCCCCCTTCATCGTCGTTGTGCTTCCTTTTCAGGTTGCTCGCGCATCTGCTGCTGTGAAAGGCAAGTTCTGTCTTGCAGATATTTCGTTGCACACTTTTATCTTTTTTCTTAAAAAAAGCTCTGTTGCTGCCGGGTAACATGATACCAGAGAGCCCGTCCAGTATAACTTCCGGTGACATCACGACTGACCCAGATTATCACTACTGCGCATGTGTGTCAAGGACAGAGCGGCATTTTTGAGAGAGAAAACAAAGATGCATCGAAGACAATTTTTATAGTCGACATAATCGTGACCAGTCGTGGCAGCCCTACTTACAAGGTCAGTGTTAACGCCAGGAAAGAGGCAACAAGCAACAGACATCTGGAGGTGACACCGATGTATGTCCTGCGTTCTTCTCACTATCTTTCACACTCAAACACACCTCTCACCGCTAAGAGCTAATGACAGCTGGGTACCAGTTCATACTGCGGTGGTGCAGCGTGGCTCCGCCGTTAGCTGCTCCTCGCGGCTGCTTCTGCTCGCTTTATGTCGAGTTGGGCGGCTTATTCTTTAGGTCTCATCCTTTAATCTGCCAACCATAGTGTACGTAGCTGGAGGGCTGAGCTCGCCTGCCATAGGTGCAGAAAGGTCCCGACAGGGTTAACCTGGATCAATACTGCACGCACATCACTCAACATTATGCAAGTGCTCAGATTCTTTGCCTGCCAGCTCTGCTTCACTCTCTCGTGGTCCCTGTCTATCTCTACAACTCTCACATCCCCCCCCCTCTGGAGACTGAGCCTTATTGGTTCACACACACACACACACACGAATGCATTGCCTCCCCTCCCCCTGTCTGCAGGGAAGATCCTACAACAGCAGCGGAGTGAGAACATGTACACTACAGGAACTAGCTGGAGGTGACTGAGAGATTTATCCTCAAACAAAGAGGGAGAAAAAACACACACACATTGGTAAACCTGGTCAGCAGTCCTGTCAGTGACAGCTGCTTTAACTGAGGAGCCCTCACTCACTCACTCACTCAAAAACAACAACAACAACAACAACAAGAAAAAAAAACACTACGCTCCTGAAACATAAGGTTTGAGAACATGGTACCAGGCTCCGGAACACGGTGCCTGACACATGCAAGTGGTTTCGAATAAGTTTAATTAAAGCTGCGTGTTTGCCTTTAATTATGGTGCCTCTTAAAATGGCTGCTGGTGAGTTCAAGTCAGTTTTAAAGCATTTGGGGAAAAAAAGAAAAGGGGAACAAAAGCATTCTACTCTCGTGATGGGTTTTGCATCTAAATGTATATATTTTTTTTTTATTTTGGGAAAACTTGTCCAGTTCATATACATTTATTTAATTTTTTTTCTCCAATGTGTGAGTGATGCATTAACACGTACGTAATTTCCATTATTCACCTTCCTTATAAACACGTTGTATAATTATTATAATTTTTTAAAACAGGCTTACTGGTTATTTTATCAATGTTGGTTTTGTTATTTTTATTATATTTTTTAAAAAATTGTCAAATGAAAAAAATTGGCAAATGTTGTACATCTGGTTTTTTTTTTATATGATGTTATAAATTGAGTTATTTTTCGCCGTGTTTCTCACGAAATGCCCCGAGAATTTAATTTCTCACAAATTGAATAATGATTCTGACAGTTATGGCCCACGGCAAATTATTAATTCATCAGCGGATGAACTCGTGCTAAAATAATCATGTCTCACTTTCACTTTCACCCTTGTACAGTAAATATCTCAGCGCTTTGAAATAACATCAAGTCGTGATATTGAGTGGCTGAAATAACAGGAATGGAGGAGAACAGAGGATACAACAAATGATAATTCGTTGATAATGATTTTAAGTAAATATGTGGTAAAAAAAAGTTCTAATAAATGTATATTAATTAAATGAAATAACTCCTCTTTTTGTTTTTATTTTAAGGTGATCGTTAATAGTGTCTAGTAAAGTGCAATAACCTCGACAAGACATAAAGAATAATGGAGGTATTGTCTATATAGGACATGTTTGTGCAGGTAAACAGGTTTAAAGCCTGTAAATAGGCAGTTTTAACGGGCTAAGAACCTCCAATATATCAAATTGCTCCTCCCCAACACTTTAGATCATCTCATGTCACATGACCCGCAAGTGGCTGAAGTGGCATTATCCCAGTCTGGCTCTAATCCAGTGGCTAAAATGGCTCCAAATCCCAACCTGCTCTGAAATGAGACGGGGTGGGGGGGGGGGCGTGAGAGGAAATATGCTGGAGATGATTTACTGTTCCCCCCTCTGTGTGTGCGCGTATGTATGTGTGTGTGCGCGTATGTGTGTGTAAGTGTGAAAATGCCGACTTGCTGTGTGAGACCACACAATATGTAAATGTGATTATCACAGATGCACACAGGTGTGTCAGTGTATGCAATCAATGCATGATTAACTATTCTGAGTTGATGCCAATACCTCACGTTGGATTACTTGAGCTCCATAGCAGAGAGTCAAGGGAGAGGGGTGGAAATGCCTGTTGTACGGGGCAAGTATTTAAAGTCTGAGAGAGTATTAGTGATCGTAAAAAAAGCCTGAGGGTACACTGATGTTAGTGCCTCTTATATATACATATATATATATTATATATATATATGTATATATGTGTATATATGTGTATATATGTATATATACACATATATACACATATTTATACATATATACATACACACATATGTATACATACTTTATATACACTACCATTCAAAAGTTTGGGGTCACAAATGTCCTTATTTTTTAAGGAAAAGCACTTTTTTTCAAATGGAATATGGAATATGTACATGATACACATGGTGTATAGAGGCCCATTTTCCATACCCTAGAAGACTATTGGATGATTAGAAAACCCTTGAAAACCCTTGTGCAATTATGTTAGCACGGCTGAAAACAGTCTTTTGTTCACCGCTCGTTCTCCACGTACGCAACAATATGCTGATGCAAGAAAGGTTAAAAATACAAAAATCTCAGGGGCGGAAATCTGAAAATCCATCGCCGACATCAACAAATCAAACATTTCCTCTATCTATTTGCAGAGGGAGAAGAAAAAAAACAGGTTGAAACCTAACCTTGTTTCCTGGGCCGTCCTCGGTACGACCTGAGGCTCAATAACAAACCGTTTAATAATAACAATTCGATGACTTTCCTGCGTTTAAAGAACCTGAAATCCAACTCTCTCCTCCGCACAGATAAACACCAAAACAAGTCTGCGAGCATTTAGCGGCCGACTGCTTTCATCAAACCGAGGCAGTTACATGTTCAAGGCCGCCTTTAACTAAGAGAGCTGCATAAGTTGAAGAGGTTATTAGAGAATAAGCACTGATCGAATATAAACACACACGACGTTAACTGCTCTGAAACGCGCCGAGCTGCTGTGACAACCTGACATAATCACACACCTCCTCATCATCATCATCAGCGTGGAAAAACATGACACTTGTAGTGAGGATTGTATTTTTATTAAGACGAGAAGGAAAAAAAAAACACTGTTTTTAAGTGTCAGTGTTTCTGTTTCTGTTTCGTTTTTTGTGCTGACGTCGAGTCAAATCAGCGCTTGTGCGAGAAACAAGATTTGATGGGATGTGGTGAAAGAAGAGGGGAGCAGTAAGCGGCGTATAGACATGCAAGGTGTGTTTGTCCTAGTGTTTGTCAAACCTGGAAATGACCATGTTCTCCAAAAATGAGTCAGTTTTAATGATTTCTTTGTTACGTGCAGCAAAGGAACGAAGAAAATATTCACATTTAAGAAGCTAAAACAAGCAGAAATCTTATTTTAATAATGAAAAAAAGCAAATCGATTAATTGTATCAGCTCTCAAGGTGTCTGTGCGTAACCAACAGTTGATGCATCATGGTCCACATCTTACTGTACATCGTCTCTCGCTCTCTGACATCAAGCTCGTGACTTTGAAGCCCGTCATCCTATATCTCTGTAATTTATTCAGCCGCAACGTCAAGTGACCGGAAACCCGGGGCTTCCTGGAGTCTCTCCTCACACACGCACACACACACGCACACACACACCACTTAAAACAAAACCATCTTAGCAACCATCTCTGAAATCAACTGTTGCCTCCTGCTCAGGGACTGGCAGGAACACAGAAGCACTCTATACACACACGCACACACACACACACACACACAGAGGTCCACTGTTGTCAGAGAGAATTCCACCAGCGGTAACCACAAGTCTACTAAGAATAAAAATGCCCCGTCTCCGTTACACTATCTGATAGCGAGGCTCACATTCACCTCACAGCACATAACATACAGCCGTACACCGTTTACACCCACTCGCGCCAACAAATAGCCGGCTTCATTCAGCGCTGCCACGCTGTGCCAGGGGGAGGAGTGGCATTGTGTGAACTGCAGGTGACGCGGTGAGAGAGGCAATCTGGCACACATGACACGGTACGACTGACACAGAGCATGCACACGAGGAGGAGGGAGGGAGGGAGGGAGAGAAGGAAGCAAATATGCTGCAGTAGAAAGACTGTGACTCTAAAGTGCAGCTGCATGTTGTGGAATTCACCATTATTTAAAAATGAGAATCACTGCGGAGTCATCACAAAAATGACCCTGTTGAAAAAGAAAGAAACCAGGGGGAGGGCGGGGCAGGGTTAGGGTGGACCAGTTTCAGTCTCACTTTGCTTCACAGGCACAAGACGACGCCGTTAACTTTTGCAAACGACTGACAAGAGCACACGCATGGCTGCTCCTGCATCAAATATTTACTGAGCGGGTGAGTCGACGCTGTGTGTCACGTTCTGTTGCTTTTTTTTTTTGTTGCCTTTTAGTTTTATCCCGACACCATCGTGCACTGTGTTGCACGAGCACTCCTTTGTTTAATTGGATTTGCGTGAGCTTCATCTCACCTGTCAGCGACGATCAATTCATCAGCGGGCATTATTATTATTATTATTATTATAGTGGTGTTTGCATGTGTGACGCAGAGGAATTATAAAGAACTAAACACACACACACACACACGCCCAGTCACTCAATCAATATGTTGGTATCCTGGCAACATGGGACATACATTTGTTGTTTTCTGGACTCATGAAGGGAACATGTTAATTATTCACATAAGAATCACAATTCATCCACAATTCTGAATACATATATATATATATATATATATATGTATATATATTTATTTATTTGTGAAGTTTCTATTTTGAAAAATCACACAAAACATCAGTTTGTGTTATTTGTGTACAGTTAGGCTAGCCATAGCGTTTATTTATGCAAGTTATTTTTGTGTACAGTAGGGATGTGAATCTTTGGGTGAATTAAGATTCGATTCCGATTCCGATTCTTCGAGTCACGATTCGATTCAAAATCGATTCTCGATTCGATTCAAACGATTCTCGATTCAAAAATTGATACAATGCATAGTGTGTTAAGGCAAATTATGGCATCAAAACAATACAGTTTGTATAAGATAATGTGATCACACAAAGGCAAACTTAAGACAAAAGTTAACATTTATTCATTCAAAACAAATAAAAACTTACTGTACAAGATTATAACTTGCATAAATAAAGCTTAGACTAGCTGCCTTTTTCTCTCAGAAGTTACAAAAATAAACTGTACACAAATAACAAACTGGTGTTTTGTGTGTTTTTTTAAAATAGAAACTTATATATATATATATATATATATATATATATATATATATATATATTCCTATGTGAATCGATTTTTCCCCCACCCCTAGTGTACAGTAAGTACGTTTTTATTTGTTTTGAATGAATAAATGTTAACTTTTGTCTTAAGTTTACATTTGTTACATCGACCTTCCCTGTGCTTTAATTGTCTTACCCTGTTATGTCCGTAATTAAGTGTTGTCTGTTGATGTCATTGTCGCTTAAATCACTGTTCTGTATGTTTATTTTATTTGCTTATCTATTCTATTTTATACTACTTTATTATTCTCTAACTTATGCACTATGTACAGCACTTTGGTCAGTGCGAGCTGTGGTTAAATGTGCTTTAAAAATAAACTTTACTTACTTACTTTGTGAGATTACATCATTGGAATCAATTTATTTTTAAAAATCACATTATCTTATACAAACTTATATTGTTTTGATGCCGTAATTTGCCTTTGGAATGGAATCGTGAGACACCCAGAGATTCACATCCCAAATGTTAATATTCTACAGAAGCACAAAAACCCCAGGATTGACAAAAGTCCACACACACACACACACACACTCACACTCACAGCTCCACGAGCACAGCAGCAGCTACTGCACCCCGGGGAAATCCTGAGTATATTGACTGTTTAGTGTTCAATCTGTGTGTGGGACGACATGTGCACAGATTGAACACTTCACAATAAAATATTCTGCTCCTCCAGGGGGGAATATTTCCTCAGGGGTCAGCAAGACAACAGCTATATACAAACAGCGCTCTTTTTTTTCTTTCTTTTCTCCATCCTCAGCTGCAAGAAAACGCGTAAAATAAAATTTAAAGGACTTCTCCCTTTCACTTCCTTTTATTTGCTTTCTCAAAATCAATCTCTCTCTATCACACACGGACTTGTCCGTCACACCGCAGCTAACTAGGTATAACGGCATGTGCCGGCGGCCGCTTTGGCAGAGAGGCAGATGGAGCGGCCCGGCTCTGTCGCACCTGCCCAGCCCACATTATTACCCGACTCATCTCCGGGGCTCAGCAAATCATATTCAGGATCAAGCACAGCTGTGTTAAACAACAGGCACGACACGGTGGCACGACGCCGCTGCCAAACACTGGACACGCTGCCACCGCTCACACTTCTATAAAACGGCTGCTAATGAGTAAATACAAACATTCATCACATTTGTTTATGTTTTATTCGTCTAAAGCTAATAAATATTGGATCATTTCCCCCACAGAACAATATCATGAGATCATGGCATAAGTTAAGAACCCCCTTCCCCCTCGTCAAAGTCAAAATATCTGTCAAAATATAATTTTCGATGAATTATTGTCTTGATCTACACACATCTTATCATACAGACTGAAGAGAACTTCACAAATGTCACACACTAATCATTTTTATAATGTGTTTTTCAAAAATAAAAGGAGAATAATGATGTAAAAATGACCATTCGGATATCATAGACTAGAATAGAACTTAATTTGTCTGACATTGTCTTTGACTTTCTGAATTCCAGTCAAAAAATAACCGCAATTAGATACTTATTCAAAACGGTTCAGCCCGAATTGTATATACTGCACACATAGGTTGAGTTAATAATGTACTATGAAGAGAAACAAAGAAGTGAGGAAAACAAAACATAACAGCAACAACATAATATGCAAAGTTCAACAGAGGGTATCATTAAAGGCCCATAATAAATACCTTTAACACACACAGTTAAATATCCAAATAATCATCCCTTTAAAGGCGCCATATGTAAGAATGTGGCCAAAAACGGTTACTACATTAAAAATCAAAATACCAAGGTCTTTTAGGTTTAGTTTTCTGACGTAACTGGCCGTGGTTGCTCGGCAGATGAGACTCTACTGATTGCAATGATTGGTAGACGGCGGTAGGTGGCGCCACATGCCAAAACATGATTTGAAAACATAAACATGATTTGCAGTCTGCAAAATATTTTTTAATGCAAATATTTTGGCTGCACTGTTGTTGTTGGTGAGTTCAGTTTGTTATATGAACATTATTCCTGAGTCTCTGTGACATATTAGGAGGATTTTATGGCCAGTTGCTTTAGATTTATTACATAATGCACCTTTAAGAAACTATGACTCTTGCCGTGTTTCTCATGAGTCGTAGAGGATTCTACGATTTGATTCAAAAACATCATGAAATTGGGAGATGATTTATTTTTCTAATGAAATTAAGAGTCTGGATTTTGTTTATATGATTGAAAATTAGCCGTGTCTTTTAGTGGTTAAGGGTTTCAATTGAAATCTGTCTGTAAAGATTAGAATTTCTAGATTAGAATTTTTTTCCCCAGTATTAGTTTCAAACAGGGCTCACACACACAAAAAAAACACTTTTAACTGTGCCAAACCTGCTCTTTATAGTCAAAACAACTGAAATTAAAGCTGTCCAGAAGCACAGCCGGTTTTACACATCAGTGTTATCCTACTATGCTTAAACAGCAATACAAATATGAAAGAAATGTGCTTTTTGTTTATTTTTTTGTTTTTAGTTTTGGGTGTGTTTTAATTAACCGGGCAAGAGTGGAAAAATTCATCCTGTTAATTTTAGGTTGGGATGCAACATTTACTGTCGAAGGTAAGATAAAGGGATGATGATATGAGAAACTAACACGATATCTGTGTGTGTGTGTGTGAGTGTGAGTCTCACAGTTGTTACCCGGTGTCCTCCTGTTTGGGAGCAAAGCCATCACGGGGGTCGCAGAGAGACGGACAAAATACTTAACGCCACCAGCTGGATCTTACTGTTCATCCTAGAGAGTGAACTTCAGCCAGAGGGGGGAAGAAATGCTGCCCTCTATCAGATCTCACTTCTTCCCACACACACACACACACAGAGAGAGAGAGCAAAGACAAATGTGCGGGACATGCACATCTCTTTGACTTGGAAGTCCTCTCTCTCTCTCTCTGTGTGTGTGTCCTCCACAGTGTGAAACACAAGGAAACACAAAGGTCAGACTGTGCTCCAGGTTGTGCCAGAGGCTCAGCTGTGTGAGGACCTCACTGTGGACGACTTGTTCTGTGGAGAAGTGGGGTGGTGGGGTGGTGGGGGGGGGCGACGTTCCAGCTTCCGTTTGCATATGGAAACGGACGGAAATTATGGCTCAGTGTGGGTTTGTGAATACGAAAGGTCATAAAGGGGCCTGCGACTGTGACACAGATGGACGGCAGCCCACTCAGCAGTTTCAAACCAGCTGCACGTTTGGAACAGAGAAATGAGCATTTGAAATGTTTCGAACTCGATTTCTATTGCGGCACCTTTAGTAGGCGACGCCGTCAAAGTCGGCGCTCTGAGCGACCGCTGCACCAGCGGGCATCGCGTCCGGCCGCCAACGCACGACTGGAGCGCAGTGTGGGGTTTGCAGCTATGACGGGTAGGCAGTGTCCACTGTGAGGAATTCAGCTGGTCACATTCATAAAAGTCAGAATATCAAGAACTGCGATAAGACATAGTCTACATTTGACGCCATAATTACACCATAAGGCATTAAATGGCATTAGAGGTATATCTTCAGAAAAAATGTTAGATTTCCAGTATTATTAGGGCTGAGTATTAACTCAAAGAAAAATCTTTTGATAAGGACTTCAATACCCATTCATGAACAACACGTCTTTCTAAATTCCAAGAAATCTGTTTTAACAAAAGAATGACATTACACATGAAGGTCAAATTCCTCAATTTTGACCACGCAGTCACACAGAGAATTTTCTGCTTTCACATTTATTCGACTCACTTACAGGTGGTTCAATCATTTTGTCGTGTCACTGAAGGTCTTCTCCACATACACTCTTAGAAATAAGGGTTCCAAAAGGGTCCTTCTACAAGGGCTGAGGTTCTACCTGGAACCATTTGCTTCTGAAAGGGTTCTTGGTAACACTAATGGTTCCAGGAAGAACCATTTTGATCCAGAGAACCCTTTAAAACCCCTTCCCTGAATAAAGGGTTTTAAAAGGGTTCTTGGTGGAACCCTCATAAAAAGGTTCTTCCTGGAGCCAAAAAGGGTTCTCCTATGAGGACAAGCTGAAAAACCTTATACGGTTCTACTTAGCACTTTTATTTCTAATAGTGTACACTACCGTTCAAAAGTTTGGGGTCACTTACAAATGTCCTTATTTTTGAAGGAAAAGCACTATTTTTTCAATGAATATAACATTAAATGAATCAGAAATACACTCTATACATTGTTAATGTGGTAAACGACTATTCTAGCTTTTTAATGGAATATGTACATACTGTAGGTGTATAGAGGCCCATTTCCAGTGTTCTAGTGTTACATTGTGTTTGCTAATCACATTAGAAGGCTATTGGATGATTAGAAAACCCTTGAAAACCCTTGTGCAATGATGTTAGCACAGCTGAAAACAGTTTTGCTGGTTCTCTGATTAAAGAAAAGTTATTATTTTGAATAAAAAAATCACTATTTCTAATCTTGTCAATGTCTTGACTATATTTTCTATTCTTTTTGCAACTCTTTTGATGAATATAAGTGAGACTTTTAATGGAAAACACAACAAAAATTGTAGAGGTGAGCCCAAACTTTTGAACGGTAGTGTGTCTTCATTGAACCAACAAGCACAAGTCTCTCAAAATACATCACACACACACACACACACACACACACGTGTTAAGCCTCGTCTTCCTCTTCTCCTTTTGGGGGATTGAACTCTCGTCATAACTTCTTGTTCACCGTGTGACAGCCAATCACCAGCACCGTTAGATCCCGGTCAAACAGCACGCTGCTTGTTTATTGGCTCACTCACTCAATGATAAGATGAACTAATAACAACACACATTCTGATAACAGGTGATGCAACAAAGGTATTGAAGTTCGATACCACACCAGCAAATTAGACAAAGTGCCTCTTATTGGTGATTTGGCTCAAAACCAACATGCTCCCACAGTGGTGATGCATGCAGTGTCTGTCTTTGCAGCAAACTGATGACGCTCAATGAAAATATGTATATTTCTGCTTAATTAAGCTGGTTTAATGAAAATAATTATGTCAAATAAATGCAGTTAGAACAGATCAAATAATTATTATTATTAATTACAAGGAATCAGTGGGAATCAGGACGTCCCCAGAGTGAGAGCAGTTTATGGTAAACTTAAATTCTAATGAAAGGCTTCTGACAATGACATCAAAGATCATCATAATGTCATGTGTCGTGTTATTGGCTTGTTTGTATCTCGCCTGATGTTCTGTACACTGTCGGGCGTCGGGTTCATTTTCTGAAAGTCTCTGCCATTTTTAACTCCGAAGCAAAACACTCAAAATTTGGTTCCTATGACAACATGGTGAACCCAACCTGGGAACACACACACACACACACACACACACACACACACACACACACACACACACACACACACACACACACACACACACACACACACACACACACACACATTCAGAAGCACAATATAGGACACATTTGATCTCCCATCAAGATGCTGTAAATGTCACAGCACTGCATCTTCTGACATTTACTGCTTTTCACAAAGACGTGACACATTACAATTACCAACATACTGTATGACATTTTTTTTTCTCCCATGAGAACATACCTGCATGTTGATGAAAACAGCAGTGGGCGACACTTCTGAATGGGGCTCAGACTTACACATTAAAGGTGAATTAAACGAATGCCAAATGATTAAAAAAAATGTGATTATTCAAATGGAATGATCCAACTATAAATGGAGGAATCTCCGTTTAATTGCCCACTCCTGTGTTCTCTTTTTAGTTATTGTTTTTCTGTATTGTTGTAGTCATTTGATTCACTTTCTCAACATTAAGAACCACTGTATACATGTGTTTGCTCCAGGGCGACCTGGACAAGTAAAGGCCTATCAAGTAATCCAATAATAAGCCAGGTGGGGGGGCCATTTATGGAGAGAATCGATTACTAAATGAATCTGCAACTATTTTGATAATCGATTCATCGGTTTGAAGCTTTTGTTCATGATTAATACAAGATTTCTGATTGTTTTAGCTTCTTAAATGTGAATATTTTCTTGGTTTCTTTGCTCCACATAACAAAGAAATCATTAAAACTGAATCACTTTGGTTTGTGGACAAAACAAAACGTTCGAGAACATCGTCATTTCCAGGTTTGACAAACACTGATCAACCGATTAATCGGGAAAATAATCCTGAGTTGCAGCTCTAGATTAGCCATAACTGATCTACGATAGGGAAATTCTACGGATACATGTTTTAGTTTGTTGTCTAAGCATCTCAACACTGCCCATTTAATAAAGAGGATGTTTAAATAACCGAATGTTTGTTTTATTATTACTGAATACTGGAATTCTGAGCGACACTCCACACCAGTTGGTGGCGATAAAGCACCAAATACTGTTTTTGTTTGCCAATAGAAGAAGAAGAAGATTTGACTGAGGGAAAAGACTGAGAACAAGCCACGGGTCAAGGCTCTACGCCAAAATCACAGAGCCTTGATTCCTCATACTCAAACTGCCGGAGTAGGATTGGCCTTGTGTGAGCGTAACACCCCCTAAAATCTATCTGTCACTCTCTGATTGGCTCTTAAGGAGTTTCTGGCTCATTCATTTCACCTGTTCAAGACCCATCAGAGCTCCTTAAGTTGCACAAGTGCCGCAGGGTTATATGGTGTTGATGTGGGACAAGGATGTCGTCTTGCCCGCGATAGTGAGAGAGACAGAGCTATGCCACCTGCTGTGCCCAACCTTCCACGGAGACCACACCCTTTGGGGGGTGAGTGAGAAACGCTACACTTAACATCCGTCGAGTAGTTTTAGCTGTATATCAGCACGGCGCTCCCGTGTCAACGACAAACTGGGTGTGTGTGTGTGTAAACATAGTGTATGAACACATGCAAACACACCTGCACACGCGAGAGAAGTAAACACACACACAGCAGCAACAGAGGGAGACAAGCAAATGTAAAAAGAGATAAAGCAGCTGTTACATCATCGCATTACTTCCATCAAAAAAAAAAAAAAAAAGACGTCGGGCACAAGCTGCACTGCTCATAGTCGTGATTTATACTTCATTAAATATTCATATACAGCGCACTTTAGATTCCAGCAATTAATCAAACGCTGCTTAGCAAAACGGCGTCCCCCAAAAAACATCTGCTCGAAACCTCGTTTCCCGCTTCTCTCTTTCGCACAAAAAAGCAAAGCAGGCGTCTGACGGTGCACCTGGCAGTCAGGTGCTGTCGGACACAAAGGATAAGTTGAACCCTCGCACCTTGTTAGCACTGGATTTATTGACCTCTGCCAAGAGGTATATGTTTGTTTGTATGTATGTTAGCAACATAGCTCGAAAAATGCAGACAGATTTGGATGAAATTTTCAGGAAATGTCCACAATGGGACCAGGAACAAGTAAATTAAATTATGTGATCAGTAGACGCTATCACTATCTTTTTTTTCGCTATTTTGTGAGGGGCTGAGCTGCCTTGGCGGAGGACTGCGCTCTCCGAGTGCTTTTCTAGTTAAATATACAGCACAGGGAAACATTTCTGCATGCAAATTCAATGATGAAGCGATACAACTTTTCTTTTCTTCCTTGAAATCTCAAAAGACAGAAGAAAAAAGACTCGAACGGCTCAGCTCAAGGAGATTTTATGGCTCTCGTCTGCTGTCGCTTTTTGCAGCGAGTTATCGCTCCAGTGCTCTTGTCAGTCTATGATACCAACTTGTGAGGGTTGAGGTCACAAGCACGTCTTTTTTTTCTTTTCTTTTTTTTCCCCCTCTGACTGCACGAACGGTGTTTCTCAAACTACAAAAAACTACAATCTGTCACTGACCAAACACATCAGCTGCAGCCGCTCCAGCTCTGTCACGTCCCCCCCTAAGGTCAAAGCATCTCACAGTAATGTGCGCGCTCTCATCTCCAGTGCATTTCAGAGTCTGAGCAGAAGAAAAAAATGTCAGACTTGCGAGACATCCAATCAGAGCATTCAGCCTCACCCCGACCACACCCTCTACACCATCTCGCTGCTGCTGCTGCTTCTCCAAGTCATCGAGCCGATTTCTTCTTTACTGCTGGTTGTAATCAACAAACAACTTAGTCATGCAATAGGTTGGAGTGGAATGCGAGGGGGCAGCTTACGCAGGAGCCTGTGATGTACAGTACACTCGGGGAAAAACGGCGTTTCCAGCTCTCGGAGCTCAAATAACAAACCCACGAGTCTGATAGACACTCAGTGAATCTGTAATTCTCTCACATCACGTCTAATTTCCCCCCGTTCTCCTTTAGCCATGTGCTCAGTTGCACTAGGAAATCTGTTACACTACCACATAGACATAGGATAAAACAAGACAACAGCCAGTCCTAACAACGTATTATCACATTTGATACACCATCATCTTTACACCAGAAGACCTGAGCCAAGATAAACTACTCTAAAACATGAGGTCTCGTCGCTCCTTTGCACTCGGCGAGTCAAAAGCCCGAGACAGACCGAGCGTGAGTTAAATAGATGCTAAAAAAAAAACGGGCTTCACACGGTGATGCCTCCTTCACTGGCAGGTGAGGAGCGGTGGAAAGAGTCAGGAGGAGGAGGAGGAGGAGGATGTGGCTTTAGAAGGCAGCAGTGCAGTGACTTCTGCCATCGCTCCAGACAAAAACCTGAGCCTGACCTGGAGAGAACCCCCACCCCACCCCACCCCACCCACAACGTCACCCAGGATCAGCTGGGGAGTATTAATGGATTCAGAGTGGATCAACTGATGGCTATCATATTTCGTTGTTTTGACTCTGTGTGCACTGACAACCCAACACACACACACACACACACGCGTGCATGTGCACCACTGTGGTGCAATGCAGATGTTTACACCCCTGTCTTGGTTTGTAAGAGAAGGGGGTCTTGTAATCAATTTGCACCCCCCCCCCCCCCCGAGCAAAGCCCACATTAAGCTGCAAACGGTTTAATTTGCGTTTATTGCGATAAAAGCTAAATAGAGTTTAATATGAGAGTTTCATCACTCGCTATTTACTTCCTATTTGATGAGTGTTTTCACTCCAGGTGAAGTCAAAGGTGTAGAGAGATGACTGGGAGAGGAGAGGCAGGTTTTTATCAATCAAGTGCTAAACAAGCAAGTCCGTCCAGTTTGCAGCTTTAATTGTATTTATCCCACAACTCTATTTTCTTTATATATATATATATATATCTTAATACTACCAATCTATCAATATATATACAATCATATCCACAAGAAGAGATGCCACAGGTCACTTAGTCCGACCCCCTCCATCGCCACCTCTTTCACAGTCACACAAGGTTTCATATTATTCGTGTCGTACCAATATCAATTAACACCAAGGCAACACTGTGTTTCCTTATTATTTGCATGAGCAGACACTTTGTCACAGAACATGTTCAACAAGGGAACTTAATGAGGACGAAAAAAAAGGGAAGAAACGTGTTGTTTTCTGAGGCCACCAGTAAAAAAAAAAAAAAAAACATCAATAACAGAGCAAAATGAAAGAATAATAGTCGTGTTTTTAGGAAATAAACACACTTTCCTTTTCAAGCACTTCTCCATATTTTCCATGATATTATTATACGAGTAAAGAAATGGGTAATAAACAGCAAGTCATAATCACAGCTATTGTATATGAGTATTGCCGATTCTGCAATGATCATTTAATCCATAAAAGCCTATTGTTATTGGTTCTGTATGTGACCGTGTGACAGAATTAAAATGATGGGACAGATTCATAATTCAAGGTCGTCACACGCCATAGTTAAATTATTCAGTTCATTTCAAATCGCATTTGCCTCCGTGCCAAATGTCTATAAGTCCACCACTTTCATAACTAGAGCGCCGTTTAATACATCAAATCATTCTTTTTTATTAAAATGGCCCTTTTAAATGTTTAAATCTTTGTCTGAGTAATACTGAATAATATGAGAATAATTATTCTGTAATTTCCATGACAAGAAGTTTGAAGAGTTTGTACAAATTTAACCACAAATCTACTTATTTAACCAAAATGACTATTTAGTTAGTGTCAGTTTGAAATGTACAATTTTAAAATAAATGTGCGTGACATTCATTTTCAGACTAAATGATTAATACGACTTTAAACATATGGTATCCAGTGCAATTCTAGATAACCTTGTTAATAAGTTACTCATAGTTACTTTTAACAAGGCCCAGTCTTTTAGAGAAAAAAACAACCAAAATGCTATTACACTGAATCACGATTAGTCTTTTTTTTTCTCCTTTCTTTTTTCTGGCCATTAAAAATAGATCAAACGAGTCGATTGTTAATCCTTTTTCTGCTCATTAGCACACACAAAAGACATTACACAACAATGCACACGTGGAACATTGCACACAGCAAACAGCAGCTTCACCAAAAAGAAACCAAGACAAACCAGTAGGCCTGAAGGGTCCTGACACACACACACACACACAGGTCACACACACACACACAGGTCACACACACACACACAGGTCATACATACACACACAGTCACACAACAGCAAGTGAACACAAACTCATCACTGGTCCACTTTCACTATTAAACATTTGAATCAAAGATTGGTTTGAATTATGTTTGATCAATACATGATTTATAAATAACAAAGGAAATGTGATTGTAGCGTTCTAAGATTGTACTAAAATTTAATACATATATTATGTCTCATATGTGTGTATATATCTATATGCATATATTCACCAACAGTCCCTCTTTTTGCACACCAGCTACACTTACAGCTTTCTGTATACATTCAGTTGTGTATTTATACTTTTTTACAAGTTTGCATCCTATTCTCTATTTTAAAAGAATGTTTTTTTATATATATATATATATATATATATATGTTGCATTGTTTATATCTTGTTAATATTTTGTACAGTGTATGGTTATTATGTTTAATTCCATTGTACCTATACAGTACAATGGCAATAAAGGCTATTCTAGAAACAGTCCTTTTTTGCACAACAGCTACACTTACAGCTTTCTGTATACATTCAGTCGTGTATTAATACTTTTTTAAATTTTTGTATCCTGTTCTCTATTTTAAGAGAATGCTTTTTTTAAATCTGTTGTATTGCTTTGTACACTTTGTAGAGTGTACGGTTATTTGGTTTAATTCCATTGCACCTATACAGTACAATGACAATAAAGGATATTCGATTCAATTCTGAGAAGAATATATAAATAAATAAACCTATGTTATATTTATTTTAAAAAGGAATTTGCATTTTCTAAACAATGTTTGGGTTGTGCATTCTAAAGTGTGAAATGTGCCTTTTAAGATTTAAATTATGAAACAATTTTAAAATTATTTTGGGGGGAAAAATAAACAAAAACCGATATAATCACCTCAAAATAAACTTTTGAGAATATAACATGTAAAATTAAAATCGTCATGATTTAAAAAAAAAGAAAAAGATTTTTGACAAATTCACGTGTTTTCGCCCACTTTGCTGCACACCTGCGCGTGCTCACGTGTGCACGCCTCTACACTGATGTGACGGACATTTTACTTTAAAGGCCTGTTCACAAAACACACACGGGTGCAGCGCCTCTCTCACACACACACACACACACACACACACACACACGTGCTCGCGCGTCCACGAGCACATGTGCGGACATTTAGCGCCATCTGATTCCGTGCAGTGTGCAGCGGGGCCATCATCATGGCAGCCATTATGAGGCTCTTGCATTGCCTTGGCCTACGTGCACATGAAGTGTTGGGAGTGGCGCAGGCTTCTTTTTTCTCTTTTGGACACCATGTTGCGCTTTTTCAGTAGACAAACTGCTTTGAAAAGGAGCCACAGAGCTGAAGGGGGGAGCCCAGCAGCTCGAGCAGTCGACATTTTTTATAAATATATAATAAACATACACATTTAATTTTATTCTTCCCCTTCCACAGCGTGGCACAGCGTCAGAGGCGAGAGCTGTAAGTGCAGGGAAGTGTAGCCTGCACTGGAAGAGGGGGAGGACCGTGCTGCTGGAAGTGCATATACGTATGGGTCACGTGGTCCTCCGTGAGGGGGCTTGGGTATTATTTACCTTTTTGTCACGCAACGTAGTCTTTTCTTTACAAACCTACAGCCACTGTTCCAGTGAAACGGTATATTATACGCGTGTGGCTTTCGCAATCTTAGCACCAATACGTGCCCGTGTTGCGCATTTTACGCAGAAGAAAACTGTTTGAATTAACTGATTTATTTTTATTTATTTTGTGCGTGTGCGTTTGTAGACTGATACAAAAGCACACGGTGTAGTGTAGTGTGCAGCTGACGGTTGGCCTATACATCAGCACACACACACACACACACACACACACACACACACACACGTATAGAAAGCAGGGAGCGGCTCAGCTGATTGGTATGCATGTCATCGTGCATTGCAGTGTTACAGTCAATAAGGAAACTTAAACGCCTACATGGGCTTAGAGGAAACCATTTACATATGCAGGGGGAGCCTTTAAAGGAGTATGTGGAATTCAATTAAGAGGACATTTGTATGTGTGTGTGTGTGTGTTGTACAGTGGGGATAGGCCTCTCATAGAAGCTGCAGATCACGCGACATGGCAGCAACAGCAGCAAGCAAAGCCACCGTGTGTACTGTGTGTGTTATGCGGATGTGTTTCTTTCTTATATCGCCATTACCCAAGCAATTACACTTGCATTATTTACACACACAAAATTAAGCAACAACAACAACAACAAAAACAACAGCAACAGTGTCATGGTGTGGAAGAAGAGAGGGAGACCTGCGCGCTATATTTTACAGCGGAAGCATACAGGTCACCATGCAGGGGGCACGGTATAGAAAGAAGGGTGTGTGTGCGGATGACACTGTGTATATGCATGTGTGTGTGTCAGATTCAAGGCCTACCTACCTGAGCTTTTTGGGAACAGAGTAGTCTACCTCTATCGCCTTTCCGTATAACTCGGCTTTACCTGTAATGGAAGGGGAAACGGGATAGTGTAAGGTTAGCCGGTGCGTCACGACACTTACAAAGCACTGCTCGGTAAGTAGAACCCTAAACACAACACAACAGCAACACTTTTGAGAATCACTTCACCCAAGTAGGTGCGTCCCCCGCCCCCCCCCCCCCCCCCCCCCCCCCCACCCTCCATTCAAACCACACAGTGGATGAAGACACACAGGGTACGGCTGCTACAACAGGGGCGCGTTACGCACACGCCACAGCGGCGGCATGCGTAAAAAAAACTATATGTATACATAAGCATTGTGGGGTTATAATGGAGGAAATCGGCGCCAAAATGAAGCCTGATAAGCTTATATAGTGTGTGGGGAAATGGGCAGCCATGCTTTCCACTCCCACAGCCCTCACACACACACACACACATACACAGTGCAGTGGGGTATTTTCTCTTTCTCTCAGCAAAGAATTCAACATGAAAGAAGATGTAGAAGTAGGAATGACGCGCACTCTTTCTTCCCCCCACCTCTCTATTATAACTGGACTTAATTCTCCGTGTTGACTGTGAACGTGAAAGCACCCCACGGACGAAGCTTGAAACACGGGGCTTCTTTCTTTTTTTCCCCCACTCTCTCCTCTCGTTACTATTATGAGTGAGTGGCCTGGCGCAGCACGGAATTAGCGTCTCACTCACTCACCTCGTCCCCCACTCAGCTACCTGTTTATTAGCCCTTTCCTCCGGACCCCCGTGACCCACCTCCACGACACCTCGTAAAAACATGCCCAGACATCGGAGGAACACGGATCCGACAAGTTTTCCGCGCTCGCGTCGCCGTGCTCGCTTTAATAAAATCAAGATAAAAAATAAGTGAAAAATAATTATGCCTACCCGAACCATCAGACCATCCCATACATTCCAGCAGATCGCTGATTGCAAAGTAGCGCAACCGCGCAACTGTCGGGATTCTCCACGATATATATACACACGTTATTGTGCGCGTTAGTTTGGTGTTTTCTTTAGGCACCAAAGCCCCGAGTTTGTCCCGCGATCGATAATTTATCCAGGGTTTTTTTTTTTTTTTTTGCTGGTGGAGCGTGCGATGACTGAGAGCGTTCATGTAAAACTCTTATGGCGCACGGATGTGATCGCAAAAAACACACACAGCACACTGTACAGAGCTAAAGACGAGAGGGTGATTTAATATTTCACATTTCAGAACGACACGGCTGATTGTATAGGCGTGTGTGTATGTGAGTGTGTGTGTTATTATCCGATCTTGCAGTTCGGCTGTGAATGTCCTCCCTTGTCACACACACAAAACAGCATCACTTATAAACGAAAAAAAAAATCCACACTTACCATTAAGAATCTCTATAACCTTTATGGCCGAGTTCTGATCGGGGAAGTCCACAAAAGCATAGCCGGATTTCAGTAAGATGTGCTCGGGCACAGGCAGCGATCTCTCCGCAAAGAGCCGCTCCAAGTCCTCGACAGTGACCGAAGGACTTAAATTCCCAATATATAGTTTGTACATGTTCTGGAAGGAAAATAAAGTCTCCAAGTGTTGTCAGATCTTTAGAGTGTGCGATATTCAGAGGAGGAGTAGAAAAAAAAAGATAAAATAAAAAAAATTAAAAAAATTAAATTAAATAGAAATTAAAAAAAAAAAAATCAGCTTAGATTAAAAAAAAAAAAAAGCAACTATGACCCCCCCAGGAAATTACCAAGCTATAGGCGACCCCCCAGCACCAACTCTGGCCCTGGTCAAACTCTTTTAACAAGGACTGGGGGGGAGTGTCGTTACGACGCTACTCTGGAGCCAACAAGCACCGCCTCTTAATAAAATCTCCCTTAAAATCACAAGGAGAAAAAAAATAATGTTTGGAGGTGCATATGGTGCTCAGTCAGTGCTGACTCTCCTGCGAACAAAGTGCACCAGAGTATGAACATGATGATGATGATGATGATCACTGGGCACATTCAGCTGAAGGATGGGCTTAAAGACACGAGGCACGAGGTGAGTTAGACTACTGGGTTCTATCAAATCATAATAACACTGGGAGAAAATCTAGTTTTACTTATGGACACCAGAAATATGGAGTGGGATATCATGCTCTGATAATAATATTAATAATAAAAAAAACATCTGAGATAGTAATTATGTTCCTGCAGAATTTGGCTGCACAACATTAAAAAAAAAGGGGTTTAAAATAAGACAGAAAGTGAAACCTGAAAGCTCATTCTTACTAAATACGTGTCCATGTGCAGTTACCAGCCTCTCCTTTCCTGTCTGCTATGAGTGTTTAACCCAGGGCTGTCAAACTCATTTGAGTTCAGGGGTCACAAACGACACAATTAGTAAAATAACAACCTATAAACAACAAGCTCTCAACATTTTTCCCCTTTGTTTTATATTTAAAGAAGTACCGAACCTATTATTATGAACAACCTGGAATTTCTTGAGAAAAAGAAGTGCAATTTCAACAATATTATGCAAAAGTTTACCATTCAAACACGTGCATAACAGCATTTAGTCAAATACAGCAGACTGTAATCATAATGTGAAATTGTGGCCCAGATTGGACCCTTGAGTGGGCCGGTTCTGGCCCGTGGGCTGTACGTTTGACACCCATTATTAACCATGATGATACACTACTACACTAGTGAGGAGATTCCCAGGGCCGGCCCTGTGCAGAGAGGAGGCGTGCTCATTACGTAACGCTTCAACGTAAAGCATTTCTTCTTTTTCGTCGGCGTAGGTATGTGCATGTGGGTGTGTTTGGGGAGGAGGGGGTGAACGACAAAAGAGGATTGCAAAACAAAAGCTGAAATGCAAGAAGGCTGTGGCTGCATGGCGAAGAGGGGTGTGGTGGTGGTGGTGGTGGGGGCCGGGCCACCAGTGCTCATGCATGGATGTGTAGTCTTGTACCTACACTAGTTACCAAGGGGGAGGAGCCTTTGGCCTGCAGCACATGAGGGTTTCTACATGTGACTGAGTGGCCTGTGCCTTGGAACATTACTGCCACCCCACTGTTGAGGAGGGAGAGCCAGCAGCAGCAGCAGCAGCAGCAGGAGGAGGAGGAGTGACCGTTTCCCTCTCCTTGTTTACGTCAGTGTGTGAACGGAGGAATGTCCAAGTTGTGGTCTATTTACAAAACAGCTCTTCTATTACTTTGCCGATGACATGCTAAAAATAGTTGTTGCGTGATGGGTTTTTTTTTCTGCTCAGACTCATTCAAACCTGAGGTGAAATCCTTCTCCTATATGTAAATGTTACACTTATTTTCCTGCATATTTCTACTAAATTAATTAAACTGAAATAAAAAAAAAAAAAAAAAAAGTAGTTTTTTCCCCTTCCTTCATTAGAAGATCAACACAACATGAGGGGGGGAAAAGAGTCACAAGACACTCAGTACTTGTTTACATCCTTTCCTGTTACGCGTCCCCATTTAGGTCAGTGTGCTGTCAAATCATGCAGCCGCCCAAATATGACTTCCACTCAGAAAGGAAAAAAGGAGCAGGACTGAAAGGGATGTGATAACAATGCAAGCATACAGTGCACAGTTAAAGAGGGGGGAAATAAATTGGCTTACGATTTTTCCAAAGTCAAAATAGCCTCTTTTTTCTAATTATTTAAAACCTGTTGAAAAGGGGTCATGCAAAGAAACAACCTTGCAAGAAATAATAAAAAAAAAAAAACTCAGAATACTTGTATCTTGATTTCCAGTTTTAACACCCTGTGAGCTGAAACTTGATACAACTGTTATGTTATGATTAATTATCTCGTTATTTTGCCCCACAGAAACGTTGGAAACAAAAACAGTTTTTCCCGTTTGTGCTCACTCTCTTTTGCTTCCACCACAAAATATGAGCCAAATCACTCAAATATAGTGCTATTTGTTTTCCTGCTAATGCAATAATATGACTATTCCCCTTTAAACGCAGCATTTATCTGTGAAGTTTCAGCAGAGCATCACTCACCTCAACCTTCCCTTGCCAGAATATCGGAGAAACCTCCATAACTGACCTGACACCTGATATGAATATAAAAGTTGGTAATGACAAACAACAATTCCATACAATTGGGTAATTGCACACACAAAACAAGTAGAATTGTTTTATCATTGATTTATGTCAAATGAAAATAATTTCACCCAAATCTTATACACTGGCCCTTTAATTAAAATCAAAAACTGCAACAGCATTTTTTTTGTGAAGTAACCCTTTAACAATACAACCTGCTCTTACTTATTACTTACAATTGATTATTTCCCCTCACTGTGAGCCAGAATTGCCAACTTCAGATAAAGAAGGTAAAAGCTTGGGGAAAAAATGCTTGTGCTGAGCTGTATGGTATAGACGCTGTAAAAGACAGGAAACCTCTGTGCCCAGTAGGGGTCAATGTTGCACTTCAGTTCCTCAGTCTCAGGCTTATCTCATGTGGCTACACCACATGGTGAAAAACCACTGGTGAACTTGATTTCTTCAGCTATGTTTAGTCATGGATAAGTAATCCTTTGTAGTTTTGATATTGACCAGGATATTCTAAATTGATTAAAGTGAGATTATAGCTATAACATCCTGATATATAAAGACTTTGATTTATGGGAATATGGGAAAATAATCTATATTAACAAGCGGTATTCATTTTCCTTTAACATAACAGGCTCACAGCAAGACATGCATTGACACAGTGCTGAAGTGCGGTAAAGAACAGACAGAAGTCAAAGTGAAAAAAACAGATCTTTAATCTGTTCTAAGATTGAATTTCACACAAGTTGTATATATATATAAAAAAAATCAAAACATTTATGACAGGTATTTCCTACACATTCAAAATTAAAAACATAAGGGGACAGCTCGGGTCAGTTTACATTTACTGTTCATATGTATCTGCAAACAGAAAGAGAGGATAACCCTAAGAAAAAACTGTATTTCACTCAAACGTTTCCTGTCCGTCGCTGGAAAGAGGAGGGCGTTCTGCTCGTCACCGACGTTTAATAGCGACCTGTGAAACAAAACAGTCATCAGAATAAATTTCAACACACTGCAACCTGTTGGAACAAAAACGTTTGATCATTTAGAAGACTCACGTGGAGAATAAGACCGTGATCTGGACCGAGACCTGTAAGCACCTCTGTAATAGGGAGATGGAGATCGCCTCCTGAAACCGGACAAAACTAACATTTTTCACAACATAGAATATTTCAAGGCACCTGTGAGGCTACAAAAAGACACACTTTAAAAAAAACAAAGAAAAACGATTCATGAATCACAATGACAATCTGGAGGTTTACATCACCTGTAGGACCTGTGGTAATCCCTGTCATCATAGCGATCATAGCCACCTCGGTCGTATCCACGATCGTACCCACGATCATACCCACGGTCGTAATCGCGTGAATGTCGAGGACCACTGGGACCGCCACTGCCTCCTCCGCTGCTGCTGCCGCCACCACCGCCGCCGCCTCCTCCGCCGCCACCGCTACACAGATACAGAAAATAATTAGTTATATTACAGACTGAGCGTCTGCTATCTGACTGAGCAGGGAAATAAAATGTCTCCTCAACTGCAATTATAGTATTATATATATAATTATAATATATATTATATGATTCTCTCACATATGACTGTAAAGTTCAGGCATTATTATCATGTAGAAGTCAAGTCATGAGTCTCAAATCCAATCAAAAACTTAATTATATTTGATTAATTTTTCTCTTTTCATAAATTCTGGAAATGTACTTTAAAACCAACGTTACATACACATTTCCAACTAACATCATTTCTCATCCACCGTGGACACAAAGTAACTCCTGATCCTCAAATATAGCATAATGGAGGAGCATAGCCCATCTGAGGTGGTCTGCTAAAAGAGAAATCTAAAATAAAGCGGGGTTATGTAAACGAAACTCATAAATGTAAATATGCAGATGGACTTACTATGTGGGTCGTCCCATGTAGATTCCAGGAGTTGGGGTGTGAGGTCTCTTTGTGATGGAGAAGTCTACTCTGATCCTACGACCGTCCAACTCCATGCCATTGGCTCGCTCCTTCGCCTGGCAGCAGACAAAATCATGATATGAAACCCACATAATATTTCAGGAACAGGTTTGGCAGGAGGCATTTGCCTATTAATATCTTACCTCTCCAGCGTCATTTGTATTCTCAAAGTAAACAAAGGCAAAGCCCCTGGAGCGACGCGATTGCTGGTCATAGACAATGCTGACGTCTGCCAGGGGGCCATATTTAGAGAAGACCTCCCTCAGATCCCTCTCTGTGGTGTACAGGCTGAGGCCAAACACTCCAAGGCAGGCGTTTGGATCTGGATTAGTCTAGTTTTAATAACATTTTTGTACAATTAAAAAACAAAAATCAAACTGCTGAACAATCACAGTGTTAAGCAACTAAAATGGACAGATTCACATTTGCAACAGGAATTGAGTTTATAAAAGAGCAGCCATTGAGCTTACCCGGTTTCCTATATGTCTGCGGCGATTGGACATCGGTGAGTGGCTATGACTCCTACTCCGACGCTCTCCACTGTAGGACCTACTACTACGAGACCGCCGATGATGGGACCTGGAGCGAGAACGGGATCGGCTGTAGTGTTTGCGCGACCCACGGTGGGAATTGGACCTGAAAGGTTAGGTAAAAAAAATTTTTTTACACTTCCACAATGACATATGGCTATTTAAATACAAGTATTTACAGACAAACATGAGTTTTTGTTTCTAATGTAATCACAAAAAGACACAATTACCTAGATTTTGACCTGGACTGAGAGCGAGATTTGGAGCGGCGGTGGCGGGAGCCTTCCTTGGAGGCTGGTGATCGAGCTGGGGAGCGGCTTGCAGACTTTCTTGAGCCTGGTGGACTAGCGCTCCTGGAGGCAGAGCGTGACTCCTGAATGGATCACACACACACACATACACACATATATCTCGTCAGTACCAATGCAAGGACAAACTGAGAAAATTTGGTAGATATTAGTATATGATTAAGAATTAAGAATATTCTGTTAGGATTACATAATATGGCAGAATTTGTGATTGTGAAGTAGGAAAGCAGGCTAATGCTAATTTGTGTGCTTATACATATACTAAACATTAACATAATGAATCCAACATTAATTTGAGTAAATAAATTGTCAACATGATAAATAACAGTTACAACAAAGATTGAATCTGTGTGTTGTATTTAATAGAAAAACATGCAAGCATTTGACAAACAGACAAGAAAATTACTTGGCACAGTGGTCTTATGCAGATTACTTCCTTAACTTCATTTCTTTAACTTCATTACTTCACATTATTCTTCTTTCTTCAAATGTCTTACATCTTCTTACTTCCCACATCTCACATACAGCCCATACTTCTTCCCTCGCCATGCTTTTGCATGCATTCAACAATTGTGCTTCACACATCTGAACTTCATATTATTGAAAACAATGTGGACATGAGACTTCTGCTTTTTCTTGGTCCAACCTTAACCTTTATGAAAAAGAAAAGGATGAAGACTACAATTAAATCTGCAACCTCATTGAACGATTCATACGTTATATAATCTTGCATATGATATACAAATGGTTTCACTTTCAGTGGTTCTTCATTCACTGCTATGTCTGATCAGCCACTTAAAATTAAGAAGCAACGTCAAGGTGTATTTGTGTGAATATTACGCAAAACTGAAAGGTGAGCATGTGAACACATGTTGATCCGATTGTTTCCATTTTGGTTGTGTGACAACAAGGCTGTCTGCACATCAAGATTACCGAAAGAAACAACGATCATACTTTCAGTCACAGATTAGTACAAAACAAGGATTACATGATCACATTTAATTTTGTGTCTTTCATCTCCAGTATGTAAATTGTGTTAATACACATGCACAAAACCTGTGACTTTCAAGACATCAATAGTACACTTCAAACCACTGAATGTGAATGGCTGCTAAACAGACTATTATATTAATTTTTGGCTTTAAAATTACCCAACCCTCCTCAAGATTTTTGCTGTCACTCATTTGCTTTTAATTGCATCCTTGATTAAACTAACTCATTGATTGTTATAAACTAAATAGTTTCCCCATAAGGCAATACAACCACATGACACTAGAAAAAACTAAAACACAAAGTCCAAATACACTGTATATCTCCTCTTGGGCTGCAAGTTGCAACCAAAAGTTATGTTTTCATAATTAGTCATTTGTTTTGGTCGTACAATGGTGAGTTGAGTTGTCAATTAATGGTTGCAGCCCTACCCTCCTTCCAGACTGAGCCAAATCTGACCTTTCTGTATATTTCTTGTTGGGCATGTGGCAATAACTGCATTTAAAGCAAAATTTAAATGAGCTCAAAAGAAATCTCATTCAAATCTCGCTATACCACAATGCATATATGGAGCAACAGTGGTGTGGTTTTTCAAATTCACTGAAAATACTTTTATCTATGAATTTAACTCACTACTAACTGCATTAAGATGTTTCTAGAATTCAGGAGAACAATAAAATGCAAATTAAAGCCTGAATGAGGGAGGGCTGCAACTGATGCATTTTATTATACATTTTTCATTATTCAGTTATTTCTTTTCTTAATCAAATGAATAGTTGTTTGGTCTATAATATTTCAGTGGTTGTCAAACCACAAACAGATAGTGTTTTGTTTTGTACACAAACAGTTTGTCAAAATAATGAGTTGAAGCCTAATGCAAATGGGTGTGCAAAAATCTTGAGGCTTTTTAATTGTTGAAATGTTAAACGTTGTTATTGTTTGACACAAATGACCACGCTCGTAATAACCGAAACCGCAGTGAAAGATTAATCTTAGCGTTAGCAAACATATATCAACATCTCCCCATCGATATACTACATGTAATTTAAGGAAACGGTTAAATAAAATTGTTGTTATTTTAAAGAATCAAAGCTCGGAAACAAACACAGACTGCAGATATATCCAGAGCCTGAATATCCAACATGCTTAACAAGTCCGCCTGCTTTTTTTTTTTTAGAACATTATGTAACGGCGTAGCAAAAATAACCTTGCGGAAAATTCAAGCGGATAGTCAAGACCAAATATTTCATTATGACTATCTACCTATTAACGGGTTAGTTTTCCAATCACTGGCTCGGCTGCTTAATTGTGTAAACTTCTTTAATCTACGCTTGTATACTCGCATTGGGCCCTAACGCCTAGCTACATGGCTAACAACGAAAAAGCTACCGCCAACCACCTAGCTAACAATTGTTACCACACGCTAAGGATTACTGTACAGCTACCCGGAACACGCATCCATAATACATATTTATATACTTAATCGCAGTATAATTATCATACGCTTATCATAGATACACGCACATATGATGAATGAATAATTATCCGACGTGAACCGCGGGGTGGAGCTAGCTAGCGAACTAACGTTAGCTTACCAGCATTAGCCAACACGCAACCTATTTTAGCTTTAAAAAACCAACAACTGTAACGGATAACGTCTGCACAAAGATTATACGTACCCGGTCTTTGTTTTTATCGCTCATTTTTATCGACAGCGAATTAATCAACGTTAGCTGACTACAGACCACGGTGTCTACGTGTGTGAGCAGCGGCTGCAGCGACTTTAAACGGTGGCTCCTCCCATGTGGTGGACACAGATGCGAAAGGAAGCGTGCATGGTATGCACGGCTTAAAGATAGAAGCACATGAGTATAAAGACCAACAAAAACATCAAAGTATTATTATTATTACTAATATTATTATTACGTGGGAAAAAATGAATGCATGCTTAAGTCATTATTGTGAGATACTAAGTCCTAAATTGTGTGTCCAATAATTAAATACATAAAGATAATGAAGTAATAATGTTATCCTATTTCGAAATGATGACTTAGTATCTCATAGTTATGAGATGTTAAGTCATAATAATGATATAGTATCTCATTATTAATAAATAATGAGATGGTATAATTGTGAGTTTATTTGTTGTTAGGTTATTTTTTTATACCTGTTTTGTTACACATCAAGGTAAAACAAAAACAAGACAGTTTATTTGAATAAATAATGTTACCAGTTATTACAATATTTCTCTAAGGATCCATGATAGTCTTTTAAAAATATATATATATATATATATAATAATTCTCTAGTTTAGAATTCTTGAAACTTGAAAGTGTTTGAAAGTGCATTTTGTTTTAAAGATCTGATCATACTTTTATTCTGTAACACTGCATATTTTAATCATAATGGAAGCCCTAATTTGAAGTCCATGGCTGCAAGACACACAGAAAGTAAAACAGTAAGCATAACACATCGTGTTGCATTGGCTTTATTTAAAGAGAGCAGAAGCTGAGAAGGAGGCAGAAACAGAACAAACACATTCACTGTGTGCATGCTGTGATTTAAATGTCAGCCGTACGCACATGAGAAAACAATTTACTTCTGGTCCAGAAGTAAATTATCACAGTGCTTAAATACTTGTTAGAGAAATGCTGTTTTAAATTTTTTAATTGCCCATTTATTTCATTTTATTATGGCAGTTTCACAGATTGTTCTAAAAAAAAAAAATGACTGAACTCAATCTAAAAATACAGACTATTAATTGTGATAGTGTTTTAAATATACTCATTCAGCTAAAAATGTATGTTTGCCACAAGACTATAGCACTTATCACCTGAGAGCACATTCAACACATAAACTGAACTAACTAACTGAAACTAGGTTAACTCTCTGGATCCAGTTACTCATTGGCACCTATAAACAGAATGAAAAGAAAAAATTATAAATCATTCATTTTTATTGAATAAATATTATGTCAGTTGGTCTGAGGTCACCTACCACAGTTATAAAGGACGTTAATTTTATGAAGATCTAGAGCACTCGGTCCATCTCGCTGGCCAATAGGAATGTAAGGATCTGGTTTGGGGATGATCGTTGGTCCACCGTCTTCAGAGAAGGCATACCTGGATTAAAAAACAAAACAAATAAATGATATGCTCCAGCACACACAAAACACACAAAAACCCTGTTATTATTATGTTGCCTCACAGAGCAGCATACCTTCCATAATGCATGACGGAGTTGTAGTCATACGGGCTGTTGAGATTGTTTGTCAGCTGTTTCCTGAAGTTGTGAATGCGGTCTGGTAGAGCACAAAAATAAAGGACATTTGATTGATTGACCGATTGTTGTGTCATACACAAACGTGGATTCCAATATTCCAATACATTTCAACTCATTACAAAAGTTACAGATTGTTTTACAGCTCTGTTTTAAACCTTAGAACACAGAGCATTTAGCCTGCTTTTCTCCATTACTATATTAAAACATAAGAATGTGCAATATAAAGTAACTTATATACTTTTTTTCAGCACAACCTAAAGGCAATCTGATTTTTTTTTGTCCATTTTTGCAAATTTACCAAGAAAAATAAGTCAAATTTGTTCAATTTCAAAGTTCGCTTGGCTCGTTTTTTTTGAACAAAGTCTATTTTGTGACTACTGCACAATTACCACTACTGCATTTTTTCTTTAAAAAAAAAAATGGAATATAGAATCATAATCATAACTTGGTTTCAAAAACTAAAGCCTGACTATGTGATCTATAAACACACACCCCCAGGATGTCCATATAAGGAGCTGTGTATTATTCCCACAGCAATTTACCAAGGGTTCTCTTGGGTTAACTAACTGGGTTAAACTGCTATAACCAACAAGCCAATCATCAGCGCACACAAAAACAAAATAGACATTTGACTAAAAAGAACATTATGTATGTCATCATAAATAAATAGAACAATACAAAACAAACCCTCACCTGGCATGATGTTGTTCCATACAATTGTAACATAGTGGTCTCGGTCAGAGCGGGACTGCTCATGGACGAAGCCAAGAGCGTGCATGAACTCGTGGGAGGCCACTCCTGCCCACATGCATCCAGGAGTCTGCAGCGACAACGTTTGGCTTCCCCCAGTCTGCCCGAGAAATGACCAGCAGCTTGGAGAACGCAACAAAATCACACGTTATAAATGCAAAAAAACGCAGTAGAATAATTAGGTGCAACATAGTCAGAATCACACTCACCCATATCTTGGCTGAACGTCGAGGAAATTACCCTCATGAGTGCGTGGAACAAATTTGATGCACGTTCCAGCGGCGATGTCTTGCATCCCGGTTTCTATGGTGATTATGTCCATGTCGTCTAAAAGAAAACATGACCCAAAATTGTTCAAACTGAACCTCTAAAATACAAGTTTGCTGCATATAAACTCATACCATATAGTGGGGAGATGATGTACGGAACATAAACAAATCCATCCACAGATTTAGGCCACAGACAGGAGTTTCCAGGGCAAGTTATTGCACTCTGTAAGTGTGAACTGGCAATATCGCCTTCTCTGAATGTCACGCCTCGAGGCGCTCGCAGCCCTTTTACGAGAAAAAAAACCACAAACCTGCGTTGGTACATGATACGAAACAGGCTCCATTTTTGGCATAACTTGCTGACTACTTACTGCTGTTGACTGCCAGGATTTGATCCATCGCATTTATGTCATCAAAGTCATCATCTACATTTAAAGAGAAATAATGATAGGCTTCCTCTGTTTTGCATAGAAAAAAAAAACACCATAAAAAAAATGTTGTCAAAAGATTTGATATTTACATGCATGACGAAGTGCACTTAAATGTTTCTTTCTTGCCAAGAGCCCACCTGAGTATTTCCTTTTCAACCTCACTTTGCCCTCATTTACTCCTGTGGAGTTCTGTAACACAAAGTTGTGCACGTTAAAAGAGTTTGGCCGCGAAATGTAATAAATCGAAAATATTGGTACTGACCTTAACAGGTAGAAGGTACGCCGGGGTCAGCAAGCCAGAGAAGACACAGAGGAGGATCATGGTAGAGTTCATTGTGGGTCACTTTGGTAAACCACGATCGGTCTGCGGTCTTCCAGTGCAAATGAGCTCCTCACACTCCACCGAATCTATATAGCCACTTCTCCTCCTCTGTGCCCTGTACTGATTGGGCACATGTTCTATGATGAAGCGAGATTAAGACCCCCTCATCAACCCCCCCGCGTGTGTGTAATTTAGTCAAGTCCACTGCTGAGCCCTAACAGGTGGTCCCGCTGCTCACCCTCACTTGCGCCCTGTATTTATCGTACGTCAAGATTCAGCACTTTTGTGTGTTTTGCTGCTGGACGAGAATAACTGCCCGCCCCGTCACAGACACACCAGCAATTTGTGTCTGACAGACCTGGCAACCGGTGATTTAGTGATAAACTCAGCTGATAACTGGCTTGACGGCAATCATTTTGTCATATAAATATAAAAACAGATCAGGATCCTTCTCACCAATATTATATTTATTTTTTTATCCCTGCATGGGGGCACATTTAAAAGGCAGGGACACAGGGGAGAACTACACTGGATGTGAATTTCAAATATTTGGTTGCAGCAAATGCTGAAGCCTTATAACACTGCTGTATTTGAGTTAAAACGTTCTTAAACCCTTTAAGGTTCTACTCAACCATTTGGTCAAGCACACTTTAAGTCGCTATATCTAATTGAAAAATGCATCAAGCTGAACTCACTAACACTAAATGAATGTGACTTGTTCTGAATGTTGTACTTTATGAATTATGAAAACCAGGTTTATTATGAAAAGACGTCTCAACCGTTTGGTAGAGGCCTGTATCCAAAATTCCGTAGGGTCTAATTTAAAAAAATAAAAAATATTGATTGTCATTATTGTTATCATAAGTAAATAAAAATAAAATACAAAATGCAAAGAAATAATTTTTCCTTTGATTTTTTTTTGGTGCATACCTTAAAGG
Organism: Microchirus variegatus; assembly: GCF_963457635.1. Taxonomy (NCBI): domain Eukaryota; kingdom Metazoa; phylum Chordata; class Actinopteri; order Pleuronectiformes; family Soleidae; genus Microchirus; species Microchirus variegatus. The sequence goes on from NC_139823.1 coordinate 7,368,075, forward strand.
GTTAAGCTATTTATCAATCCATAGTATAGAAACCCATTTTTACTCATTTATGGAATAATGTAAACTGTATATAGTATGTAGTGGCACTTGGATGACAACTTCAAGCTAAGTTATGAGGAATGTCAGTGTCAGTGTCTCAACCTGTTCAAAATCTGAAAACTCACACAATTGCATTCACACAGAGGAAACGATCACAGAAACGTTTATTTTGAAATGTCTTTAAGATATAACAGCAACGTCTTATATTATATTAGCTCCCAGTGCACTCCTGCTTCCCCTCCACTCCTCTCCAGTCTGGTTAATAATCGTCCGTGTCAGCTGTGGGAAAGAAAACGTAAGGAATTAAACACTCGATGGAGACAAACGTCCGGCGTCCGTCTGACAGCAGGTTTGGTACCGACCGCATTCGTAAAGCTTGTTGATCTTCAGCCTGTCGATGTGGCTGAGAGTCGTCACTTGGCCCAGCTTTGTGTCTTTGCTTTTCTTCGGAATGATGGTCGGCTCCCCATCCTGAGAGTAGGCATACCTAAACGTATACGTATGTACTATAATTACAAATACGTGAATGAGATTGTGCAGCGATCAAATCAATGTTACACTGACTTACATTCCAAAGTGCATGATTGAGCCATAATCATATGGCAGGTCCAGATTGTCCGTCCTGAATTTCTCAAAATTCCTTAAACGATCTGTTGGGAATGGAAACGTACGATGTGAGGCATTTCACTTCTCTACATGTGAAAACTGGCACTTAAACACGCTTCATTATAATAGCTTTTGTGGAGACTTCATGGCCCAATGCCACCCCACTCCCCCCCTTCCCGCCCCCATGGAAATTACCCCTCCAAATGTTTGGCCACATGATGGTGACATAGTTGTCCCGGTCGAAGCGAGACTGCTCGTGCACAAACCCCAGGGAGTGCATGAACTCGTGGGAAATCACTCCAACTTGGACACAGTCAGGGATCTGGAGGGACACGGTCTGCCTCCCGCCACGTGAACCGAGGTAGGACCAGCACCTGCATTTACAACCACAAACACATACATGGAGACACTGAGCGTATGATGATAAAAAAAATTGGAGATTTTTTTTTAAATAAAGTCTGCAAGGTTATGAAATAAAGATGTTCTCACCCAGACTTTTGCTGGATGTCAATGTAGTCTCGCTGGTGAGTCCTGGGCACAAATCGCACACAAGTTCCCTTCTCTATGTTCTCCATCCCTTTCTTTATCTGCTTTGTATCAATTTCAGCTGTTGATTTACAAAAAAAAAATCATACAGAATTATAGTAAAATAGAAGATGTGAATAATAACAGAGATAAAAGAAGCATACTGTAGTCGGGTGACAGCTTGTATGGAATATAGACGTGTCCGTCCACGGACTTTGACCAGAGGCAGCTCCGTGCAAAGCAGACTTTGGAGCGTCTTCCAGCAGAGACAGCGATGTCTCCCTCTCTCAGGCTGGTGGAGCCATCAATGATTCGAGAAGCTGGGGCAAAAATCACTTAGCATCAGCATTAGAGACTAAGACAACATGTGTTACGGTATAAATTGTGTGCAACTTACCTTGGAACTCATTCGCTTTAATGATTTCATCCATTGCTGTCCCAACAGCATCCGCCTGACGCTCTTAAAAAGAAGAAGAATATTAGTCAGTGTGTGTGTGTGTCTTTACTGCACTCATGCTACAATCTGATGTACTCTACCTTTATAGCCAACGGGTCCCCATTTTGGGCTGAACAGAAAATTCTGCAAAAACGGCAAAGTCGTATGTGATTCCAAAAAAAAAAGGTTGTTAAACCTGTAAAATCCAACCCCAATGCATATGCATATTTACCTGAGTGTGTGCGGCTGAAATAGTGGAGGAGACCATGCACAGGAGGATAATCCGCTCCATCTCGGCTGCTCAGTGTGTCCGTCTGTGTTGCCATTTTACTTGCAAACGCTTGGCTTTATAAGTGTCCCCAATCACTGTCCTGAGATAACACCCATGATTATCTCAGGGTAAATGACACGGTTCTGCGAGTGTTATTTATTTGAGTGAGTTTAATCCCCAAATTAGTTAGATTCTTTCACAAACAACAGCTCCAACAGTAGGATAATGGGAGGTCCCACTGTGTGTAATAACAGCTTCAATTCAATCACTAGTTTCAAATTAAATGTTTTAATGTGTGGCATCTATCCATGGCAATTTAAGGCTTTGGTCGTATGATTCACTGACCAGGAGTACTGTTTTCTTCCTGCTGAAACTAAGCTTACCAACACTTTACATGCACTGATATTCTAGTATTATCCGACAATATGTGACAGTAACAAAACTTCACTTTTCTATATCTAACAATAGCATGGCAACAACTCAATGTATTTAGGTTGTAGACATGGTCAAAATGACCTGTTCATGTTCAAACCCAGCATCAGTATGGGCTGTACAGGTGACCAGAGCCAGTCCTAGGTATAAGTGAATTAAGCGGCTGCTTGGGGGCCCCTAACCAACCATTTTTAACATATTAACCCTCTTATGACCATCATGATAATCAGGCCACCTGGATTTATTGACCTCCACCAAGGAGGCATATATGTTTTCGCTGGAGTTTGTTTGTTTGTCTGTCAGTTAACTCGAAAACTCACAGACGGATTTGAATGAAATTTTCAAGAAATGTCCGCAATGGAAAAACTGCTTTTCTAGTTTTGACTGTATGGCTGTAGAATTTTCAAAAAAAATGTTCAGTGAGCGAGTGCTTCTGCCTCTTTTTGTCTCTTTCAGGTAACTTTCACTTTCAATATCTGGAAGTTATTCAACCATTTAGGAATTACGGTACTGAGCTACGCTGATGAATCTTGTCTGTGATCGAACGGTCGTTCCGCGGCGGTCCTGAGGGCTACAGAAGGGCTAAAGAAATCTATAATCTATAATCTGTCTTTAGCGACATTCAGAAATCGGAACTAAATCGCATCTGTTCCAAGTTTTCAAAACCAAGGCTCTTCAACCGGTTTACTAGTTTGCAGCAAATGCTGTTGAAATTTAGTAATTTTTCCCCCTTGACATTCGGTATCACAACACTAAGTCACTTTGAAAATTAAAACTAGGCAATTTTACTACCCTCTAATGTTAAAGATTGACACCGATTTGCCATAAATAACAGCTATAATATATTTAATGTAATTTATAGTATTACATTTGTATCAATAACAGACTCCTAAGCTGACGGGAGGGGGCCCAAATCAAAATCAGCTTAGGGACCCCAAAAAGGCTTGGGCTGGCCCTGAAGGTAATTTTAAATGTAACATTGTTGAAGGCGGCTGATTATGATGAATCAGACATGAGAGGGAATGGTCGTTTTTACATACTTATTCTCATTTTCATTTTTATAACATATTTAAAACGATTACTGTGTGATAGTGGAAGATAGGTGTGACAGATGCCATCAATCTCCATGCAATTTAAATCACATGTTCTATTCTTGCTCAAAGTTACACAATTTTTGGCAGGAATATTTTGAGATTATGTCTAAAATAATTAGTATTGCAATTAAGAAATGCCCTTTCATTGCAATATTTGGAGGCCCTCAGAACCGTGCTCTGTTCACCTCTAAACAGATAGACTCCCTAGCTTTTACATCTTCACTAGCACTCTGTCGCCGTTCTACTCCTGTGGAAATCAGATCACGTCCCTGCAGTCTCTCAATGGCTTCAGGATGTCGTGTTTTTTCCTAAAATTGGAAAAGATCAGGGATGAACTTAAAGGTAACTGATCATTTCTATGGGAAATGACAGCCGTTTATAACATTATGTTAACTCACTTAACCCTTTAAGGTACTACTCAACCATTTGGTCAACCACACTTTAAGTCACTATATCTCATTGAAAAATGCATCAAGCTGAACTGTGACTCTCACACTACAAGAATATCCAGGTTTGAGCTCTAAACTGCAGCAAGATCTACTAGCTACTGGTTTAACAACACATCTAGAAACTTGGTCATCAAACGTAAAGTGGATCAACACATTCTTCTTAAAGTGAAAATAAATTATCGCCCGAACAGGGACTTGAACCCTGGACCCTCAGATTAAAAGTCTGATGCTCTACCGACTGAGCTATCCGGGCTCTGCAGGGCGAAATGGAGACAGATAATACAAAGGCGATCATGTTTAAATGATTTAAATTAAACAGAAATGCATCATTGTCGTATTTGCACCCGTCACGTGCCGTGACGATTCCACGGTACGACGACATGAAGTTACCGTCAACACGAATTCACTGCAACAACCAAACGTGTAAAGCTCCGTGTTTGTGGCTACAGCTAATGACGGTGAGACCGACGAAGGAAACAGCGGAAGAAGTTCACCTTTGAGCAGAAAACAATAGTGACGCCGTGTGTTGTGTTTGTGTTTGTGTTTGTGTCGCTGAATTACAGGAGCAGATGAACACATGGCAACAAACTGTCCAGGAGAACAGGCTCAAACTGGAGGTCGTTCAGGAGCAAAGGCAGCGTGTCGAGCAGGAGGCACTTGAATGGTAATGTGGTTCTTTTTGTTCGGTTCAGTCCAAATGTGAACGCAGGCTCAACAGAAACTGGTTCTTCTGTCACTAACTGTTGCTTTCACTCCTGTAATAGTTTTGTTTTCAACAGACCAAACACTGAGAGGCTTGCTGGTGGCAACAAATTATATTTTTTAATTTTTCATATATATATATGTATATATATATTAAATATACATTATAGATTCTATTTATTTGTTTGTAGCATGTTTAATTGATTTGATTGGGACCATGTTAAAAAATGGAAACAAAAGACAGAACTGTGAGATTAAATTCAGATTAAACTCAGAATTAAACATATAATTATGAATAGAAAAGAGAATTTTGAGATCAATATCTGAATTCTAAGAAGAAAACAGAATTCTGAGATTTAAATCAGAATTCTGAGATTAAAGACAGAATTCTGATATTTAAGTCAGATTTCTGAGATTAATGTCACAATTCTGAGGTGAAAAAAGTCAGAAATTGCGTATTTTTATGTTTAATTTGTTTCCCAAACAAATTTCACATGACTCTTCCACATTCCATATTGTATATATTTCCTGATTGTCTACTTTATTGTTGTATTATTTATTTTATTTCATTTAGCTTATTGCCTATTTTACTGTTTTATTTATATCTGTATATCTAGCTCTTGCTCTTCCTCATGCTGTATTTCTTTCCTTCTTTGCACGGAGCATCTGGAACAAAACAATTTCCCCACAGGGATTAATAAAGTATTCTGATTCTGATATAAAAGCCCTTATCAGGTGTAAAAAATAACTAAAGTCAAGTCTTATCTTAGTAAGAACTAAAACCATTGAATTCAGAAGTGATAATACTGTATTTAATCACATCAAATTGAAAAAGATTAGGACTTGTTGAAAGTAAATTAAAGGAATAATTCAGGTTTTATGTGTGGTTGTATGAGGTATGAAGGCTTAGGAGAGCTATGCTTTTGCTGCTTTTGGTCACTGTTTGACTGTATTTTCTGACTGGAAATTTTAAGTTTACACTGCTCACCAGGTACAAATTACAAATGTAAACCCACAGTTAACCATATTTTTGAAAAATATACATTTTGTGGAAAGGGATCACATCCCTTTTATATGATCCATTGGACAGAAGCAGTTCATTCTGTAAAGTTAAAAAAAACCATACATTTGAAGTGTGATGATTTGTGTGTAGTTGTTTATTGTCTAATAAGTTCATCTCTTATTTGCAGCACGAGAAAAACTGAGTGGTGGATGGAGATGAAGATGGCAAATGGTGGAGTTATTGATGCGTTACAGCAACTGGGTGAAATGCTGCTAGAGGAAAAGGAGCTTTCTGAACAACTGAATGGCCAAGCCTCCGAGGACAGGTATAGATTGTTGTGTGTTTCGTGCACAGTAAAGGACGTTTTTTTAAATGTGCAGAACTGCTCTGTTGACTTCCCCGTGTTACAGAAACCTAAAGAGCTATTTAGAGGAAAGGAGTGAGCGTCTAAGAAACAAAGCAAAAAACCTCACTGCAGAAATTTCGGAGGCGAAACAACTTCTGGCAGAGGCCAAAGCTCGTAATGTGGCTGGTAAGGAGAGCGTGGAGGATATCTACATCCTGGGCAACTTCTTTTTGGTACCGTTTGTAATATACTGCCTTTCTTTGCCAACAGCAGGGGCTTTGATCCATTCCTGAACAAGGAGAAATCAAAGCAAACCTACGTGATTCAAAAATGTATGTTTTATTTGTTTTGTAAAGAATCACACTTGTTAATTATGTGCTTAATGTAATATTTATAACTCAATTTGTGTATATATTCTGCTGCACCCAATAAAGTGTTTTCCTTTATGTCACCCTATAAGTACAGGTGCCAATAAATTTGTACATTATAGTATTTAACAAACAACATAATATTTTCAAATTATGCATTTAAAAAAAACATGCTTGCATTTGACGTGTGCGTACAGTGGAGGGATTTCTGAGATATTCTGTAGACCTATCTCTGTAAATTGTAATTTAATGTGAGGGCATATAGTATAGAAACAATTATGTGGTTCACAAGTGACAAAGTGTCCTGAAATCATTAAAAAATGCATTTTTTACTACAGTTGAGTAGACATAACATTAAATGAGAAAATCGTGTTATTCTTACAGCGATAAGTCAGGGTACACTCACATTATACACTGCTTCGCCTTTTTATCCCTTGTGACACGTTGAGGCTTCCGTAGTTTATCATGACTGGATGAAGGAAATAGAGGAAACGTGTTTTTCTAACGTAGGCTGAGACACTTCGGGTCCAGTTAGCTGTCTTTCTTCTGTTGTTTCCACTCACGGTACTGTTGTCACATACATCCCAGCATATAATTCCGTTTGAAAACGTGGATGTTTGACGTTTGCTGTTGTTTTCATCCTCGACGCTGTACGACACACGGTGAAACCTCACTCCTCCGGCTGACATATGTTTATGGTAAGCGGCTATTTTTAAGTTAGTAAGTAGTTGTTACTCGTACCATAATCTGCCATTGACTTAAAAATGTGTTATTAAGGGTTGCCAAACTAACGACACATTTCACCGCTAGTGACGTTAGCACGACACGTGTTTGGTCAAAGGACAGATTCAGGCTAAGTGACTTTAAACTCAGCTTTAATCATTGTGTTCGATCGATTTATACTGCCTGTGACGTAATGTGTGTTTTTTCAGTAACGGACTAGTGTAGTTCATAATGCTTGGGCAAAATATGAACATGAATATGAATAATTTCACGATTATCCATACCAAAATAACCGTATTTCGCGATAGACCATCTGACCGTCACCGCGTCAGATGGAGCACTACAAGCTCGACTGGCAGATAATATTGCAATAAAACAATGTATTTAAGTAAAGCACACTGAAATCACGTGACCTTACATTGTGGTTGTAAACGAAACACGCTCGAGATCATTTAAAAAGTGAAAAACAGGTGGCGCCCCCTTGTGGAATTTTCAAGTTAGAGAGCCTTTTTTTAGTGAACTTTTAACAATATTTCACATTTCACGTTATTGCAAGCGCTTCTCATCATGATTCGTGATACAATATTACCATCTCTGTTTAGTGTCTGCTTTGAAAATTGTTTTAAAATCCATCATTGTTATTCCACTTCTAATTATTCCATAAATGATGTCATGCAGGTATGGGAAAACCCCTGTAAGTAAAAATCAAAACATGCGGTAATAGTGTGCCGTTAATTTCCTAGCCATGCTGAACAAAGGTATTCCATTGAATTGTATCAGACAGAGGTTTTCCATGGGATGAATGGGGTGCGAAGATCAGAGACATTAAGATCAGAGACATTTGCAGATATAAGCAAATATCAAAGACGTATATCTGTTTTTGATCTTAACCTGTCTTTGACCTTTATACTTAAGATCAAAGGCAGATGCAATTTTACTGACTTGAGGTTTATCTGTTTGTTTTGCCCCAAAGTCTGGTAAATCAAACCTACAGTGATGACGACTTGTGTTGACCAGCGCTCCATCTTCGATCTTTGCCCAAATGATGAGGCTCTGCTTGGACTGAGAGAAGTGAGGACTTTCCTGAAGCCATCTGCCAACACAGAGCTTGTCCCCCCTGGTATGTACATATATATATATACATATATATATACATATATATATATATATATGTACTGTATATAAACTGCAGCTCTTCTGTGCTCTGACTTTCTCTTTGTTTAACACATAGACCCTAGCACAGTGTTGGAAGACAAACGCGTGGAGGATGACGGACGGCGAGAGTGCAACTTGGCCAAAGAGGTGTCGGACAAGATGGTCTGCTCAGCCTGCAGGTGTCCCTTCATCAGCCGCGAGGAGCAGGTGATCGTCGTCGGAAAAACGCTCCTCGTTGTTTTGTTCAAATAAAAGATGCTAACGTGATGATGTCTTTTGGGTCACCGCGTCAGATGGAGCACTACAAGCTCGACTGGCATCGCTTCAACTTGAGACAAAAGTTGGCAGGGTTGTCACCCGTCACAGCGGAGGAGTTTGAGAGGAAAACTGGAGCTGGTGAGAAAGTCTTACACATCTAGCACAGCATGTAAAAGGAGTGTAAGGGTAACAGCTAATTGATTTTCACTCATCTCTATACAGGAGACATGTCCAGTATCTCAGGCTCAGAGTCTGATTCCGAGGAAGAGAACTCGAACAGCGATGGTGGAGGAGCAAGCAGTAACGCTCCAGGCACAGACAATGACAGCTCAATTGAAACTGGTTCAATTACTTTTCGGCTCTCTAGCAAAGTGGTTTTCCAGAACTTAGTTGGACAGTATCTATCGGTCCATCGCTGTATTCTGCCGGGGAAGGTGAGATTCAGCAGGTTCAGTCATTGACAAGTGTTGAACTTCTCACTTAATCCTAACTCCATGTTTTGTTCTTGCAATCTTTTCAGGCGAATGATGAGCTGGATGCAGGATCCTCTCTCATGGCTTTAAGTAGAAAGACGGTGTGGGTCATTCTCATGACAGGTGGAGGCCATTTTGCTGGTGCTATATTCCAAGGGTAAGCAGAATGTGTTTGATATCTGTGCTTTAGATTCCACATTATCCACAATGAGCGAAGAGCCATCGAGCTGTATTTGTGTTCCAGAAAAGAAGTCCTTCAGCACAAGACTTTCCACCGATACACGGTGCGAGCGAAGCGCGGAACCGCTCAAGGACTGAGAGACTCACAGAATCGCAGCCACGCGCCGAAGTCTGCCGGGGCTGCTCTGAGGCGACACAATGAGGCAGCTCTCGTCAAGGCAAGATTATCATCTGTTCAACTGTTTTGGTTATACTAATGCTTAATAATGTTTGTTCAACGATCCACATATTCCTAGTTGGGCCCTATCTTTGTGTAACCTGTGAGGGCATTAATCCTCCTCCATGAATAATTTATGTATTTTTACGGTAGTTTCAGTTCATGGTTGAGTTGCGTTACTATTCGTTTTAATGATGCAACAGCATTTAAAAGTGTTATGTCCTTTATTTAATTCATATTTAATTCATATTTGCACTGTATTTGTTGCACTCGAGCATTGGCATTTCATTGAAAATGTCATGATTTGTTTCTTATTGGATAGAATAAAAAATAAGCGCCTGTAGCTTTAAGGGGACTGGGGTTGATTGCTGGATGGGAAGTTCACTCAAGGTGTGGGATGGATTGAGATTCGGAGGAGTTAACGTTTTTTGAATAAGCGATAAGTGTCCATATGTATGCTTTTTCTTTTGTAATTTTTGTCGAATAAATCTAAAAACATAAGCTACTGTGGAGGACACTTTTTCGGGAACACTCGTCAGCCATAAACTCTGGTTTTTTACGTAAACAGGCTGTTCAGACTTAATATGGTTCTTAATTTACAGACTAGTTAATGTAAAAGTTTGTGACTCTTTTTTTGCAGGATATTCAGGATCTCCTTGTAACCTGGGCCGAACACTTGAAGGAGGCCTCGGCAATATTCCTACGAGCCCCTAGCTACAACAAGAGCATATTCTTTAGCGGTCGGCCAGCACCTTTTGACAAGAAAGACCCCAGGATCAGCACGCTTCCCTTCCCGACGCGCAGGTCAACGTTTCGAGAAGTGCTGCGCGTACACGGGATGCTCTCCACGGTTCATGTTTATGGTGAGCTGAATAACATACTCGGGGAGTAATGACATGTTGTCTGCTCACTGTCATACAGCCAAAGGTATAATCAGAAATATCTTAATGCAGGGAGAGACACAGACATGTCTGCAGTCTTCAGTCCATCCAAAAAGGTGTGGAAGAAAACTGTCAAAGCGGTGGAACCGAAAAACTCCGATCCAGAGCCAGGTAAGTTTAACATGTTTGGATTTAAAGTAACTGTAGATTAACTTTACTTATCATGAAACCCCTTTTTTGGCATCAGCAGAAGAAAACCCAGACAGCTCAGATAAAGAGGAGGGTGGAGACATCCAGCTACACATGGAGGAGCTGACATTAGGAACCCTGGACCTCAGGGAATATGAAATCTGTCCTCCCAGACACAAGAAGAGGAGGAGGAGAAAGAAGGAGGGAGCCAAAATGCAAACTGATGGTAGGTCAATTCCAGTGAGCTGTCACGTACGTGGACATAGCTACGTCACAGGAACCAATAGGAATGCTTATTTCTCACTTAAGAGGTTCAACAAAGGTTCATGAAATTCCATATCGATCTGTGACAGCATTGAGTAATACAGAACAAGGTTGTTATAGTTTTGACATTTTAATTCGTTTTTATAAAAAAATTCTGTTTGCTTTTAAAAAAAATTCTGTTTAGTTTTAGTTATTTCAACAAATGATTTAGTTGATTTAGTTTACTTTTTATTTTTAGTCTTAGTTTTTCAGGTATGGCGAGAAAGCCTTGACTTGTAGACGCTGAAAAGGATGAAAGAATGTGTGACACCAAATACGGATTATCAAATCCTTTAATTTCATTCTTTAACATTTAACACCTGCAGGTAAATCCAAAGTAAAACTTCAAATGGTCTGTATTCCAGAATTAAGTTTGGGAAAAACAAAGATGAAGCTGAAATTATCTATAATTCAGTTTAGTTTGAGTTAGTTTTGCTTTGTTCATTGCAGTTTTTATTTCGTTTTCTGTTAACTAAATTATATTTTCACTGCTAGTTTCAGTATTAGACTTAGTTTTCGTTAACTATAATAACCCTGTTACAGAAGCAGATGATCCAGAAGAGGTGTTACAGGGGCCTACACCAACAGAGGGCGCCACTCAAGAGACACAAACGAAAACCAAGGGAAAGAAGAAAGCACAGAGCAAGAAACAAGTGGAGGGTGAGTCGAAGGTCTTTTTCTTACCATTTCATGGCTCTCTTCACAACTCATAATCTAGCTTCCTGTGTCTTCATAGAATCTGTCGATGATGAGTCTTGGGATTATGGCCTGAGAGACGGCCTCTTTACGGCCTGCAAGAGTGGGGACGTGGACACCCTAAGCAGACTGCTGGAGCTAAATGAAGAAACCACTCTTCAGAGTCAAGAGCAGTTGGCGACCGACAACTCAAATGCAAGAGCTCTTCTTAATAAACCCATAGACTCCGCGGGCTTCACTTTGCTGCACGTTGCGACTGCTGCCGCACAAAAGGCAGCGGTCAGGCTGCTCCTAGACGCAGGAGCAGACCCAGCCTGCAGGTATGAAAAACAACAACACACTAATAGATCATCAATTAGAGAGAAAGTGAAATACTTGCACCTTTTTATATCTGCAATATTCTTTTACAGGGATAACAAAGGGCACACCCCGTATATTGTCGCCCCTGACAAAGACACAAGAAGTGTGTTTCGTAAATACATGGGCGAGAATCCTGACAAATATGACTACAGCAAGGCACAGGTGAGAGCTGAAGTAATATCAATCACATGCAAGCTTTTGGTTTATTACTTATAATAATAATTGTTCTGATAAAGTAATGCAATTACAAACTAAAAGCAAGTTCAAAGGTCCCATATTATGCAAAATCAACTTTTTAATCATTTAAATCCCTATATTTGGGACTCTGGAGGTCCTATCAGTAGGCAAAGTGTGAGAAAAGATGACTCACTCATGTGTTTGTGGTCCTCCTCAGTTTAAGTACAGGAGATAAAACACACAATGTTGACTTCCGCGCTCAATGGGACGCCACAATGCGCTAAATTCCTGGCGGAGAGTGCTGGTGAGGGCAACGGCATTCGAAAAACCGGAAGTCCGAGAAAAGTTCCATTCTTGGCTCCACAGTGAAGCACAGAGTCCTACACAAACTTCCAGCCTCAGAGGATTTATCTGTCCAGTGGATACATGTTATATATGACGGCAATGTGCCTGCTAGAGCCTGCAAATGATCACTTTTCCAAATGCTAACTGCTGTTAGCTCCCAGTAGCCTCTCTGGCGGATGTCATTTCCTGTCCCTTTTAGTTTAACTTGGAGAAATAGGGTATAATATGAGTCCTTTAAAAAAAAGTGGGTTTTGAGTGAGTTTTTTACGTTCAACTCCGCCACTCCTCCAGGTGCCCGGGCCACTGACGGCAGAGATTGAATCCAAAAAGGTGGAGAAGAAAAGGGCTCAGAAAGCAGTGAGGAAACAGCGAGAGAAAGAGCAGAAGGAGGAGAAGAAGAAAGAGGAGACGGAGGCAGAGGAAAAGAGAAGGTTTGCGTCGCTGAGCGATCGGGAAAAGGTGAGTTATTGTTGCGTTTTTGTTGTTGTTTTTTTAAAAGAAGAACAGACATTAATGTTCAGTTTGTTTTTTAGAGAGCTCTGGCAGCAGAGAAACGGTTGGCAGAGCAGGTCGCTGCATCAGGAGTCGGCATCTCCAACATCAAGTAAGAGCTACAAGCGCCAACTGAACTGTGCATTCATTCCAATTAATGATTGTTACTCAGAAAATGTCTGCTGTGTGTGTTTTTGTGTGGGTTTCCCAGGAGGTGCTGGTCGTGTGGGGAGTCCTTGCTTGGGAAGGTCCCGTTTCAGTACCTGGACTATTGGTTCTGCACCCCTCGCTGTGTCCAAGCACATCGAAAAGCAAACCCTCTCCCAGGCAAGAACTAACACCCGCGAGGACATTTTAAAAAAACGTGCATAAATGTTCAGTCCTGAAATAAAAGCTAACAAATGACATAACGTGACATAACATGACCTACTGTGATCTCTAATAATCTTAATTATAGTAATTATGAGCATGAAGCTGCTGGTCATTTGAAACTTGTTTAGATCTGGAACATCACATGATTCTGCCTTCGCTAAATCTTGTGTCAAAGATGCTTTTTCTATTAAATTTTTTAACAAAATCTTGCAATTTATCGGTCAGAACTTTCTATATTTAAATAAATGATGATGAAATATCTCGGAAGAAAGTAGTATGGAGTATAATGTGGAATTACATCAGGGGTTTTATTTGCTAAAGCTGAACCAGTGCACCAGATGGGATTAGCTATAGATTGAGTTGAATTACAGAGGACTAGAGGATACCCTGATGATCAAGTATCACTCCATTTTCAAACCAGTGCTTTGGCACTTTTTACATCATATTCAGAGATTATTTATACACGCACTAAATACTAAACCTAAGACATTAAAAGACATTTTACAGCATCTGTTGTTTCATCTTCCCAATCCATTTGTCTTAACCAAGAAAAAGGATCATGTCCTTCATCATGTCCTAAAGCAGACATTCTATGGATTGCCGATGTTCCTTAATCAGCCAAGTCCTTGCAGTATCAGTAAGTTCCTGGAAGTGAATCAACTTAACAAAATTTAAGCCATCATTTTTTTTATCAGCTCAGCTTTTCCTTCTGCGACGTGTTGATATCTTTAGTTTCATCAGTGTAATTACGTCGTCGTTGCATCATTGAAAAAAGAGATACACGTAAATGGAGTTAATGTGTTATTTTTTTAAGAAAAGTAATAAAAGATACAAAAATCAATGCATACAAACTGATTAAATCCAGCAAATTGACTGCAAAACAGTCACCACTTTTTTTAAAGTTAAAAACTCTGCATTGCTTCACATAAGGAATGGAATATGTACAGAAAGAACCACAAAAAGGTATCCGGCAAAATAACATCTATGGCCTGTAACTCTGTTCCACACAGGTTATTTGAATATTTCTCTCATTTTATATTTACAAATGTCGTTCTCTGCGGTGTACTGTTTGGCTGTCACAACTGTCACTGTAAAAATGAAATAAAATCGATTAATTTAATTTAAAAAAGTTCAATTCTCATTCCTAAATTGAAATCTATATAAACTATTATATATATATATATATATATAATATTATATGTACTGCCCACCTTGAAAATCACATGTAGTTTTCTCTGAATAATCCCTAGCATATATGCATATTTTTGTATTTCTTTTCACCAGACAATAGGGGCTTTCTTCACTATTCAAAACAGCTGTTACTGATAAAGTTTTGACTCCACTTAAATCTATATGGTAATGCTCAGGTGGTTTGTGTGCGTGCAGTATAAAATCAGGTGCACTCTGTTATGATTTATCAACAGTGAAATTGAGCTGAGGCCGATCCATGAACAGAACTCGCGCATGCGCTGGCGCCCCCTCCAGCTCCAGCACTGTGATGTTGTTGGCTCGGCTGGTGCTGAGCAAAGATCCCGGGACATAGAGAGTCATCTGAGGGCCTCTGGCTGGCCAGTATCGCCCCAGGTTCACACCATTCACCCAAACCTGACCCTGATAGAAAACAGGAAAAAAAAAATCAACATCAGAGAAGATACAGCCCAGACAGCAAGTACCACGTCCACATTACCTTTCTCCATTCACTAAGTCTGAGAAAAGTGTCCCACGCTAAGCCGTTGGGCTGCAACGTTCCCTTGTAGAAGGTCGGTCCAGCTGAGGCTTCTTTCTGAGGCGGGCGGGGGAGTGACCATAGATAATGCGGCCATCCGCCAGTGATGGCTCCATCGATATCCAGAGGATAGATCCTCCAGTCGGTCAACATGTCTTTACCCAGGAACAGGTTGCTCACAAGGCCCTGCAAGAACACCGTGGACCGTTTACCACCAAGCATTTGAACTCTGAGTGAGTAGCTTTTACACACTGTAAATAAAGAATACTGGGAAATAGTCATTATTTTTTCATGCGTGTTTCATATAATCACAGCTAACAGGAGCAGGAGCAGGAGCGGTGCTAATGCTATATTTAAATATTTATAGATATAATATAATAGATATGACCCTGTGACACTCCTGTGGAGGATAAATCGTCATGTCGACAAAACATGACCTAAGAAAGCAACTTTAAGTTTATTTATCTGTTTATTTGATTTCTATTATCACTATTGCTTTATTGTCTATGTCCTTGTCTTTCAATTTGTACCATCTGCCACCTGTTAAACTTCCACATTGTGACTTATTCCTTTGAGTCTGAAGCTAAAACAAACAAAGTGATACCTTGTAGTCATTGATTTTGCTGCCAAAGTTAACCCTGCCCATGTTCTCGATAAGGATGTCCAATGTGTCCCCCTGCTGTCCAGTGACGTTCATTACCAGCACTTTGTCTCGTTCCAGCAGGCCCTGGAAAACCTGTTCATACAGACACACACACACACACATGTATGTTCGCCAACATAAACGTTTAAAAAAGAACACTTGAAACACCTCTACATGTCATTACACGAGCAAGAATATTTGCCCTTTAACCTGTGATGTTTTTTTCCCCCACATACATGACCTGAAAATGTCATTGGAGTGGACAACAATAGTTCATTGTAAAGGCTTACCCCATTGACGGACACATATGCACGGTCATGAACCCCATTCAGAGGGGAGATAAGTGGCGTGGGCTTTGAGAGGTCCCGGGGCAGCGCGGTTCGATACAGCACGTATCCATAGTACTACAACACAATAGACATATAGACATGTTGCAGACACAACGCTCTAGAAGTTCTCCATGTTTCAAGAGTTTCACCTGTCCCCCCTCCCCTCCCCTCCCCTCCCCTCCCCTCCCCTTCCTGTTGTTGACTCTAAAGAGACACCACCGTACCTGCTTTATCTCTTCAAACGTCAGCGGATTCGGAGATTTGACCGGCCCCAGAGGCGCAATGGTGTTCAAAACATCATTGATGCTTCCAACCTGGAAAAGTTTTTTCTCCCCTTTATTGACATTAAAACTCAGCCTGTTGTGCTCTTTATGAACATGAAATAATAATGCAGTATTACCTTTGTCAGGGTCACAAAGCCATAGGCGAACTTGGGAGTTGCTGGCGGCATGGATCCGGAAGGAATTTCTCTGAACTGCAGAGGAAATTAAAAAATCAGATTTCAGACGTTACCTACAGGTCAACAACTTCTGAGGGAGGCAGAAGTACCTGTTTGATGACTTCTCTGATGGCCAGCAGCTTCTCTGTGGGGTCTCCTGCCTCAGATAGCGGGGCGTCATAGTCGTAACTGGTCACGACGGAGCGATACTTGTTGTCGTGATCGGCGCCTTGAAGAGAAGAGATATACTCAGAGATAGGGGTGGGAATCTTTTACTATCTCACGATTTGATTCTGATTTTTGGGGCTACGATTCGATCCAAATTCGATTTTCGAGTAATAATGATTCATAATGATTTCTGCTTCAATCTATAGGTGTGCAAAGGACGATCCACTACAGTCTGCTTTGCAAGTCTGAATGACAAACGGACATTCTTTTTCAGACTGATTAAGTTTTAAACATTTATCCATGTTTAGATGCAATTATTGTAACTGTTGCATAAAAGCAATATCATATATTGCATAAGTAACAAAAATAAAAGTGCCTCTTTAAATCGATTCTGGGACATTTTTATCGTATTAAATGAGAATCGCTATTCTTATATGAATCAATTTTTTTAGCACACCCCTACTCGGAGATGATGACTGAACCAAAAAAAATTGACTTTTATCTCCAGCACTGTATGCTATATTCAAATCAAAAAGACTTTACCATTCCAGTAGCCAAAGTTAGTGCCTCCCTCAAACATGTACCTGGGGAAAAAAAGGGGAGGATAGACAGGTTTGTTTTTTAGAGAAATCAAAACCACACAGAGCAACTGCATTGGTTTGTATCCATTTTTTTTACACAAAGGAAACTGTGGAAGGACAGAGTTTGGAGGGACATACATGTTGACGTTGGCCCCCATGGTTAGCATCTCTGCTAGCACTTTGCTGACCTTCTGAGTGTTGACCACAGCATGTGGATCTCCCCAGTGGTCCAACCAGCCAGTGTAGAACTCCGAGTTCACCTACAACACCCTACGTTTTAGTTTGAAGAGATAGAAATGACTCAAAATGACAAGAATTTGAGCTGAACTGACCAGGGGGCCTTGAGGTTCGAACCTTCTTTGCCGACTGAAGGCTTTGGTTACATTGGTGTCTGAAATGAGGAAAGAAACCGAGGTGATTCTACATTTCTACTATGATGTAAGCTTCACATAAGCAGACGTAACGCACACCTGTGCCAAAGTCCACCGTGGCATATAATCCCTCCAGAGTACCGCACTTCATCTCCTTGTCCGTGTTTCCGTCGGTGGTGAACAGCACCACGTCTTCGCCGAGGAAGTGGCGAAACAGAGTGCGCAGGTGACGCATGTAGTTGTAGTCGCAGGCGAAGTAGCTTCCGTATTCATTCTCCACCTGTAATTAAGGACGACGGTTCATTTAAAACGAGATGAAAACACTTACATATACAGTATATTGTATATATTCAGTGCTCTACCTGGACACTGATGATGTTTCCCCCATTGATATAGAGCCACGGTTTCATTTTGGGAAGGAGAACAGCAAGCCAGTTGCTGACAGCCTGCAGATATTCTGGATAGAAGAAAAACGAAAACATGTGATGTGATATGTTACATTATAAATAAAAAAGGTTAAACATGCACGGGTCACCTGTACCTGTGTCAGCAGAACGAAGTATGATGTTTGGTTTCTGAAGAAGCCACGCCGGTAATCCACCCTACAAAGAAAACACAAGTACACAAACACGTGTTTTTTTTTTTTTTTTTTTAGAAGATTACGTCTCTCCTTTCCTAATCCAAAGCAGGTTTATCATATAATCAGTCTCTAAAGTCTGATATTTAATCCATATACATAATTGTTAAACTACAATGCAAAAGCAGACGCAGTATTTTAAAATGTATGAAATGCACCTTCAAAATAAAATCCCTCCACAATACCAAAATTGTACTGACAATGCTTTACAGAAAAACAGTTTCCATTACATTAAACATATAAAACACTATTCTTTACTTTCATGAAATATGCTGATTTAGAAAGTGTACAATTTAGAATGTTTTCTATGATTTTATGTGTTCTTATTTTTTATTTAACATAGATACGTTTTCTAGGAAAATCCTTACCTCTATTTAGTCTTATAGTATTTTAGTTATTTTGTGTCCTAGCCTTTATATGTTGACATAAACATAAAGCAATTTCACTACCATTTCCCATTCTGCACAGATGTACGGCCCTGGACGCAGGATAACCAGAAGACCAGTCTGATTGGCCAGATCCAAAAAATGCTCCAAATCTCTGTCAGCTGTGAAGTCGTGGATGTCCTGCACAGCTTCGTGGAAGTTCCAGGGCACATATCTGTGGGGAGCAGAGTAGAAGGTAGAGTACTACGATCCTAACCAACACTATCCATACAGTATATGTACATTCTGGTTTTTTAGCTTACACTTGGACAGCGTTGAGACCAGTCATGTACATCTTTACAAGCCGGTCCTTCCAGTATTGTCGGGGGATTCTGGAGTAGTGGACGCTGCCTGAAATGAACTGAAAAGGCTTCCCATCTTTAAGGAAACAGTCGTGTTTGTAGTCTATGGAGAAAGATTTTTCACCGGAGACCTGGAGATAAAGTAACATGATAATTATGACAGTCATGATTATTGAATGTGCAACATACAGAAAGAAATAATACAAATTTATCGGTAAAAATCATAAAAAAGAAAAGGCTGAAACCCAAGGCTTCAGCAACAGGAGGACCAAAAAAATAAAGTTGTGGTTTACACTGGTTTTCACTTGAGTTTACTTCCCAAATCTAAAACAATCTGAATGCAAAGAGGAACATTTTTGAGGGTTTTAACATCTAAAACTTTAAAGTTACAGGAGAAAGACCAGTGTGGACAGATGTATGATAAGTCTATTCATCCGTCTGTCAGTATTAGAATTTCACAATAATTGAAAAATATGTCAATATTTAAACAGGTAGATAACTTTCACTATGAGAGATCACGTGACTGTTCCGTTATTCAGTCATCTTGGTGTTTAGAATCTTACCAGGTTTTCACTGAGGGACAAACAGGCGACGAAGAGTAACAACACAGCAGCGGCCATGTTCGCTGCCTCCCTTCCCTCTTTCCTTCTTTCCTTCACCGCCTCCACATAAAACTACTTGTTTTTCCACCACAGTGCTATGAATTCATGTCTGTAGGTAGTTCCTCTGTCCTATTCTCCACATGTCTGTTGACTGTGTTCATTAGGGAAGTCACATGACCACGACCAAGCAGCATGTGATTCTCTTTAGGTTAGAACTGCCTGCAGGGTCCTAAACCCCTCCGTGTTCAACTCCATCCAGTCCATGAACAGTAATGGTGGTAACTACCTCACATGTTTTGATTATAACAAATCACAGGACTTTGATTCAGTTGAGAATGAAGAATAAATATATAACTATAGGAGAAAATCAGCAACAATATAGTAAAAAAAAAGTACAAATACTTTTATTACAAAATTAATGTATCTGTACTTTACTTTGTTATTTATAATTCTGGCAACTTTTACTTTTACTCCACAACATTTCCCCCTAACTATATTTGTTACTTGTTACTACCAAATAAAATCAGAAGAAGAAGAGTTGGTAATCGTCTGTATTTAATGTATTTAACCCTTCCATCTGAAACTCACCCTACCACTGAGCTACCATGGCTAAATCCTTAATTTCAATATTTTTACTTCCAAAACTTAAGTATATTATATATCAGAAAATTACTTTTGATACTTTAAGTACAGTAAATGTCATATACTGAGTACTAAGACTTTTACGTAAGTAATATTATTTTAAAAAAAAAAGGTTTTGAGGCCTCTAAAAACACTGAAATTAAACAACCTGACAAACAATGAATAATCATTTTAAATAATCAACCCAACAAGTGCTCCACCAAATATCCAGAAATGTGTCACAAAAGTCAGTTAATCAACTTGTAGAGCACCGCAAATTATATAATTTACTTAGAATTAAAACAAGAATATATAACAACATGCAGTGCATAACATGCAGTGTGTAGACAACACAAGTTTCTTTTATTTTTTTTTTATATGAATGTTAGCTATTAATGCCAAGAAATTGATGTTGATGATAACATTTTTTAGTTTTTTGTGCAGTATCGCAACAAAAAACTACCTCTGCTGATAGACTTTGTTATGAAGGACACTAGGTGGCGCTGTAGTGCTTTATTTAGGAGCACCTCTGTGCAGGATATCGGCCTAGGACAGACAGTAAAAATAAATTTTAGATGATTTAATCATATCACCAAACAACAAAGACAATGCAACTACATCCTTAATGGTCAAAATAACCTTTATATATTTTTTTAAAAAGCATGTCAGGACCAATGCAGTTTTACAGTTTGGACTCTTGTTAATATACTATAAGTGTGTAGGAAATGTGTGAGCCAAACAAAAGCTTTCTTCCAAGACACTAGCTGTCTGCCTGCAGGCCGTCATGTTGACAATAAAGCAGATGATGCTGTTGTGTGTAATGGAAAACACTTTTTCTTAGTCACACAGTTCTACAGATGTTCAAATTCTTCTTTGTGCTCCACCCCTTCTGTAGTATTATTATTATTATTATTATACAGTAATTCCATTTCCTAGGCTGCGCCGCCTTTTTACCCATCAGTCTCCATTTTAAGACAACCGGAAGCTCACAACTGCTAATGGCAACTGATTTCAATGGCAGATAGTGCAAATGCTGGGGCTCTGTGGCTCATTAGACCACTGGCAGACGCAGTTAATAGTCCTGGGAAGGAGAGGAGGAACGACATCCACGGGCTTGTAATTTGGTTATTATGAGCATGATCGTGCCTGAGGAGAGGGCTCTGAAGCCACTGAGGTTGTGGAAAATGGATGTTAAAACCACAAAGAGAAAGAGTGACTAATGCACTAAAGTACATCACTTTACTGCAGCACTATACAGCAAGAGTGACTTTGACTGATACGAACACTGTAAACTGCTGCCACATAACACTGTGTGATGCCTGCTTGATTTGAGCTGCTATAGTCATTCTTTTTTTTAATTACTAAGTAAGCGTACAGACGGCAGACCTGCCTACAGTAAAGGACGAGACCTGCCCCCTCATGTGACGGGAGACGCAGAAAAACACTTGCCCTTGGGTCGGGCGTCACCTCAGTGAAGTCATCTCCCCAGAGTCTGTAATTAGATTGAACCGTCCCTTCTGCTGTCCGCCCCCCCCCCCCCACCCCCTAAAATAAGCCCTCTTTGTTGTCTCTGGTGGAAGCAGGTGTATTCAGACGCCCCCCTGCCCCCCACCTCTTAAAAGTATAGTGCAATTCACAAGGAACAGCTGAATTAATTTACATCTATAAAGACCGGTTTATTTGTCATAACGCGCCTACTGTTTATTCTGATGGGAATTGATTTATATGCCTCTTCCCCCCCCCCCTTGCATACACACATTCACACCAAGTGGCAACCAGTCAAGTCAAGTGCATTTTTATATATATACAATATACACTACCGTTTAAAAGTTTGGGGTCACTTACAAATGTCCTTATTTTTGAAGGAAAAGCACTTTTTTTAATCAATGAATATAACATTAAATTAATCATAAATACACTTTATACATTGTTAATGTGATAAACGACTATTCTAGCTGCAAACGTCTGTTTTTTATGGAATATGTACATAGGTGTATAGAGGCCCATTTTCAGCAACCATCTCTCCAGTGTTCTAATGGTACATTGTGTTTGCTAATTGCGTCAGAAGACTATTGGATGATTAGAAAACCATTGAAAACCCTTGTGCAATTATGTTAGCACACATTTCTCAAACTATGGTACGTGTACCACCAGTGGTACACTCGGCTTCCTCTGGTGGTACTTGGAGGAAAATCAGAAATACTGTTCTGCTGTGCATATATATACCAGGGTATGTGATCACCTTATCTCTCGCTCCATCTTAATCTAATTTCACTATACCAGTGTCTGAAGTATATGTGAGGAAGAGGAGGATGATGGGAGAGCAAATTATCTTATTGGGAATAAATCTGCCTCCTGTGAAAAGTCCATATAGCTGACTTTGCTCGACCTATTTACACCACTGAATTTCGACGGTGCTACTTTGAGAGCTCAAAAGTACTGCAATGGCTTAATATTTTAAATATTTTACATTCCAGACATGCCACTCTATTCTTCTAATTAACTGTAGTGGACATGAGGAGGATTTTGCTTCCCCAAAAAACATCTTGTACATCTGATAAAAATGTGTTTAACATGGTCATCACACAGCTAAAGCTAGTTAACTTGAGCATATAAGGTAAAGCTGACTTATCAGTGGCGTAACAGTGACTGGGAAAATGCTGAGCTGTCTGTGATTCACAAAGTGGAATCACATCGTGCGTGACAGACGGACAGTCCTGCAGAATTCCCTAACATGTCTCCATTCTTTGTGTTTTCTCAGGCTCTGAATGACCAGTGAATCACCACACAGACTCATCTGGACTGAACAAGAGAAATCCCGACTTCCTGAGAAACTAAACAAGTAAACAAAAACATGCCACAAACACGAGTTAATGAGTGAAGTTGTTGGTATTGCTTTTCACGCGAGTAAATGCAATATTAGTGTGGATTGGAAAATGAAGCTCTTTAAACAAACAGGAACTTGACGGTGCTTGGGAGCATGGGAAGAGTGTACGCTGGCACTCATTCTTCAGGAAGGTATGGTATGCTTTTGGGAATGAAAGTATGTCAGAGGGAGGAATGTCTGTGGTGAGATATATTGTGAAATCCTCGAGGGCAGGAGGTCCAGCTGATGGAGTATGTGACGCTAATCACTGTGATTAATGTTGTTCTTCCATTATCTTCCCTTTCATGACCACATGCTTACTCTCAATGCACAAGCTTTCTCAATTTCTCAATATTTAGCCACACTTAGGTACATCGTGAATTCAGTTAATTAGTTTCAAAACTGACATTCAGGATCAACACAGAGGATGAATGGACGGATCCTGCAGACTTCAGACGACCTCTGACTTTTATGAAGTGCAAAACTTTTTCACTTCAGCTCCATCTGGTTCACTGAAAACAGCGTCGGGGAGGCAGGAAACTGCATGGGGGCTCCGAGCCGGGATAGGGCCTCTAAGACTGGGTGATTAAATTAGTCTGCAAAAATGGCAGTTTTATGAGCGCAACCTTACATTTCATGATCGACTATGCACAGAAGAATGCAATGACACATGGAAACCCCCCTCAAAGAGGCCCCACGTTACCGAAAACCTCATATTTTTGAGAACTGGTTTGGTTGAGTGTCGGGCTCTTCAGGCCTGGGGGGCCCCCCCAAAGCCCCTTGAGAAGGTGGAGGTATCGGCTTTGTTAATGATAATGCCATCGTTTATCCATTTCCGATCCAATCCAATCCCACTGTATTTGTAAAGCACTTTAAAAACAACCACAGTGACCCAAGGTGCTGTGCAGAATAATCAATAAATGACGCGATAAAAAGACTCTCACACGAGGTGATAAGATACATACAACGGCTCAAATAAATGAAAAGACGTAAAAAATGTGTATATAAACCACAATAAAAACAGATAAAATAACATTGGCCAATGAAAACAGGTGAGTTTTAAGGAGAGATTTAAAAACAGACAGGGAAGAGGCCTGTCTAATGTGAAATGTGCACATCATTCCACTGTTTCGGGGCCACAACAGCAAGCTGAGCTTCTGTTTAGTATTTGGTACACCTAAAATGTATTGGCAGCCATGGAGTGAAGCTAAAACTAGCCTCATAGCTGTCTGTTTTTGTGATTTAGCAATTTTTCTTTTTAATTATATGTGCATTATGTGATAAATCTAAAGCAACTGGCTATAAAATCCTCCTAATATGTCACAGAGACTCAGGAATAATGTTCATATAACAAACTGAACTCAACAATAACAGTACAGCCACAATATTTGCATTAAAAATGTTTATGTTTTGAAATCATGTTTTGGCATGTGGCGCCACCTACCGCCGTCTACCAATCATTGCAGTCAGTAGAGTCTCAGCTGCCCTAGCAACCACGGGTTGCCAGTTACGTCAGAAAACAAAACTTAAAAGACCTTGGTATTTTGAATTTGAATGTAGTAACCGTTTTTGGCCACATTCTAACATATGGCGCCTTTAATGTTTAGATTATGCTTAGAGAACTGGATAAGACTGAAATATGAATCCGCTCGATCATTTTGTGTCCTTTCACCTTGGAGCCTCGACCACAAACACAGAGAGAGACATTAGTGACATAGGTGTGTGAGTAATGCTATCAGCTGCAGATCTGTTGACTCTGTGGTGTTATGGCATTGGCCACATAATTGAATAAATGTGACACTGGGATACGTCATCGACCGTGTTCATGCAATAATGCGATACTGCCACTGAGACACATCCTTTAAAAATTCAATCACCTTTTGTCATGTGGTCCTTTTTTTTATCCAGATGTTCCCTTTCTGTTCCTCTCCTTTTTGCCATACACCTGATTTAATCATTGAATCAATTTTTACACCCACCTCCATGTTTTGCTTTGTTTCCCGGAGTCCGTCTGTCCAGTAATCCCTCGCTTTTCCCTGATGCACGGCCCACACCGCGAAGGACAAATAAGCAATGACTGGACGTATCAGCGTGATTAGTGTAATTTAATCACAAGGATCCTTACAGGTTTTCTATTTGTGTATCATATTTCAGATGGATATCTGGAAACTGTCTGGATAGTCAGCATCGGACACTGTTGAATATAACACTTTTGTTGTTTAGGAGGCGCTCAGATTTCAGGCAACGGATTAAAGGATTAAATAAAAGATTTTGGAGATTTGATAACATTTTGTTCAACTTTTATCCATCCCTCATGTTAAAATAGTTACTAGACCTGTGCGTTTATGTTTAAATGTATTCACTGAACTCAAGATCTGAACTCCTTTACAGAATTTCCTTAATTTTTTTTGTGGACTTTCACTCGTATATCACATTATTTATAAATGACTGCAGTTCTATAAACATGTCATCACTGACTCTAACTGTCCTGTATAAACTTATAACTTGACACAACACATTTGGTGCTATACAAATTGAATTGAATTGATAGATACAGACCGTATTGTACACTCTTATAATAAAATAAATTAAAATAAAAGTGCTAAGTAGAACCATATAAGGTTCTTCGGCTTGTCCTCATAGGAGAACAATTTTTGGCTCCAGGTAGAACCTTTTTTTTTTATAAAGGTTCCACCCCTTAGTGTTACCAATAACACTTTTAAAACAAACTGCTCCAGGTAGAACCTCAGCGCTTGTAGAAGAACATTTTTGGAACCCTTATTTCTAAGAGTGTATGATTATTGTTGAGTATTAACTAAGGTATCTTCTGTTGCTCTGACACAATTTGTTTTTATTTAACTTTTTTAATTATTAATGTTCAGACAAAACAAACCCAGCTGCAATGATTACCATCTGCTTGCGATAGCACAAAGAGCTAACGGAACAACAGTGAATGGTACCTCCAGATGAACCCTTTGTTTGACACAACATGAGGATCCTCACCTCACCTGACTGACTCTGCCCGAGGTGAAAATGCATCCATCACATGCCATTTTCTGGTGTCACGCTTAATCGGATCCCAAATGTTTCACATGACTGTAAAGCTTTGGACTTTGTTTTGGTGAGTAAGTAAAAAAAATAAATAAATAAAAAGAAGAAGCACTTCTTTATCATGCCTGAGGTACTGTACATCTCGTGTTTGATTCCATGACTCTTGTCAGTTGCCTCTGCAGGAAGCTGCGGAGACCATTTCTGCAGCCGCTGATTCTTCCCACAAATGTTTCACATGCTGTAAGAGCAGGAAGTGGAGGGGGCAAAGATGGTGCAGTGGCTCGGTATGTGTGTGCTGCCTCAATTATCTTTTTATAGCTTGTAAAAAACAACAGTTTTTTTTTTTTTTAAAGCTTTAAAAAAAAAAATGTTTATATTCCTTTTACAATCCAAGTCTCATCATCCTTATCCTTGTTTTCCCCGCTTGTAAATTTCACAGAGACGATGAGAACAGCGTGTATGTTGAGTGTCAGCCTTGCAGCTGAGTGTTTCGGTCAGTCAGTCTGTGGTATGCCTGCTGTCTCCTCCTGTATGGTCACTCTGGTATGTAAGGTCACATATCTGTTTTTTTTACCCGTCACTGAAAACCTTACATAAACACAGCACTGGTCTAAATACCTCGTCGATGCTGACGTCTGAGTGTTTAAAAACATGGAATTAAGTCGAGACGATAAATGATTTTTCAAGGTGTCGTTGGGAAAATAAAGCTTTCGGTCGATTTTGACATTTTCAGTCCCAGTTTGATGTACTGAAGTACTCAGCTATAGGTTTTATGGTTTTATAACATTCTCCTCATGCTCAAGTTTCCTGTCAAACGTCCACTGTTTTAAAATCTATTGTAGATGTATTTCTTTTTATCTATAGAGACTTCCATACATCACCTGTGCAACTGTTTTCCCCAAAAGACCAAAGCCACGTACAACATGTGGACTTAAACCATATGTAGCCTGGAGGTCTGTGATCCTCGTCCCTCCCTCCCTCCACTGCCCTCTGGAGATCTGATGACCAAATGGATGTTTTGTTCTCGCTCCCTTTGTCCTCTCAGGTAGAATGAAAGGGTGCTTTTCTCTTAAACACAATCTAACCCTCTGCCTGCCAACTTGCCACAGTTTCACAAATTAGTGACTCATGCAGAGAGCGAGTTCTTTCACTATTGTTTGGTCCTGGCAAATAATGGGTAATATTTGATTATATCCGCATCCCTCCTGCTCCTCCTCCTCATCATCATCATCACAGACAGGATTCTGCAAAAATCACACAACAACATGCCATGTGAAAATATTACATGAAGCTCATCAGAGGTCAATAGCACAGCGGCTGCTCACTTCTCCTCACAACCTTTTATCACGGTTTCTGTTGCCTTTCGATCATCGCAAACCAGTCTGGCCATTTTCTTCTCACGTCTGGCATCAACGGGACATTTTCACCACTCACTGCGTACAGTATGTTCCTTTTTTATAATATCCAGCATTTTCCCAACAATCGTGCCACGATTAAAGCCACATCTCCTTGTTCTAATGCTCTGTTTGCACCTCACCTTCATGCTGCTTGGCTGATTTGATATTTGCATTAACAAACAGTTCAAAATGTACCTAAAAAAAGGGCCCAGTGAGTGTAGATAAGGGTTATATCACCACAAATTACACCATTCAACTATGACATCTCAGCTCATTATTAAATGAATTTCTCTACCATGCTGCTCCGTTAGCAAACACTGATTGTGTAACAGACACAACACACTTACCCAGGCTGGATTTCTCGCATCACAATGTAGATTAACGTGTGTCTGTCTATCCTCTGTTATCAGAGGTTGCGTCTGCTTGGTTTATCTGACATAAGGCATAAGGTCACATAAAGTGTGTGTGTTTGTCCTCTTGTTCATTAGAAATGACAACATAAGCTTAAACTGCAACCAGAAAAAGCTTCCAGTGAGTGCGCCGGGATGTGATGTGACCTCAAATCATTATCATTTTGTTTGCCAGCTTTTGCACTCGTCAATAATCTTCCTAAGGCGACTGTTTGTGTCTGTGCTGCATTGTCACGTGCAGTGGAATATCAGGCTGTGAGACTTTATTACAAAATAAAATCCAAAAATTATTATTTAAAAATAAAAGAAAAAAGGTACATTTTAAACTAAAGATGTGTTGCATTCAGGAGTTATGGTTTAAAGTATATGGGAAATTAATGTATGTGTGTCATGTCCTCATGGAAACCAGAGTGTGTGTGTTTGTGTGTGAGCTTAATGTTGGCAAAATCTGTGTTAATACAGATCAAAATGAAATCCTGCATTCATCATACAAGTTTACGAGCCTGTGTATTTTTTGACATGATATGACATGAATCAGCCATTTATTATATTTAATAAAAGAATAAATTAAAACGCGATAGCCAGCAGCTCAGCCCCTCTCAGCGCTTTCCATATAGTGTACAATCCACCGACCAGTGTCTGGTCTACTTTAGCATTAAGTTTAAAACTGTCCCATATCCTCAGACCACGACCAAAGTTCACAACCACTTACTAAAATAAAGCTGGCTCGCTCCCACTGATCTGCCTCTTCCTCTTCCTTTACAGTTTATTTTCCCCTAAGGAGGAAATCAAAATAATGATTCGTCTTATCCTCAGTCTGACACACACACTCACTTTGATTACAGGACTCACTGAGCTGAAGGAATGGGCCTGACACAATCAACAACACATTCCTCCCATTGTACACGTATTCCTGTCTTAAATGAACAGTAAACATGTATGAAGACCGTGGTCCTGATGCCACCAGGTGCCATAAGGTAAGTTAAGCTTTATGTATCTATAGAAAACTATTAAGCATAAACAAAATTATTGGACCAGATTTGAGATATATATATATATTGTATATATATATATGTATATATATTTTTTTTTTTTGCTGCATTTAAATAAGATATTAAATAAGATATAAAAGATTTACACAATAACACAAAATATGTACATATGGTTAAATGAATTATTATTATTATTTTTATGTAAATATGGTTTGCATTAATACAACTTAAATACATCTGCATGTTTTAACATTAATATAATTTCGCCACATTTATTTGAAGTAAAACGAACCATTAACTTAGTCCTGGTGCTAAATCAGGGGAAATGTGCACAACAAACATCCTTTTGTGAAACCATCATCAGCTCCTTTGTAGAGACAGACACAAAGAGGGCGTGTGCTGAGGAGGGGAGGGGCGGGGCCTGTCTGTGACCCTGCTAAGCCCCTCCCCCTCTGCATAATGTGCCGGTGTTGTCTCTGTTTCATTGAACTGAGTGGACACAGCAGAAACACACACAGCAGCGCTGCTCCACACTCACTGGGAACTCACTCGTCCTCTCTTTCTCCGGGACACAGTGCAAACTAAACAAGAGAATTCCCTCCCGTCAAAAGTGTCTGATAGTCGGGGCTGAAAGAATGCTTCTCCTCTGACTCTTCACAGTTCACTGGAAACAAAGGAGAGAAGTTTTATTGATTCTAGCGAAGCGGATGGCGCAGCTTCCCCTCCTCATCCTCTGTGGTCCCCTCAACTGAGAGACAACGACAAAGGGACAGGAGTTTTGTGCTTTTTTCAACAACACAAAAATGGATACTTTCTTTGTAGAGGTGAGTTCTCTTATCATTCCCCCTTCAAAATAAGAGTCTTTGTATTGGTTTAGTCCTTTTAACGTGACCTCTGAGTGATGTTGTGGAGTGCGGCGGCTCTTTGTTGTGTTCTGTGTGAGTCTGGCTGATTTCAGACCAGCTCCGGGTTTCCATATAAAGCACAAGTTTACTTTTCACTGCAGAAATAATAGTTATTTTCTTCTTTTGTGTATACGTGTGTGTGTGTGTGTGTGTGTGTGTGTGTGTGTGTGTGTGTGTGTGTCGTCACCGTGTTTGCACTGGGCTGCTCTGAACTACAGGACGCAGCTGCAGAGGCAACAGTTAATTGGAGTTAAGGAATAGTTAAGGAAGGAAAGTGGGGGTGTGTACAATATATATAATTTCATGGCTGTACATTTAAATGTATATATATATGTGTGTGTGTGTGTGTATATGCTCAATATATACATCTCAGTGTGTACATTACACTACATATGTATATATATATGTACATATATATGTATATGTGTGTACATATGTACATATATGTGTGTGTACATATATATATGTGTATGTACATATATATATGTGTGTACATACATACATACATACATACACACATACACACACACATATATATGTGTACATATGTATATGCTCTATATACACGTCTCAGTGTGTACATTACATTCAATACTGTACTATTCAGGTTATAGCATGACAATAGTGCAACAAAAAATACTATATTCTACTGAAACGGTGTCACGCACAGCATTTTTTTTGCACATTCTCATCGGTTATAGTTCAGTGTACAAGGAAACAAAGGTATTATTGTCTCAGCCAGAAATAAACAAGTCGTAAAAGGAAATGGAATTCTTGGTTTGTTATTCTTATCTGCTTGTAAATGATTATATTTAGTGGAAAAACAAGCATGAAACGGAGAATATAGTTACAGCCATGTACAAATTAGAATATCATATAATGCAGAGTCGGTGTGTTTACGTGGAGAAGACGATGGGGATGGGGAAACTAGAACACTTAATATAGTATAAAAAATGTGTTGTAACCCTGTAAAAGAAGGCCCAACTGAAATATAACAATAACAATTCTCATGTGCACTATATTTGGAATACTTCTACTATGCTGTCTGCTATGCGGCCCTTTGATAGTGTAACCCAAACAGCTGATCTGCCATATCATAGCATAGCTCCTGCAGGAACATGATAAGAAAATAATGAACCCACAAGATAAGGGCCAACTGACCGCATGCTATTATATTCAGAATGTAGCATTGTGACACCGATTCTGCATAGTATCATCTAAACTATGCCATTACCAGCCTCAGATGCATTCAAGAGCGCTACTTCGCCTCTGTATGTCTGCCCACATGTTTTCATTATTTAACTCTAAACACTAATGTGACATCATCTCTGTCATCCCCTGATGCTTTCAATCTTTTAGAGTTTGTTTACAGTGACAGACAGACAGACACCATTGGAAATTGCCTGTAAATGCTGAGTTGCTGAGTGTGTGTTTGCCCGTCTAGGTTGGATGTGTCATTTTGGAAATCGGCCCAGACGCCAGTGAGCTATGCCGAGACTGGCTATAGGTCTGATTTGTCATCCTCGCTCTGACTCAGAAGGGGGCACACTCACTCACTCACTCTCTCACCGACTCACAGAAAGTGTGTCGCTCCACCTCCTCTCACCTCTTGTGCCTCCCTTGGCAGCAGCCTTATCTCATAGTGACTCAGTATAGACATGATATTAGGGGAATAGGCTCCGGTCGGGCATATGCATTTTCTACCTGAGCAACTTCACATTACACTACTATTAAATGTTGTAACTTATGCAAACTGTTGCCTTAAAATGACTTTATAGTCAGACCTGAACAAGAACTAATGCCCGTGTATGGCTGGCTGGTATTTAGAGAAAATATTCTGCTATATTTATTTTTCTCATCCCAGAGTGTCACCAGCCCTTGATAAATGTTGCTTTTATGTGAGATTTAGAAATGTCATTGAACCACTTGTGTTTGAAAGTGGTCAGAATCAGTAATTCCATCTACTGTAGACTTATGTCTATGTTCTTTAATAGTCAGTATGTAGCAATGCCATATACAGTATGTAAACTCTAGGTTTCACTAACTGTTTTAATAAACCAACTGCTTAGCTAACTTAGTTAAGTAAGACATTGTGCTCTGAGGAAGGTTATGTTTCACCTCTAATCCAAGAGGCTCATTCAGTCTTCAACTGAACTCAAACAAGTCCACTTGCCTACAGCTAACTCCTGAAAATGAGCTGTCCTAGATTTTAAATGTTTAATGGGTCATGGAATGAAGCCGGTGTTTTGAATGCCACACTGGATTTAATTAAGCAGGACACGGGTGGAACTCAAGTCAGTGAAAACGAGTGCAGTCAGATAAATGCTACATGAATCGTTACCGTTAATCAATCAGCGTTTTCCTGGAAACTGGATGCTAGGCTAAGGCACTGACAATAATATGATTGGACATTTAAACCCAGTTGGTAACGGCGGTTCAGAAATTGCTTCTCAGTCAGAGACTGCGAGAGATTTGTCAAAAAGGACGCAGCTTCTCTTTGTGCGTCAGTGTTAGTAGTGAGGATGAATTTGGTGATGGGGATCAGAGGTCAGAGTTAAGTAAAGAGGAGTGGCAGGTATAAAGGTCAGCGATACGTCCTTAGCGAGGGCCCATCCTGTCCATCAGTGCCGCCTTTCCTCCCAGGCACTGACAGTCCCATAAAACCCTCAGCGGCACTAGTTGTACCACACACACCCAGTCTGTTTTCTCTGAATGGAAGTCACCAACACACACCACTGCATGTGGTCATCCTACTATGTCAGGGAATATGATTTATACATATCCTGTTTATTGGCACATAAGGCTGAACAATGAATCATTCATGAGTTCGTCCTCTTTTGTACTTCCTTGTAGGGGTGGGTCAAAATATTGATTTGGTGACATAAAGTCGTTCTTCCTCGTGCAATACCATAATTGACACAGATGTTTTGTTTTCTTCAGTTTTGTTGTCTTGCGGAGCTCCGCTTTGTACATAAAACACCCGAGAGTGCTGGCGAGGGCAACGGTATCCAAAAACCCGGAAGTCCACGAAGTCCGTGCAATGTTCTATTCTTGGCTCCACAGTGCAGCACAGAGTCCTACACAAACCAGCCTCAGAGGATTCATCTGGTCCAGTGGATACATGACGGCAATGTGCCTGTTAGAGCCTGCAAATGATCACTTTCCAAATGCTAACTGCTGTTAGCTCCCAGTAGCCTCTGTGGCTGATGTCACTTCATGTCCCTTAAGTTTCGTTGTATTATTTTTTAAGGTGGACCTAAAGAGATACTACTAAAGGGTGATTGAACTGCTGTGATGCTTCATCCTTATGGTATTTTGACCAAAGCATGTCACAGACATGTTCATTAGGACACCAGGGAACTAGTTTAACTTGGAGAAATAGGGTTTAATATGTCCCCTTTAATATTCTACTGCAAGAATGAGAACATAAATTAGTGGATCACGTAAATTACATAGTGAATATTGAACTGTAATTTACTTTAACAAAACCATTACTAATCAAATCACAATATCTGTGAGAAAAATCCAAGAGCGTTTCCCCAGATTGTTCAACTCTAGTCCCACATATATATAGACTTGTGTGTGTGTGAGGTTAAAGATACATCTCTCTTCCTTCTCTTTCATCTCTTTATAGATCATAAAAACATTGTGAGCACACACAAACACACACAATCACACATTAATGCATACACACAACAGCACCCCTTGCAGGTATCTCGTATCTCAGAGACACATCCTGTTGACAAAGCTGAATCCCAGCTATGTGCATTTCCTAACTTGGTAATCAGCCTCTTTATAGTGGCAGCTGCCACACACTTGTAAAACCACATTAGGAACTTTCCGCACCCCGGTGACTCCTTCCTTGCGCTACACACCAAATTCCATCTCGTCAAGGATACTCTGACAGAGGGAATCCTAGATTCCTCACCCTGACCTCTAAATATCCCGGTCATGGTCGCCCTGTCATCCGTGCATTGTAGGGCAGTGGTGGTCAAGGCTTTAGGTTTCACACCATCACCATCTCTCACAGCTCTGTGTGCTGTCTACGTCTGACTCTTTGAAGCTGCAGTCGTGGATCAGCACGCTCTGTAAGCATTCTGTGGTTGAAGTGAGTAACGTGAGAAAGGCCAACCTGCAGCTCCTGAGGGTGGACTATTTTCTCTTCTGAAGGCGAGGCCTTTTTTTTCTACCCAGTTGTCACTTCCTCCAGCTGCCACTGCAGAGAGCTGAGAATCTGAGATCATGGCTCTTCACTTCCAGCCACACTAGTGGCTGAGGGCGTGAGGAAGGAAGCCAGGAAGTGAAGTTAGGATGCAAGGAAGGAAGGAAGGAAAGCTTTCAAAATGGCTAATGGGCTCTGCATTCCGTTGAATTGTTGTCTTAACCTTTAATTAATTTGATGTGGGTTTTTTGTTTTCTCGATCGCATTAAATGAGGGGATTTTCGCACACAGTGCTGAGGCTATTAAAACCCTTGTGAATCAACAGAGCCGGTTGTTTACAGACAAACAGAGGCAGGTATTATTTGGCAGTGGTTTGTGTGTGCGTCAGCAGAACTCCTGCAGCTTTGATAGAGTCTGGAGGTGGTTTACTCTGTCACAAGGGCACCGGGACTAATTGCAAGCAGCCATTGTCTGACCACACTCTAAATTACACGGATAATGCTCTTTTATGATGACACATTTGTGCAACCACTCATATTAATTAAAGATATTTGGAATTTATGGAGTTTGGAGTTTACATTTTCACACACAAATAATTTTGGCCAAATCTGACTTAAAACTCATCTAATGTAGAATCTCAATCTAGTCTTTTTTGCTGTAATGGCTTGGATGTTTATTAGTAACGTGACCTCTGTCAGTGCTGTCATAACCTCCTGCTGACACCATGCTGTGAACTTAAGCTTTAACCTGCTGCTTTACCGAGCTGTCAAGATAAAGCCGTCAGTGTTTGCTGTGATTAGGAGAGAAGAGGACCTTCATATTCACCATAGTATTGTTTTTCTTTCCTATCTCATGATGATGGACAGATAGATGAGGACACACTTTGTGAACTTTTTTCATGGTCCATCTGTTGGCTTTTATTGCTGCTTTATGAGAGTTGATCGACATTTATGGTTATTGTGTTTATTTGCTTCCTTGCCTTAAACCAAGTTAAAGGATTTATTCCACTTTTAAATCTGATAAATACCAAATGTAATCCAGAAGCAGGTCAGCCCAGTTCAGCGTTAAGACTGGAAACTGCCAACAAGTTACCTGCATTTAATTTGCATGAAATTCATATAAATATGTCATAATTTGCTATTAATTTTATTCCCAGTCTGACTGTTTTAGGCTTCATATGTTTGGTCTGCCCCTTAACCCTTTAACGCCCATCCTTCTCTTCATATCTGTTAGGTCGGTCATGGGTGTGTGTGTGTTTCTCTGAAAGATAAATCACCTTTTTGACATGTACGGTGATTCACTATTTTACCAACGTCAGAGAACATCCCAGCAGCCGTCTCCTTAAGATCAGCAGTAAATGAAATCATGATAGAGTCATGGAGAGTCAAGTCTGGACTTGTACAAAAAAGAAGCTCACTGTTTGATATGCTCACTCTTTTTTCAGGTCATATGATGGATTAGTTCAAGGGACATGAGACAAAAAAGTATATTTTAATATTTAACCTAGTTCTTTGTCAACACTTTGGCATTTTTTGAATTATCTTATTTACATTCTTGCTGAAATCAATAGGCCACTTTGTGTTTTTATGGTAAATAAAGAGGTGATGTTAGGAGATGCTTAACTTAGCTTATCTGATGGGAAATTCAAATGTTTTAACTTGTTTATTGGGCCACATGGTTGGTGAAGTGGTCAGCACTGAAGACCTGGGTTCACGACCT
The DNA here is from genome assembly GCF_963457635.1 of Microchirus variegatus. Classification (NCBI taxonomy): domain Eukaryota; kingdom Metazoa; phylum Chordata; class Actinopteri; order Pleuronectiformes; family Soleidae; genus Microchirus; species Microchirus variegatus. Next base: position 7,403,513 of record NC_139823.1, read on the forward strand.
GGTGGGAATAAGGGCCTTTGAAGAGAGTTTGCATGTTCTCCCCGTATGTGTGTGGGGTTTTTCCTTCCACTGTCCAAAAACATGCAGATTTTGGGATTAGGCAAATTGTGTGAGAGTGGATGGCTGTTTGTGTCTATGTGGCCCTGTGATGGACTAACGACCTGTCCACGGTATGCCCCACTATTCGCCTTCTGTCGGGTGGGATTGTTTTTTTTTTTTTGGTCTTATTATTTAACAGATTACAAAGCAAACAGATTGCACTTGACTATTTTAAGTCACATGGTTGCTACAGTGTCATGGTAAACTTTTGCCCCTTCTCTGTGAGAAAGTGAATTTCTTCCTCTACCTTTTCAGCACTTTGTCGTGTTGTGACACGATGCTGTGTTTTTGTAGCCAGAGAGGTTTTCTAAATAATTAGCTGTTGTTATTAGTGAACGCGGACAGGATGTCTTTGTGGTCTGCTCACGTTACCGTGTCAGGTACACCATTCAGTCTCTTTTTCTGGTCTGATTTTCATTAAAGCCGCGCCGTCTCTAAAACCAAATCAATCTGACGGGATTTGTTGTGCAGTGTGTTTGTCCAGGACACTTACCCCTGAGAAAATTAAAGTTCCAGTTTATCGCCTCTTAGCCTCACACAATAAAATCCACAGGGCTTCACCTTGGCTGCCCTACACCTGACTGACACTGTTGGCTGGTAATGAGTGTGTGTGTGTGTGTGTGTGTGTGTGTGTGTGTGTGTGGCTTAAATCCTCTCAGTGCAGAGGTCTCATCTTGCAGCTTAATAAGAGCCAACCTGTGATTACTGCTCCCAGCCCAGATGTGGACTTTCCTTTTTTAGCCCCCTGTGATTACTGTGAATGATGGTGGCAGCATATACTGAGATGGAATATGTGTGTGTGTGTCTCATTTAAATACATTGACACAACACACTGTAATATTACTGCAAGAAAAAAACAAACATATTCTAAATTCATGACAATTCTGTCATGAAATTACGTCTAAGCGGTTGCCAGGTTTGTATAAATCCTGCACTACAGGAGCCATGATTGCCATGGCCTGAGGAGGAACAGAAGCAAACAACACAGCATGGCACAATCCACAGTCCACCGACCTGATGGTTTTCTCCTCCATTCCCATTTAACTTGAGTGTGTGTGTACTTGTATTTGATACCTCTTTAGGATCATGTGTGTGTGTGTGTGGTCAGGCCTAAGGCTTTTTGTGTAATGATACACTGACATAATGAGATGCAGATGAGGGAAGTATTCAGCGCGTTACCTGGACTCTGATTATCTTCGCGGATATGTTCACACTGATGTTAAAGTTTTAGAAGTAATTACAAAATATCAGTCATTTATTATCCATATCATTGTTTTCATTAGTGAAATATTGTTCCATCTCCACTTTCTTAAATAAAAATAAAATATACCAGAGAGTGTGACTATAATAAATCATGATTTTGTTTTTTTATATCACCATACCATTTTGAGCTCATATGTGCTTAAAAAAAGAAAATTGACCTAGAAAATGCTTGAATTTGACCTTATTTGAACCGATTTCCACAATTGTAGCACCAACTGTATAACACACAAGACAGTAGGGTCCATCCCATGCTGCAGCATGCATGCTCTGTTGTTAAGAAAACTGTCTGGGCACAGGATCGTGCTCAGCTTATGCTCTCATCTGTTCAAGAGGAGGGGGGATGGAAAAGATATTCAGACAGGATGAGGATGTAAATCAGGAGCCTGTGCCAGGAGCATGTGGAGCAAAGTGTCAAGTGTTCTTTTCCTTTTTCTGTTGTGAAGAATTAATTTGTGAAGCTAACTCTTTTCAACGTGCTCATTAGCAGATTAGTGGCATCTAAGAACCAAAGAGAACACACTCCTGCACCGGCACATAAGCCAGTCACACTCTCTGTACTTGCAAGAGCATATGTTGTGACTCAGTTTTTTTTCCATTTAGTATCTCAAGTGCAGTGCGTAACTTTAAATATAAACAAAATGTCAACCACTGTCCGATGAGTTCATACAATACAGATTATGCTTATCAGCTTTCCACACGCACTCCCTTTCTGTGTTTCTCAGTATAGCGGTATTTCAATTTTGCCTTGCCCAGGAGCATTCCTGTGCTGCTCACAGGAACTTATTAGTTTTATAGCGAGACAGATGGAGGCAAAAGCAACACCCATGCTGTACTAGTAAAGCGAGATGGCCACAAACGGTCTGATATTATTGCTTGACAGAGCAGGACGAAGGACACGACCTACAAATAATATTAGCTCTGTTCAAACAACGTAGCTTTAATAAAAGTAGCTTAAGGGGAAGTGATGTTACAAACTGCTGCTGTGCTGCATGTGGCTCCATTTCTATTAACTCAGTGACACAGTTTCATAATAACCCAATCATTTAGAATCCGAACATAATCCATGATATCTGTGAGTTACTGAGGTTCCTTCACTGATGAGGCTGCAGCGTCAGGCTGCTGCTGTGTTTATCTCGTCCTCTGTTGGAGGTTCATTCAGTTCCTTAAAGTCAAGAAGCCCCCGATATCACCCTCCTCTCGCAGGGAGTGGGGGGAAATCCTGTTCCCTTTGGGACTCCTCCTCCTCCTCCTCCTGCATTAGCTAATTTCTGATCAGCTGCTCCCTTAATCATTAATTCATAAGTCTTCCAGCACAGATGCTAGAGGTTGCTTTTAATCATCTGATTACTCGCCTCCGTCGCCCCACCCTGACCCCTCCCTCCCCACCCTCACCTCATGCTGGCTTTGGGCACTGACAGCGCCGTGTGCAGCAGGCAGACATGATTCTTAGAGAGGAAACAAAGAAACATGTAAAAGACACATGCAGAGGTGCATTTGTATTGAACGTGTGTGAGTTTTTATTTTTATTCTTTAATCTTCACCGTGCTCAGTAATAAGACGAGAATAAAAGTGTGACGTATGAAAGGCTGAACCTTTGGAAAATCTGCACAAGTAAGCGAGTGAAACACTTTTCCTTTCCCTCAGCAACCACTGCTGAATGTTCTGTGGAGAATGAAACTTAACCCTTGACTGGGGCTTGTGGAGCATTCACAACATTTAAAATCAGTAAACCACTTTTTGTTTTCATATTTAAAGAAACGTCTCAGTTTCCCTGACAAAAACCAAGTACATTTCAGCTGAGGTCTGTGTTGTTTGTAGGATGTATTGAGCTTCTGCACCAGTGCAAATCTTGTGGCCAAAGAACCAGTGGGACTTTTGCCCAGATTCTCCTCCTGACTCAATCCACTTTTTTTTTTAATTGCACCAGCTACTTGGCATATTCCTTCTCATTTTCTCTCACTCAGCCTTCAGAGGATTTTGGTCACAATCCCTGATTTTGGCAGAGGTTCCCCTGTTTTTTTTTCTACACAAACCAATACATTTATTTATTGTTTGCTGCCTTCGAATCTAGCTGGCTTCATTGGACCCATAATTATCCAGTGTAAGACCAAATTATCTGGAAAATGGGACAAAGTGGCCTTTATTCTGTCTCGGACATGTTGCTACTTTAGAGCTATCAAAACAACATGTGTATCTTCTTTGTGTTTGTGCTCATTGCCACGCAAGTTAAAGAAATTAGAACATACCTTGACAGAATAGACTAAAACAGACTTAAAGCGGACCTAGACCGGAAGTTCCATTTAACGCTGTTTTTAGTGTGTATCTGCGTCATTACCTTGTTTATGAAGCCCTGAAGTTTCAAAACAAACAGTTCAGCCACTGCTGAGAACGCTGTGTTTTATTGTAATCTCTGGCTCAGCGAGATCTCTGAAAAAACCCGGTCGGGTTACGTAAACAGCGGTTCTCCTGAACAGCAGATCCTCCTGCTCCGGGCACTAGTCCGGGCACATCCGGTTGCGTACATTGAACCACAGAAGTAGAATAACGTCCGTTGTGGAGGTGTTTCACGAGCGACAGTGTCTTCTGACTCCGGGTCAAAGTCGTAAAAAGGGACTGCGGCGGGGAGTCGTGAAGAAAGCTATTTTTAAACATTGTTAAAACAATGTTTTGATAATGAGTAGCAGTGCATCCACCGTTCCAGAGGGTGGAGCGGGCGTGCTGAATATGTCACTTCCGGGTATTGGCCAATCACAAGACAGTTGGGAAGGCTCTACGCTGGCTGGCCAATCACAACACACTCTGTCTTCTGGGTGTGAGATTTATGTCTGAAATATCGCGGCTCAGAACAGCGTCAGAAAAGACAGATTTCTATCAGCTCGTTTACAGCAACATGGAGGTTTTTGACCATAAAAAACAAATGTATGTAAATAGACCTCCATAACTAACATATATGTGCAACAGGACCACTCACAATGTGAGCTTTAATTATAATTAAAAACAACCTGGAAGATGAAAGCGAGTGCCAATATGCCGTTTGACCTTGTTAAATGCAGGTCATCCAGCCGGGCACATCTGTCCAGACACACTGAGTGGGGTCGTTGAGGCTTAGTGACTTGGCCTTATGCCTTTCTATTGTTATGATAATGCTGATATTTGTTGTAAAAAAATAACAAAAGAGGCTGAACCGGAAAAGGAGAAGTGTTTTGGAACACTTCTCAACAGCTGAGATGCTTGTCCAGCTGAATGAATTCATTCTTTATCCGGGCAAAGGTCCTGTCATGGCCTGAATCTACACTATGATCCTAGAAATTAGCTTATAATATCTGATTGTTCAGCTGTGTCCAAGTCAGGCTGAGTTAATGAGCTCTCTTTTGTTCAGGCTGATGCGATCACCTGATACCGCCTGGGCTCATGCCATGCCAGACAGCAGAGAAAGAGCCTTGGCACCTTGTACTATGTATGCCCTTAAATATTTAAGGCTCACTCATTAGCAAATCTCTGAGCTGTATGTCATTATACAAGCTGCAGAAACTCAAGACTTCAACATCATTCGGCCTGTGTGGTTTCTGTGTCAGAAGGCATGATGGAACGTTGCCGTGCAGGCCTATTTTGGTGGATCGGGTCACCATTGTTAGTCAGTTCTGCCTCAGCAGTGGTACACGTATGCATCAAGAAGCGTTAAAATTATCCTGAGCCTGAGAGGTCATGTTACCAAAACAAACACTGTTCTTTCCATTGACCCCTGTTTGAAAAGTGCACATGTTCTAGTTTATTTGGAGTGGTCAGTTACACCAAAAGCAGGTGATTCAAGTCTGGGGGACTTGACACAAGCCAATGTCCATGATGTCCCCTTTGCGTCCCAGCTGGCTTTTGTTTGGGATGTTTCTGCCTGGTTAACTTCTGAGCTCTCAGTCTGAGGTGGGTGCCTTTGTCCTGACTCAGTGACGAAACTCCTGAAGATGGAGGGGACAAGAGGGAGGAGTTTTAGTGAGACCATCTGTTGCCCAAACAATACATGCTGACTTTTGTACCCTCTGGCTTTAGACACACATACACACACTCAAAAGATCTGATATTGGCTTTTAGTCACCAAAAAACTAAGGCCTTTAATGTTATATCCTCTTTGCACAGATACTTGAATGTTAATATCTGACGATTAACAGAAACCATAATGCTAAAAAAAAGGTCTGATCTGACTCATTTGCACAGTATCGGTCTGGTGCTCATGTGGCTGATTTTAATTATAGTGCCTGGTGGGCAGTTTTCCAGAGAGCTAGTCGCTGCACAGATGCTCATGCAGCAAAGCCAGGGTAGCATTAGCATCTTTATGGACCACTTTGTTTCTGTCTCGTGGGTTTGCCATATACTACTGACTCATTCAGTTTACCAATTTTACGATTTTGGAAAGCTTTCCTTTTATTGGTTTAATCGTGAAAATGTCTGATGGGAACAGTATATAACACTTAGAAGGGTTTATTGGCAGAAATTAAATATATTAGCCATAAGTATATGGGTACTTTGTTTATAGCTTGTATATAAATGGGTATACACTGTATGTTTGTAAAAGTGTATACTAACTTTGATATTTTTTTTGCCTTAGAATAAATCATTTACATGTCAGGTACAGGTAAGGGCCTTGCTTTATGGAGACCGCCATCTTGTGCCATCATTTTTCTACGGCAGCCTGAATGGAAAAAAACAACCCAGAGCATGAATGTTGTGTTTATTGGGCATGAGAATTCCACTGTAGTTCCCTAATATGCTTTGGAATGGAATGGATGTCACACATACTCATACACGAGTTGTTAAACTGAAGAAATACTGCAATCTGGCATGGAAGCACACACTATCGTGTACCATCCCAGTGCCGACCATCTTCTTCTGTGTAACAGTTCATACTGCATGAGCACAAAGGACTCTACAGGATGGAGTGATGCCTGTCAGCAGGATTCTGCTGAATCCCAGCGTCTGTGATTTCCAGTTACATAACAACAACTGATCCTCTTAAAATCTACAGAGTGAGCGCCATTCATTTCTTTCACGGGATTTCAGCGAACTCATGTGAAGCGGCTTTCTCTTGAATGGGCCATGCATGCCAGCTGGTGCCAAGCAGACAAGTGGAAGTCGCCATGTTATACGGAAACTGTGTCAATATGAGGCCACGGCATTACAGCAATACCTGCGTCCTGATGTTTCTGTTTGTCTTCCTCTTCTTTTTCCAAACAAAAGGAGGAGGGAATTATCAGATGACTGCAGCACACACACACACACACACACACACACACTCAGCCTCCTCCTAATTTACACGACCCCTTTATCCCACTCACTGCTCTCCCCTGTGATTTGAGCGAGCCGCATTTAGCTGCGCTCCATTAGCTGAAAGAGAAGAGAGAGAGGTTTTCAGACTGCTGGTCGAGCTGAGTGACCCTTAGTTCAATAAGGAGGACTGAATCGCAAAATAAAAGACTTAAGAGCAGTCGCCTCTCTGAGCAACATCATTAAACGTCTTGAGAATAATTCTTCATGTTGGACCGATTCCCGCTGTGACTTCACATAAACACTGAGTGCATTAAACAAAAGCATCTTGATCTTTGTCCTGACCCTGGGGGCAAACAAATTTAGGCTTTGTGTGTGTGTGTGTGTGCGGTCTCTTGTTAATAGTTAATGAGGATTGATGTCTGGAAGTGGTGACCTTGTATACAGTTTCGTAGTGAAATTCTCTCATATTGATCGCGTCACTTTTATATGCTCTGTTGGTCACACAATTCCCTTTTTTTCCCCCCTTCATGTTTTCTCTCATCACATCGATTGCCACTTTGGCGGTTCTGAGATACATGTCAATGTTGGGACTGAAAAAATTAAATAAAATTAACAAAAAGTAGACGTTAAAATCACTTTCTTCAAAGAAAATAAAAGCCCTTCACTGCTTTTTACTGTGTTTCTTTAACGTTCTATGAGTAAAAGATCTAGGATAAAATAAATTAAAAAATGGTTGAAACAACCCTTTAATATGCTAACTTTGCAAAATATAAAATGTCCCTTTAAAGGAAATACTGAAACACATGTTTTATTTAATTGTAAATAATATTTTAACCTGGAGAAATCTGAACTAAGTCACACATACAATGCAATATCTACAGTTCAGACTGCACGGGCGCACGCTTGTCTTCTATAAATGTAACTTGTAAGGATTAGGATATGACGCTCTGTCTGGCCAATAACCCTGAGATTCCTGTTATTGCTCCTGGTTGCTGAGCTGCTAACAAACACACGTCTGGGAAGGTCAGTGACTTAACACGGATACACAAACACAGGAGACCAGGCCGTCTGTGTCGGCCTCAGCGCTGCACTGTTAAAACGATGAGACGTGTGCTGTGGTTTTTGAAATGAGCAGCGAAGGAGAAAGAACTGTGGCCAGAGAAACATTTGTATTGATTGATTTGCTAAAGTGGGAAACAGTCATTTGGCTCCATATTCTTCTCCTTTGTGGGGTTAATTAACCCCCACAGTCAAAGACAGCTGAAAGCTTTTTTCTGACAGTTTTACTGAGTGTGCATGACTGTGAGTGGTAGCTTTAGTCTCTGACACACCCTGAGCTCGCAGGCCAGGCAAACGGCTCCTCTCCACCAAAAGTCAACGACAGCTTAATAAGAGGATAACTGTGCCAATCTGGTGTGGTGAGGGAGTAGCTATGTGGCAAACAGCACTGAGCAGAGAGTGGGGGAAATGGAAAAAATGAGTCTCTGCACTCTTTTTTTCTCAATCTCATATACTTTGTCTAAATATAACTATACATATATGTTTGACCTTTTCCCTCCTTTCATGAGCTATACATATGATTCCTCAGCCTAATGTCTTCTCAAATGTCCCATTGCACCTTGTGATATCTAACACACTGAATTCCTGATTCCAGATGCTAACGTTGTTATTGTGTTGCAGGGGGCCCGTGTCTGGCTGAGACACAAAGAGCAGCTCCTCCCCTCCACCGTCAGCTCATGCGATGATTCATCCCTGGTTCTCACCACCGACTACGGGAAGGTAAGAATAGGTCTGGTGCCAATGATAATTGACAGTATTTTAAAGGTTGCGGCTGAATATTCCTCACCTCACCCATGCCCTTCAAGTGTCGGGTAGAACCTTTGTAGCCTTCAGACACCATCAAAACTCAAAAGATGTTTATTTTGTCCATTGTGGGCTGTTGTAAAAACATGGTGGACCAACCTGGTGGCTTCCACAGAGCTGACCCAGCTCCTGATATAAATATAAAATGGTTAATTCTGGGTTATTTCTGCCAAATAAAATTAATTTTACCTACATTTTATGCACTGGAACCATTAAAACAGCTCCAAACCATCATGTGTGGGCTGTGTCTGCAGCGTGAATCATTTCTCTTTGCTCTAAAGGATTCATACAGCACGTACATTTTTCAAGTCTGCCCTGAAGCTAAGGGAATGCTTTGTGAATCCAAAGCACATATAAACTCATTGAACTGAAGAACAAATACTTCCCAGGCTGTGATTGATATAAAAGTGGACTTCCAGTTTGAAAAGTGACGTCCAGGGAGTTTGATGGAAGTTGTTGTCCAATATGTCGAGTCGTAAGGTTGTTTTGCATCAGTAAGAGCATTTGTATACACATTGAGTGAGAGGGGATTAGTCCAGACTGCATTGTGTTGCATATGAGTGAGTTAATTGTCTGCACGCGTGCATTTCATCCCAGCACTCAGCAGTGGGATCAACACCTTTTGTAATAGAGCTAAGAATGACAGGAATGGGCTCCTTATAGAGTGACGAGGCATGTAAGTCATCGGCCTGAGCTTATCTCAGTGGCAGTGCATGGTGGTGTTTGTGTCTGGAGGAAATCCTGTTTGAAAGAAAGAGAGTGCAAGAGAGAGAAAGAGGTGGCAATTGATCTTCTAAAAACAACGTAATAGTAAAGAGAGTTAAAAAAAATTTGGATTCTAATGCTTTTATTTTGAGCAAACCCCATGATTTTTGTTTATGATCATCCCTCATCCAAAGTTAACAAATACAATGCAAATAAAAACATGTCTAAATAACATAAACTTGTGAGATTGCAATTTGACCGGCACCATGTCACGTTTTTGAAACAGGATGTTCACAGATGTCACCAGACACCTTCCATCCATGCGGTACAGACTGTCAGTCACACGGTTTCCACTCATGTGCCATCATTTATCATCTATTTTCTTTTAAATGGGAATATAATTTATAAAAATCTACATCACATGTTACTAACGAAGAGCTGAAACTTGTGATGGAGGCCATGAACTTGTCAGGAAGATGTTCACAGCACATTTTCCCATAGACATCCATTCCAATGGAGTTATTTTTGCAACCTGCCCCCTGGTGGCTAATTACTACTTTTGTCCCACTTCCCAGGCTTTACATTTAAAACTGTAGGTTTTCTATAAAGATTCTGGTCCAAGGACTGATTATGTCCAAAGGGTAAAGAGCGTGTATTCAGCTATCATCCTATCATGTGTTTCCTCTTCTGCATTTTTTTTTTAATGATGCTTCTTTAATTGTCAGTGGTGATTCTTTGCAGTGTGAGATGTGAACCATGTGTTGTCAGAAGAGGAATGGGGGGGGGGGTTACTATTTCACAGAATACCACAGGTTGCTGCTCTCGGTCTGTGCGCTTATCTGATCTTCACATGTGTCATATGTGCTCAGGATGTCATGATCAGGCCTCTCAGTTAAGACTGTGAAGCCAGAATGACAGGAATGTGAAACGGAGAAACAGACCCTCTCCACATTTAGGCTCGATGGTTTGACCTGCTATGACTGTGCTGCTGGGTCCTGGATTACACACTGTGTGAACTCTGTCATAGTTTATTACATGTGAGTTTGTTTGTCACTTTATCTTTGCCCTCGCAACATTTTCCCTTCAGGCGAGCGGGATATACTGTTACCCGTTGCTCCAGCGCTTGCACAAAAGGTGCAGATTTGAGTGCATGTCGGCTTTAACAGGCCGAGTCGTCTGCGGTCGCATCAATCATCACATCAGCATTTATTACTGTCTCATCCCCCTGCTGTACCACAAAGGCCTGAGAGTGCCCTGAAGATGGAGCACACACTGAAGCACAGAGATACGCTGTGGCTTTGTGTGCTTCAATGCATGTGTGTGTGTGTGTGTGTGTGTGTGTGTGTGTGCCAGATGGCACCAGCTGGATTAACAGTAAGTGTGTAGACGGGTGGACATACAAAGAAAAACAGGATGAGGCGCTGTTGTGTCACCTGAATTAAATAGCTGCTGCTGGTGATGTCATCATAACTGAACAATGAAACCATGTTCAGTTATGATGTGTTAGTCCACAAGGTGTTGATACCACACACACACTCCACAGTACATAAAGCTCATTGTTTAATCCTTTGAGGTGAACAAACGGTGTCAACAAGCTGTCGTTAGCCCCGATGTGAAAGTAGACGAGACTTCTCCTCAGTTGTTCCACAGAGCCTGTGGCCACATGCACAGGCTCTGAGGTTTAAAATAGCTGCTCCAGTGTTTTCTGTATTATTAGTCAAAGGAGCCATTATGTGAGCCTGATGTGCGTTCATGAGCGTGATCGCAGAAGGAACTCTCACACTCACGCAAACATCAAGTGTCTCATTGTGTAGTAAACAATATTTTTTAGGTGTTTTTTGTTGTTTCACAGGCAATGGTGTCATGTAAATGTAAATCTCTACCTTATTATGTTTTTTTTTGACAGTTTTCACCATTGTTAGGCCTCTAACCCCCTCCCTAAATCCCTGGGGTCTGGGTGAGATCCCCTCTCAGCAGATGGATTCACTGTATGACAGAGAGACAGAGAGAGGGTCAATCAGAATAAAAATAGAGAAAGAGAGAGGCACAGACCATAATGAACAAGACTATATTTATGGGCCACAGGCCAGTGACTTCTCATCTACACATGTGCCTATTTTGAGAATATGGTATATTATGTGTGGCAATGTGACATAAATCCAGACACATGCCGAGCTCTGACTCCGCCTCCACGTGAATATTCAGTAGAGCTGGTGGAACAAAGCAGCAGTGGGGTGTGGTTTGTGTTCAGGGGGAAATGAAGGAGTGTTTCTGTGTAGGCAAAGCACAAGAAAAATCAACATTTGATTAATTAGCATTACTCATTTCTCATTACTCATCACTTCATAGACCTTCTTCACTTATTTTATTTGTTACTGATGAAAAAGACTTGAACATATTCAGTTTAATGTCACATTAGACTCAGAAAAGCAGCAATCAGAACAAAAGTTTACGGACAATACAATAATCAAAGTGTGCTGGATATATATTATTACACTGAATTAGCCCATTGTATATTATTTTAAAAATGTCTCTTTGTGTAAAATACTGCATGCACAATCACTAGTCTGCTTGCTGTACAGCGTTGTGTTGCTTTACGCTCAATAAGAACATTGTAAATCGTACGTTGCGTTCTCTCTTTTGTGTGCAGCCTCATGACCAGCAGTGCAATACTGCCCTCGTGTCAACAACAGGCTTTGTTTGGACACGATTGATTTGTGCAGTGAACATTTTCAATAATCAATCACATGGTTCGTTGTACGTGGAACTTTGTCGTTGCGCCGCTCGTTTATTCGACACTGACAATGATGCTGCATCCCCACGTGAAACAGACACTGATTATTGTCTGGCACGCACTGAAATTAAGAAGGAAATCAATAGTTATTCGTCACTGTATTAATTAATACCAACAAGAGCCCGTGTTAAATTCGATTTTAGACCTGATGGATGATGGCAAACTGCACAAATATAAATGTAATTTGTCTTTTGGAAGTTGTAGGTTAATAAGAATAGAAATAGAAATAGAAATCCTGCGCTTAAATCAGCAGCTTTGAGTGGTCATGGAGACAAAAAAGCACCATATAAATATAGACCATTTACCATAATGGACATTTATGGAGTTTTATTAATGCACTTCATGGAGTTTGTAATGGAAACACAAAGTGTTATTAGTCTGCAGCTCCACCTCTTCAGCTCTCATGTTCCCTCTTAGCTTCCTTTTGTCTATAGGACATTGTTTAGTAAGTAGATTATCTGGAAACAAACTCATGGAGAGATGAAATAAGTTTTAATGTGAAGTGCATTGATTATGAGGACAAAGCTTTGTGACGTATCTCACAGGAATGAAATGCCGAACAATAAAAGACTTCACTGGGGGCAAAGCAGAAGAATGTGAAACCCCTCTTTTGATGCTGGAAACTCCCGCTCAGTTTTCCCTTCAGAGCATTATCTGATGGTTTAGGCATGAAAAAGTCCCTCAGGCTGCTTCTCTGAAATCTGAACGCTAAATTATGTAAAGAAGATGAAATCAAAGATCACACAATAACAAACACAGACATAGAAAACCCTCTCCTACATCATCAGTGACACATTTTGTGTGTCGGCTAACATATTTTTTTTCCTTCTGTGTAACCTGGGCTGAAATTGAGAATTTAATCTCGTATTGCAGCCTCTGTTATGTATTTGTTATCTTCTTTTTTTTAATCTTAGATTCCCACGTCAGTGCAACTTTGAACTTGTGCTTGGAGAATGTGAAGAATGCAACACTCGCACAGAGAGACGTATCCCAGATCTTTGAGGTTTATTTGACTGGGTCTATCTCACTCAGTGTCAGAGAGTCAGAGTGAGGGAGGCTTATATTTCCTCTTTTTTTTGCAGCACATTCCTGTTTATTTATTTATTTATTTATTTATTTAATGAAAGGCAGAAGGAAGGATTGAACATTCCTGTAATATGAGACGGGGAAAAAAACATTTTATGTTAAATATATTTCATCAAAATCAACCACAATGCTGTGCTCGGGTGTCATGTCACATGAGTGACTGATGTAATTGAACAGGAAACGATAATGCTGCTGATTGAGGATGTAAAACAAGTGTTTAAATGATTAGTCTGTTAGGCTTTGCCCGGTGAAGAGCGGGTGTGGTGAAAATTGACAAATGTTTCGGGACATCTGGACGTCTGTAAATCTTCCAGCTTCTGCTTAAGGGATGACATCACTGCACGTGCTGCTCTTCTCCCCAAAGAAATTGCCCCGTCCACTTTAATACCAAGAAATATTGTATCACTGATGACTGCATTGTTATTCTGCGTTTGTCTCAGCATACGCCCTTTGTTTTTTTTTTAAGTATCCTTTGACACACACTGACTGCAGGGTAACAGTTAATTGTCTGAAACGTGAAACAGCAAATCATAAAGGCTGCAATTTATTACAATTTTTGTGATAATTGTTTTATGTTCCTTACCAATTAAAAAAAATAAAAAATATTTAAGGCTTGGACTTATGGGCTAAATTTATGAATACAGTAAATATTGAACAGAACTTTTACTTAAAATTATTTCCCAAATCAAGTAGAGATAGACCGATATTGTTTATTTTCTGGGCCGATACTGATTATTGTTAGTCAAGGAGGTCGATAATTCATTTACGGTAAAAAATGATTTTCTGATTTGCTAACATGACATGTTGAAGGTGTTTTTTGTTATCTTAGATGATAGACAATATATTTATAAGACAATTTAACAGTATGTCTTATAAAGTTAAATGAAAACTTGAACAAATAAATAAATAAATTGATAAAAAAAAAGGCCGATGCCGATATGCGTTGATATGCGCCAAAATGCCGGTAATCGGCCTGGCCGATAATCTCTCTCTCATCCTCTACCACTTTATCTTCCATATGAGGGTCATGGGGGCCACTGGTGCCAATCCCAGCTGACATAGGGCGAAAGGTGGGGTACGACCTGGACAGATTGTTAGAACCTTTAGTATTTACTCACACCTACAGTCAATTTGCCCAATCCCCAAATCTGCATGTATTTAGACTGTGGGAGGAAACCTGAGGTCCTGTATAAAACCCACGCACACACATGGAGAACATGCAAACTTCTTGCAGAAAGGACCAGGTTGAGTGCTAACCACTACCACAACATCTCAATGAGCTTTTTTTTTCTCTTCACATTTTTACAGTATCAGTTAAAAGCTTCCTGATATCAATGTCACTCACACACACACACACACACACACACACACACACACACACACACACACACACACACACACACACACATACATACAGTTTAATAATGTAACGATTCGCCTCTCAACAATGCAATCTTTTTCAGAGCATTAATGCACAGCGTGAGACACGTGTGCATTATAACATAATGGATCAGTCATGTGTTATCTTCACGCAGCTGTACGTTTCCTCTGGATGTTAACATCAGCACCAAAGTGTCCCTCATGTGACATCAGAGACACTAATAGAAGGTCTTGAGGTTTTCTTGTGAGGCCGCTGACTTTGTTAAAGCCGTGCTAATCAATAACTCCATATTAACAATCAGTCAGAGACGACTATGTGTAAGTGCGAGCCCAGAGAGAATGATCATGTCAGTGTTGCATTTCAACTGCACTTCTTGCATTTAAGAACACTATTTGTCCAATAAGAATAAAAAACAGATATTGATGCCTTAAATTCATTGATTTTACCTGAAATGAATCGACTTTCAACCCTTTCAAAGCATCGTCTCCATGTCGCTCAGTGAGCAGATCCCACAGAGTCCCAGAAGCCCCCGCTGTGCTGACTCGGCGAATGTCTGAAACCCAAATATGCCCCAAAGGGGCCAGCAGTAATGCAGTGGGACACCACAGCCCCGGCCCCTCTTCCATCAGTATTGATCTAAAACACTGTTTCCCATCAAGTGACCGACAGTTGTTGTTCTGAAGCCCGTTCTTTTATCTTGCGCCTCGTCCATTAGAGCTGCGATAGCCAGAGAGTCTGTCTCTCTGTGTGTTTTTCCCTCTTTCACGCAAAGAGAGACACTGGTGCATTGTTTATCTTCATCATCTAACTCTTAACACATCCATTTCAACTTAAACCCTCTGGAAAAGATAATGCAATTTGCGAAAACAGCTTGAAATGTGATAAATATAGATTGTTCTTTGTGCTAGTTTTGTTTGGCCAAGAACTTACATCGGGTAAAATCCCTAAATCTCACACATCAAACACTTAATGGGCAGAGTAATTGTGTGTGTCTGTGTGTGGGGTGTTGAGAGGTATTTTCAATAATTTCACCTCCATTTTACAAACAAGGACATCTCCTGTCATCACACTGACTTAAACATAGCAGATAATTGGCCTCGTTGCATCCGTTTGAGAAGTCCAGACATGCATCAGACACGGGTTTGCACAAACAGGCACTCGTCGGGGATTCAGTCTTGTTATTTCAACCTCGATGATTCCTGTATCTTCTCCTGAATCTGCCTTCTGTCGGTGGTGCATTCATGTGATGTGGTCACAGTGGAGACACTGGTGTTGTTGTGCCAGCAGTGGGATTCACGTCTGTGTAAGCTCGTCTACCTGCTTGAAGTGCTGTTTGAAGCCTGAGGCCTCTAGGAGTCTGCTGCTCACTGTGCAGTTCACATTAACAACAGTGTTCTGAAATTGGTTAACAACATAGTCCAATTTATTCTAACCGTAAACTGTATGTTGTTGCAGGTGATTTACCTGCAGAGGGCGGAGCTAAACAGAGAGACGGTGTACGCCATGCACCCCAGCAGCGTCCACGGAGTGGAGGACATGTCGACACTGGCAGAGCTGCACGAAGCTGCCATCATGCACAACCTTTTCCTGCGCTACCAGAAAGACAGCATCTATGTAAGGCATTGGTGCATTTACACCATCTCACGTTCATGTACAGTACCTGGCATCTTGTTTCTGGGAACTGGAATGTGCAAATGTGTAAGTGTGTATGTACAAAATTGCAGCGGGATGTTGTCAGAGGACATATTTGTGGGAAATGATTATTATCACTAGACGCAATACAGAATGCATTTCCCCCTTCAGGAACGCAAAATATGAGATATGTTTGTTGTGACACAGGATTGTTTTCATTATAGAATTCCACTGGGATTTCCATGAAACTCTATCTAGACTTTATTAAAAATAATCATTGCCCACAGACGCGTGGTAACTTTGTTTTTGGAAACCCTATATCCTAAATCTCATCCCTTTTTGTTTCATCATAGCATCACAGAATAGTACGATGACCCACAAACACACTTTTGTGAGGCACATTTTCTCCCAAAGCGCATTGCCCGAGCAGGAGGACCAGATCCTAAAATAACAACTGTCCTTAGTCAGAACTAGGCCACATAGATGTAGATGTTTAAGAATATTACAGACTAATCATGTTGTGTCTTCTTTTTTCCCATCCTCTCCTTTTCCAATAGACTAACATAGGTTCGATCCTAGCAGCAGTGAATCCATATAAACGGATAACAGGACTTTACGACAGCACTGCAGTGGAACTGTACAGCAAGCACCAGATGGGGGAGCTGCCTCCTCATATCTTTGCTGTGGCCAATGAGTGTTACCGCTGCCTGTGGAAGAGGCATGACAGCCAGTGTGTTCTCATCAGGTGAGGACTCATGGATCTATTTGATTTAAAGTGAAGAGTTACCCCCAAAACCAGACATACCAAGTGTCTCTGTATCCGTTTCTCTATGTCTGACTTTGTATTTTGTGTCTTCAGCGGGGAAAGTGGTGCAGGGAAGACGGAGAGCACCAAGCTGCTGCTGAAGTTTCTCTCTGTGATGAGTCAAAAGTCAGCAGGCACTCCTTTGTCAGAGAGGACTACACGGGTGGAGCAGGCCCTCATCCAGAGCAGGTACTCTTTTTGACCCCTGACCTCCAACTCCTCGTTTGTTTGATTTTCAATCTTCGTCACCTGACGTCTTGTACATTTTTAAAGCATACCATTATCTGTAGTGTGGTTAGTATGTTTGATTTCTTAGTCATACAATGTTTTGTTGATATAGATGTTTTATTTGTGCACAATGAGCTCATCAAGTCAAGTTCTGGTAATAGAAGAAATGTGACAAAATTAGAAGTACTGTTAGTGTGCATACCTTTATTAGTGCTGCAGAGAAAACACATGTCAAATCTGCATCTGGATCTCTATCTGCATTAAAATGCAAGCAGAGACAAGAAATGAATGGGATTATTTAAAAAGAAATCCAGAGTCAGAGAACAAACAAACAAACAAAGATATGAACTTCTTCATTGTCTGTCGTCTCTCTCCTCAGTCCCATCATGGAGGCGTTTGGGAACGCAAAGACCGTGTACAACAACAACTCCAGTCGCTTTGGGAAGTTCATCCAGCTCCACTTTTCCCAAAATGGGAACATTCACGGAGGCTGCATCATTGACTGTATCCTTAACGATTCACACACATATTCAGTAAATTGATTTATATACCATCTTTGAATATGTCTGTTGTCCTTGACTTTATGTAATCAGATTTGCTGGAAAAGGTAAGGTTGTGTAGTGTGGAGACACTCAGGACGCTAATGTTTCATATGTGGCGCCAAAGTTTTCAGACACATTCATTCTAATCATCATCATCATCATCATTCTTTCCAAGAATCGCGTGGTTCGACAAAATCCCGGAGAGAGAAACTATCACATCTTCTACTCACTGTTAGCAGGAGCTGACAAAGACCACAGAGGTTTGTTGTTTGTAGTTTTCTTCAGACTTTGTTTCAATATTTTAAAATGATAAATAATATTAAATGGAGGTTATTTGTGGTTCTTACTTTTAAAATATGTGTCTCTATGAGCTGTGTCTCTTTCTATTGGTTTAAATGGTCAGGAATGTTGCTTTGTATAGTCATTTATGTCATTTTTAATGTCTGTTCATTTCTCTGCCTCGCAGACATGTACTTACTGTCTGAAAATCCAGAGTCGTATCACTACCTGAGCCAGTCGGGCTGCGTGCAGGACAGCAGTCTGGATGACAAGCAGCTCTTTGACAGTGTGATGGTAAAGAAAAAGGAACAAGAAAACACCACATTTTTTTGGGGGATGCATTCTCTGTGTTTCGTCTCCAGAGGGCGCCATAACCTTCATCATCAGTTTATCTTGCATTTTTGGAAGCTGAGTTTTCTATGGAGGCAATTTTTAACCCTTAGAATAAAGAGCATTACTATTACTATGTTAAAACGTACACACAGAGGCTATAAGGATGTGCAATATAGAGCACAACCTGTAGGCGATCTCCATTTCCAACTATATAAACACACCTGAGCTGAAAGCAATGTAAAATTAATCATAATTTTGACTCAACGACACATAAGAAGATGTTAAAACGCATTTTGTAAAGCCTGAACATGTGACCTATAAACACACACCTCTAGATTGTCCATATAAGGAGTTGTGTTTTATTCCCACTGTCATTTACTACATACAGAATGGGTTTAGTAGGTTAATACTTTTCCTATAGAAACCTGTTGTCTGACTCCTGTTGTGTTGCAGGAGGCGCTCAAAGTGATGGAGTTCACTGAGGAGGAGATCAGAGATGTGTTCAAGTTGCTGTCTGCTGTTCTCCAGATGGGAAACATCGAGTTCATGACAGCTGGTGGAGCTCAGATCACTTCAAAAGCTGGTGAGGCCAGGAAGGGATCATTAGTGAGAGTCCGTCCGTGTTAGCCTCATCTAGGCAGAACAATGTAATTTGATGCAAAATATAATATATATTTCTGTATTTTATTTTATGTTATTATAACATTACCATTTCCCTATTGTGCGACTAACAAAGGATGAACTATGACTATAGCTGCATGTTTCTGATATTAAATCAATAATGAATTAGTATTTTCTTGCCTTTAAATTGAAAGGTTAAGAAAATATAATAACATGGTTTCTGTGCGGGTTAAGTATTTCCAATGAGGAATTCACTGGAAAGTCATTTGGAACTGAAAGTACTGTAAACCAACAATTGGTCCTGAGCCAATCTTCTTAACCACATGAGCTCTTTAGTGAGACTAACTTAGTTATTCTTGAGAGAAAATGTGATATTCATCAAACTGTAAGATGTTTTAATTAAAGTTTGATGACATGAAATTGGAAAACATGGAACATGTGGTTTCAAGCGGTTACAGTCAGTTAAATTTATCTCTTTGTTTTTCAAACTGGAATTCAGTGTAGAAAACCAGCAGATCGTCTTTGTGGTTCTCCTCTGACTTTGGACCACTCTGCGGTTTTTCAGTATCCTGAGTTTGATTGACATTGTACTCGCAGACAGCGGTGAACAGGCTGTAACATGAGCTCAAGGCTCCTTTGTTCGCCGTGTCTGACCTCCTTTCCAAAGAGGCAGTGAACTGCAGTGACTGTAGCAGAGGAACAGAATGGAGTTGCCTGTGAAGGTTCACAGTCACTTTGGTTGTTGTTTGACATGAATAGGAGTCACCTGAACTGTCGATTAAGTGCATGTCCAATGTCTGTGTGTGTTTCAGTGGTCAGCAACGTCAGTGACCTGCTTGGCCTCGACTGCTTTCAGCTGTCAGAGGTCTTGACCCAACGCTCCATGATCCTCAGAGGAGAGGAGATCTGCTCGCCGCTCACCGTGGAGCAGGTACCCAACAAATACATTCATCATTCATTGTAGTATCTTGGATTTAGGGGCTAGCATTTGTTCAGAAGTCAAAACACTGACATGTACAGTACATGCCTGTTTGTCAACCACCATCCCACCACCGCCACGGTGACACACGCAGTCTTTCTCCGCCGCTCTCTCCCCCACATGCCTCTCCAGATCCCTTGCGTGACTCCCAGCCATTTCCTGCTTTTTGTCTGCCAGATTCCTGGCACAATAAAGCCATCATGATAGTGATCTGAGTCAAAAGCACAATGGAGCCAATGACTGGGGCTGAAGCGAGAGTCTTCTCCTTTGGAGGCGGCGTGGGCCAGACACCCAAAGATGCCGGTGTAATAATTCACCCTCGCGTGTTTCGCTCCCTGCGCTTCACACCGTGGGCCTGTAATCAATGTGAGCATTTTTCAAAGTCTTCAAAATCTGCATGTGTTTAAACACAAGAAAACTCTGACACACGACACTGAGCTCACGCTGTCGGCCTACTCGCATGTATAAATGTCAGACAATATGCAGAACAGACCTTTACTATAATCACAGGGCCACGAAAGTCACAAGACAGCTTTTCATGAGCAGACAAAGGCCCTGCAATGTCACCCTCGCTGCTGCTCGCTCTGCCCCGGCCTTTGAAGCAGCTTGTCCTTTAATAGAGTTCATTATTTGGATCCTGGAATCGGTAAGAATGGCTTCTTCTCACAGCGAGTTGCTTACCCCCACACCACCGCTCGCAGTCTCGCTCTCTCG
Source organism: Microchirus variegatus (assembly GCF_963457635.1). Lineage (NCBI taxonomy): Eukaryota > Metazoa > Chordata > Actinopteri > Pleuronectiformes > Soleidae > Microchirus > Microchirus variegatus. Next base: position 7,424,096 of record NC_139823.1, read on the forward strand.
CCTCCTCCCCCCCTGAATCCTGGACAAACAGGCATTCTTCTCACCCCTGTGACGGAGATCCTGGAGCCACCAGCCCCTCTGTTCACACCCGCTTGTCGCAGGAGGTGACGGGTCATGATTGATTACTCAAAAGCCCAGGAGCATTGTTGCCCCAAATACAGTATACACGCTGCCACACTCCAGTTTTGTTTTTAATTTGAGCACAATGCCCCGTGGAGGAAGCAAAGCTGGCGAGCTTGTGCTTTTTTATGTACAAACACAGATGGCGTCTGGCTGACTTCATGGAAGCTGCAGAACATTGGTTAGGATAAGTAACCTTTTTTAAAATGTATTTCTAATTTTAAAAAAATTTTGGGGAGCTCAAAACCAGCAGAGTTACAGCTTCCTCGGGACACACTGTCTCACAGTTATCACAGTTGACAAAACAATCACAAGTTCACTGAGGGTCCAGTGTGTAAGAATTAGTGACATCTAATGGTGAGGCTGCAGATTTTAACAAACAGAGGACTCCTCTGTTCGCCCTTTTCTTTCCCACACTTGTCACTACGGTGGTCTTTACAAAAGGACGTTGTTTGTTTACGCTCGCATACAAATCTTCTACTACACTCTCTGTGGCTGATTTGTTTGTATGGGCTGCTGTAGTGACACAGCGGTGTAGCATGGCAGCCTCCACAGAGAAAGCCCTTGCGTTAAAGTCCATATAAATGGCTTATTTGCTTCAATGTTTGCCAGTAGAACCTGTTAAATGTAACGCACTGGACCTTTAATGTCTCGTAGTCCTCTTCAAAAGCACATTTACTTTACTTTTTTTTTTGGTTTGTCTTTGTTTTCACTGTATTTTCTAGTAATACGACAAATACTGAGTTGCCGTAGTGAATCATTCTGTAGATATGAAGCTGATAGAGGACGCTGCTGGCTGTTGTGAAAACAGTCTTAACTGCAGACAGACACCGACACAACACACCTTTGTTTCCTAACCACAAGTTGTTTTACAGACACACACACACACACACACATACAGGTCCATGCAGCTATCATTTTAAAGACACATTGACTCTCATTCATTCGGACAGCCTAATCATAGCTGTATCCCTAACCACAACCATAATGAGTCCTGCCTAATCCTTACTTTAACCTAAACACAATTCAAATCTCAGCCTTAAATTTAACCAGTCCCTTGAATGAAATGTGGTTCTGCCTTAATAAGACCAGGTTTTGGTCCTAATGAGTACCACTGGTCCTGAAAAGGTCAGTGTTTATGCCAGAAAAGGTCCTAAAGAGGTCATTTTAGTGATTTACTGTTTCTTGGGTCTGCAAAGTTTCCTCTGTGCGATTATTCATGTCTGACTCTGTGTCATTTTCGTGTCTTGGTTTTGCAGGCGTTGGACTCGCGAGACTCCGTCGCCATGGCGCTTTATTCTCAGTGTTTTTCCTGGATCATAATGAGGATCAACCAGAAGATTAAAGGAAACGACAACTTCAAGTCCATCGGCATCCTGGACATTTTTGGCTTTGAGAACTTTGAGGTGAAAGCTCACACACCTGAATTTAATTTGACTGTTAAGGCAACTGTGTACGTGTTCTGTCCTGGAACATGATGTTATTTGAACGCCATATTAACACAATAATAGACAGTTTTTTGCTCTGTGGAGACAGATTTGGACCATCCATCATTTAATTTAGAAAGAGAAAGGCCATACATTCTCGTAAATCACTCTTAACTCTTAAGGCCATAGGCTGCTTTAATAATAGTTAATAGTTTAATAGTTTAATAATAGTTGAATAATAGGATTGAATTGTTTGTTCTTTGTGAACAGAAACAATGTAACATTATTTGTATCCTGCGTTCTTCATCTAAAAAAACGGGCTCTGTCAATCAATACTATCAGACCTGACTGAGGGAGTGTTTGTTTGTGTACAGTAGCAGCGCAGGGGGGCGGGTGGGTACAAGAACAATGTCATCATTCTGCCAGACAAAATGGCATTAAAATTCACTGCTGAAACTCGTGGGTGCTTCCTTTTTTGTTTTCAGTCAAATTAGAACCCATTTAATATTGAAACAAAACAATCATAGACGCTTACATGAACTATTGAACCAACGTCTCTTTTCTTGTTCACCCGCAGGTGAACCGGTTTGAACAATTTAACATCAACTATGCCAACGAGAAACTCCAGGAGTATTTCAACAAGCACATCTTCTCCCTGGAACAGCTCGAGTACAACAGGTAAAGGTGGTGAGCACGGATATCTTTGTAAAGATAAGGCTCGTTGGCTGCTGGATACATTGAAAATAATGGATCTGCATTTGCCAGAGAATGTTCAAGATGACATGATATGGGTCTGCTCGTAGTGATACAGGCAAACTGCCAGACTGCTCTGGAATCAGCTCAGTATCTGTCTCACAGACAGTTGATTTGTTTTATAATGGATCAACAGCCTGGACATGGCTCATTTCATCACATGTTCATTCTGAACAATACAGCCATTGTGTCTTCCTGGTTTGTTTATATTTATATATACACAGTGCGTGTGTACGTGTCTGTGTGTCCTCGCAGGGAGGGTATCCAGTGGGAGGCTATAGACTGGATGGATAACGCAGAGTGTCTGGATCTCATAGAGAAGGTAACCAAGAGCAAAGTCACCACCAGGACAGACCGCCAACCGCCAGCCCAAGCATGCTGCTGACCCAGACGCCACACTGTGCTTACATTGACCCCCATCTCCCTACTCTGTCATTACATAGCCTCTTTTTGCATGTTGTGTGCACATGAATGTCGACCAGTCAGCGATTAGAGGTATGGGGGGAATTGAAGCATAAAGACAATGTTGTGTTATTTTAATCGCTGTAGTCATAATGGTGGTTAAAGCTGAGCCTCGACAGAGGTTGGGTCTGCGTCTGCGAAATTTCAGGGTCAGAATCACAAGCATGGAAATTGTACTGGAAGCAAATACTCTACTCTCCAACTGGATATTGATAATAGAGCCAGTGGTTTTGCTTGGTATCCCTCCATTAGATGATTGATGTTAATTAGTGTGACTTTATGTACATGTAGGAATTTAAAGACAAATACCAGTGCCTGCTCGGTGAACCCTCTCTTTATGGATAAAAAAGAAAACTGGATGAATTGCTGTGCTGTTTCCTGAATGTATTGTTATACTAAAAGCTGCCAGATGTGTCCCAATGGGATTATAACTAGTTCCATCATGACTGCAATGTGTTTCACTCTTCTCCTCTGTCTGTCTGTCTGTCTGTCTGTCTGTCTGTCTGTCTGTCTCCCCTTTAGAAACTGGGCATGTTGGCTCTTATCAATGAGGAGAGCCGCTTCCCCAAAGGCACAGACTATACTCTTTTGGAGAAACTGCACAGCCGACACGCAGTGAGTGCCACTCAGCACTGACATTCATCATTTATACACTACCGTTCAAAGGTTTGGGGTCACCTATACAATTTTTGTTGTTTCCCATTAAAACTCACACTTTTATTCATCAAAATGAATAGTAAATAAAGTCTAGACATTGACAAGATTAGAAATAATGATTTTTATTCAAAATAATTCAAACTTTTAAGTCAAAGAACCTTAAAACTGTTTTCAGCTGTGCTAACATAATTGCACAAGGGTTTTCTAATCATCCGATAGCCTTCTAACGCGATTAGCAAACACAATGTACCATTAGAACACTGGAGAGATGGTTGCTGGAACTGGGCCTCTATACACCTATGTGCGTATTCCATTAAAAACCAGACGTTTGCAGCTAGAATAGTCGTTTACCACATTAACAATGTGTAGAGTTTATCTGATTAATTAATTTAATGTTATATTCATTGAAAAAAAGTGATTTTCCACAAACTTTTGAACGCAAGTGTGCAGACGTGCTCGCACACCCTTTTCCTCCAAGGCGGACACTAGCAAAGTCATGAAAGTGAGCCATGTACTCACACCTACACATCTGGAGGTGGTGCCTTCACCACCTACTCAAGCTCACACTCACTCAAGCCTCAAAGAGTTAAACCTTTCTCCTGTCACCTGTTGCCTCCGGTGCCGCGCCGAATGTCTGCGCAGCGCTCGTACACACCCTGAAGTGCCCTCACATGCAAACACAACAATATTGTAATGTGATCGGCCCTTCTCTGCGCCCGATCTGCATTGTGTGCAGGTGAAAGGAGTCTCCTTAGAAAAGCCAGCGGGTATTTTCTGTGGCTGACTGGGAAAAACAGAAGAGTTACTGTCTGACCTCTCCCTAAGGTGTCTGCCTTTTACAACTCCTCCATGTTGTGAGTGTGTGTTAAGGTCATGGTTGGAGGAGTCGCGATGCTTTGTTTCACCTTTTTATGGAAGAATCTAACGTGAAACTTATCAAAAGTTTGATAATAAACAATGTCTAATTTGAATAAATTACAAAGCAAATGTTCCCACATATAGTTTTGTCAATGTCTGGGAATAAAGAATTAATCAGCTGATTTGATTTACTTTTTAAATGTATAAATTGAGTTTTCAACATGAGACCATGTTGTGTGACCAAACACAAAAGTCAACAAAGGCTCTGCATGAGAGTAATCTAATTGAAACCCTCCATAAACTGTGTTTTTTATATAGTGAAAATCACGAGTTGCAGATGTGTTGCTGACACTGCAGTTTCCCACTGAGCCACTAATTCTCTTCATTCATCATTTGTTTAGAATTAAGAAGGACATGTCTGGCTTTTCTAAAACATTTCGATGGTGTCTTTGTTTTTTCACCAGACAAATGTGTACTATGTGAAGCCCAGAGTGACCGACCACCAGTTTGGAATCAAGCACTATGCTGGAGAGGTAATTGACAGCACAAAAACACACACACACACACACACACACACACACACACACACACACACACACACACACACACACACAGTGATGAAGTTGTTAGACACTCAGTCGTGTCCACTTTGTCATCCCCTGCTTCCGCTTCTTTCACAATAACAGCAATTACTCCTGACGGAAGAGTATGGAATAGGAAAAAGAAACCAGGAAAGTGCTTCCAAGAATGATTGTGCAGAGTTGAGAGGGGCAGGAGCCACTAGATGTGGTGAAGGGGGGGGGGGAGTAGAGCAGACAGATTTTCTGTGATAAAGAATGGCCTTATGAAGCCTGCCTAAGACAAGGTCTCCTCAGTGTGAGCATGGCCGCTCAGTCACAAGCCCTGGCATGGCCGTCTATGGTAATGACTTCAGAGAAGACGCGCAGGCCAGCCAGTTGTTCGTGGAGTCCCCTGAAAGCTGCCACTGTTATCTGAAACGGTGCTGTGAGTTTAGTGGGGGAGTCGTGACATTCTCCCAGAGATTTGATTATCCGTGTGCCCGTCACACAGCGCTGCAAGTAAATGTTGAGTTTTCCATCGTTGCATCTGTGGGTTTAATGGTCACTGTATACAGTATATGGTGCAGACACCCACCACCTGAATAAGGTTTTGCCTTCAAACTGTGTGCACATTTTGCACTCCGTGGCAGCACGAGACCGTCCTCGTCAACAAAACAGCCACTTGGACAAAGGAGCTATTTGTCCAATGAGTATTTTCCAATGAGAGAGGAATGGAGTGTAATTTGTGTGATGTGTGATCATGTTTGGATCTCATGGCTCAGATAGATCCTCTCTCTCGCTCTCTCTCTCTCCATATACATATATATATATATATATATATACACATACACACGCACACGGATTATAGTGTGTATTTTCATAATGGACAAGCAGAGGAATGCAGTGTTGCTAAGATGAGGGCTGAAAAGAACTCAACAGGTGACTGAATTAACTCAAAGTCAGTGGCTCTCTCTTGCAGGCTGTACTTGTAGAAGCCTGTCCCTCCCTTGTCTTTGTTCACTTACACACACACACACACACACATGTCACAAGTTTGGATGATGACAAGATTAACACATAAATATTTCTTCACTTCTTTTACTTACGTAGCTGCACATTAATAGTCAGTCAGTTTTTGTTTGTTTTTCTTCACATTACAATAGCCAGTATTACTGTACTATATATATATATATATATACTCATATAAAATAAGCCAGTTCTGATTTTATAGTATAGTGTGTGTAGTGCAGAGTCACAGTATATACATGACCAGAGGTGGAAAGTAATGACTTGCATATACTCGTGTTACTGTAATAAGTTGGTTTTTTGTGTACTAATTTTTAAAATCAGTCATCTTTTTTTTACTCAAGTGTGTTTTTTGTGAGTGAGAAAGTTGTGACATTTTGACCCATTTTGACTTATTTTCTCAGCACTTTAATTTTAAAGGTTTGCCTTTAATCAAAAACAATTGACGTGAGATTTGTGTCTCTTTTGTGTCCTTTTTGCACGACACAAGAAAGAAGCCCAACCTTAAGTAACTTTTACTCTGAGTACATTTTAAACAAGCTACTTTTTTTACTTCAACTTGAGTACATTTTTAGACCAGTACTTTTATTTGTACTTAAAGGTGCCATATGTAAGAATGTGGCCAAAAACGGTTACTACATTCAAATTCAAAATACTGAGGTCTTTTAGGTTTCGTTTTCTGACCTAACTGGCAACCCGTGGTTGCTCGGCAGCTGAGACTCTACTGACTGCAATGATTGGTAGACGGCGGTAGGTGGCGCCACATGTCAAAACATGATTACAAAACATAAACATGATTTGCAGTCTGCAAAAGATTTTTTTTAATGCAAATATTTTGTCTGTACTGTTGTTGTTGGTGAGTTCAGTTTGTTATATGAACATTATTCCTGAGTCTCTGTGACATATTAGGAGGATTTTATGGCCAGTTGCTTTAGATTTATTACATAATGCACCTTTAAGTAAAATTTTATCAAAATAGTGGTACTTTTACTTGAGTAGAACAGTTCAGTACTTTTTCCACCTATTGTGCAGTTCATGCACACATAGTTCTAACATAAACATGTACTATGATGTCATATATTAGGATACTGTTTCATAACAAACACACTGCCTTTACTTTACTTCATTGTGTTTACCGACTTAGGTTCTTTACGACGTGCGAGGAATCCTTGAGAAGAACAGAGACACCTTCAGAGATGACATCTTGTTTATTCTCAAGGACAGCAGGTGAGTGTTTCACATTCTCCTCTACAAACCTGCGTGATTCAGTTCACACACAATCTCATGCCCTGTTCCTGCGCTGTGTGTCTAACAGACTGGACTTCATCTACGACCTGTTTGAGCGCGTTGGCAGCAGGAATGGCGATGAGACCCTAAAGATGGGCACAGCCAGACGCAAGCCCACTGTCAGCTCTCAGTTCAGGGTGAGACTGAAGCTTCTGTGGCATAAATATCACTCTCAGTTCAACGCCCATGCTTGTATGATTATGTCATCCCACAGACAACAAATTAATTGTCTCCCATGTGCTGCTGCATATGATGATCACTTAACCCGTAACACTGGGCTTGTTATTTTGGCTTGATGAATGTGAGCGTGGGGTCACTGAGGGAAAAAAAAGGAGTTTAGAAGTCATGGAAAGAGAAGGAGAATGCTGTCTGTTATGGCTGATGGGGTGTGTGAAATATGTGGTCGTGATCCAGGCTTGGTTGAGTGGTGGTGGTGGTGGTGGTGGGGGGTGGGGGTCTTTAGCATGTTCTAAGTGCAGTGTGAAGAGAAGAAGCGGGGAGGATTTGGCAAGCTGCCCTGGCCTACAGTTTCTAAAGCCGGGGGATTAGGGTTTGATGGCTGGGCAGAGAGGGGCCAACCAAGGGCCAATCACGCTCAGCTCTGCCAGGCCAGGCCTCGCTGGAGACAGACTGTCTGAGGCAGCGAGGAGAGCGAGGCTGATATAGCCCACAGGGGTCAAGGTTCCCAGTAATGTGTATTTTGTATGTTTTTGGAGCTAAATGTGGACCGTAAAAGACATAAAGTAACTAAGGAAATTTACCCTTTACTGTTGTTTTTGCCTTTTTTAATAAAGCACCTTTGTGCTATCTTATCTTATCTTATCTCTGTTGCCTCGATCCTCATCCACTTACTGCTGTTGTGTTTCAGGACTCTCTCCATTCCCTGATGGCCACACTAAGTGCCTCCAACCCCTTTTTTGTACGCTGCATCAAACCAAACATGGACAAGGTAAGTCATGCAAATTAAACTGCACAACAACAACAAAAAAGCCAGGTCTTTTCAAGGTCAGCGCCTGCAAATTTTAACTTCCTTGGTGCTATTCATAGCCCAATGGTCAAAGCTCATATTTAGTGCTGCTTCTGTGCTCTAATGAGTCTCTGTAGTGTATTTTAGTAATGAAGTGTATTTGCAGTGTATTTGCACTTGTTACTGCAAAGACATACAAGTACACTCATATTCTTACTAACGATCACACCTAGGCTTCAGTGCAAATACTCTCACTGTACTAATTGAAATAAAAGGGCTGTGCACCAGCACATTCCTACCACTTAAGCGCCTTTACCAAAGGTCAGAAGTCACTGCAGGCTGCTCCAGCTGCAGCGGCTTGGCTGATGCTTCACTGATCTGGCTGCATCAGTGGAATGCCAAGATAAGACCACAACGGGACACTGATTTATCAGTCTCTCTTCCCACACTATTCCTGGCCACATGACTGTGAACCATTTTAAAATCCCCCACTTTTATCATTAGTCTTCATACTGGATTATTTTTAGTTTTGTTAATTTTTCTATGTGACAAAGTGAATTTGCTGTTCTGAACTGTGATGGTTACTTATTAATGTTCACACACAGTGTGGTGATTGTCCTCTTCTTCTCTGCTCACTACCACCCACTCATTCCACACTTTCTCTCTTACTTATTTACACGGAGGCTTCACTGACGTCCTCTCGGCCTCCTCTGCACCCACTTCCACTTCTCTTGTGTTTCCGCATATCTGTGCCCTGCTCTCATTGCTCTGCATCTCATTCACTCACCTGTCTCTGGCCGGTCATGACAGAACAAGCCATGCCTCTGTTAAGCCTGCAGTACGACAGGATTGCATGCGCGGGTCTCTGACGTGATTTCATGCACAGTGCTATGCAAACACAACATGCACACACACACACAGAGGCTTGCACAGCTATTCTTCTTAAGACACTTCACTGACTTCCATTCATTTGGAGAGCCTAAACAAACCATTATTCCTAACGTTAGCCATTACTTGTTAATGGACCAGGTCCCCATGAGGACGACTGGTCCTGTCAAGGTCAGATTTTATGCAAGAAATGGTCCTAAGGAGGTAACAAAAATGCATAAACTCAGTGTCTGGAGTGGCACCTGGGATGGTCTTCTGTATACCTTACTGTCCCCTTTATGTCATCTTGATCATTCTTCTCTAACCTCTTGGCTTTAACAAGGTATTTTCACCCATATGTTGTCATTTTTTTGGACAATTTCTGTAAATCCTTGAGATAGTTGTATGTAAAATAATAATAATAATAATCCTAGTCAATCAGCAGTTTCTGAAATACTTTATTAGCTCATTTGGTAGCAACAATCATGCTACGATCAAAGCCACTGTAATACCTAGTCTTCATCATTCTGTCACTGGGTTTGTTGCAGCCATTTTCCATGAACATAATTTAAGTTGATGTAAATTCTAATTTTTGTTATTGTGAGAGCTTTTTTCTACATTCATATTGCGTTGCAAATGTAATATAGAAAAGGTTATATTGACCAGTGACTGATAAGCATTTAAAATAACTAATTTTGATTAGCTACGAGATTGATGTAAAAGCGTAAGCACCAATAGAGAGAGCAAAATAGAGCAGAAGCCACTGGACCTCGGAGCAACACAGTCTTTTGACCTCCACTGTTTTCCGTTAACCGCGTCTTCATGACTAAATGCATTGAGTTGCTGTCACATGATTGACTGAATAGATATTTGCATTAACTCACAGTCGAACAGGTGTACCTAATAAATAAATAACATGTATGCACTTTATTTGCGTGACACCTTCTCTCCCTAAAATAAATGTGACGGTTTATCTTGTTTTCACCCAATCAACTCAACACGCTACCTCTCTCAGCTGCCTTAATCCTCTGCTGAAGAGCAGAGGTCAGAGCTCAGAGTGGATGCGTATGTATAATGTGTCATATGAACATGAGCACATAGCAAGTGTGGAAGTGCCTCTGTGTCCATGCGTGTGTGTGTGTCTGTTTCCATGCATAGTAGCATTAGCCTGTTGTTAGGTCGACACATTGGGGAATGCTTTGGTCTTGTGTGGGGCTTATCCAGCACCGTGTGCCCTTCGTGTGAACCTCAGGAGTGATTGGACGGCCTGTGTGGAGGTGTAAAGTGGCAGACATTACAGATCCACTATAATAAGCAGGCTTGGGGATCAGTGGTAACACATACCTCTGGACAATGCATCTAATTATTCCAGAAAGAAAGGATGGCCTTCCCGTTCAGCAAAGTCTTGCTCAACACTGTTCAGGTTTCTCTGCGTTGGCGTGTGTTTTCTCTGCCGTGACCCAAGTGTTACTGTAAAATGATACGGCTCGCCATGGTTATTTAATTTTTAGTTCAAGTTTAACTGGACTCAGTGGTAAGACCATTTGAATAGGTGTGGGATTATGTTTACCTGCAGTGGTCAGGTGTCCCATATCGTCCACTAACACATACCAAAGAGGTCAGGCATATTTAGAGGACACAATACTCGGTAAAGGAGACATCAATTGTCCATGTGTGCAGGGTCACTGTTGCACACAGTCACACAATTAAGTTAAGATTTACAATTTAGTCAGTAATATGTTAGTTCTCATGTTGTATTGTTGTCTGCTGTCAACAGAAGGCCAACCAGTTTGATCCCGATATCGTACTTAACCAGTTGAAATATTCTGGAATGCTGGAAACGGTGAAGATCCGCAGGGCTGGGTTCCCTGTTCGCAGAACCTTTCAGGACTTTTACAGCAGGTATGAAAAATATGTACACTACCGTTCAAAAGTTTGGGGTCACTTAGAAATGTCCTTATTTTTTAAGGAAAATCCCTTTTTTTTCAATGAATCAGAAATACACTCTATACATTGTTAATGTGGTAAACGACTATTCTAGCTGCAAACGTCTGGTTTTTAATGGAATATGTACATAGGTGAATAGAGGCCCATTTCCAGTCTTCTAAATGGTACATTGTGTTTGCTAATCACGTTAGAAGGCTATTGAATGATTTGAAAACCTTGAATACCCTTGTGCAATGATGTTAGCACAGCTGAAAACAGTTTTCCTGGTTCTTTGACAAAAGCAAAGAACTAGACTAGATTTTCTATTCATTCACAACTCTTTTGATGAATAAAATGGTAATGTATGTAAAAATGACTACTTAAAAAAAGTATTGTGTTCAGTAGATATTTTTGCACTGAAATGTTGGCGCTCACTTGTGCATGTGTGTGTGTGTTTCCACAGGTACACGATGATTCTGAAGAGCAGAATCCCTTCAGACGATGAGAAACAGAAGTGCTCAGAACTTCTCTTGCTTCATGACAAGACCAAGACATCGTGGCAACTGGGAAAGACAAAGGTGGAGCACACACACGCACACACACACACACACTGAAGTGACATTCATGCCTTAGATACTTACAGTAACCATGACCACCCACTCCCCAGACCCAGCCCCACCCTTTACCCAACTTTCAACCTTATCCCTCACACGAACCAGAAACTCATAACTGTACAATTTCATGTTTTACTTTTTGTGGGGAGCCTTTTGTCTCCAGAATGGGAGGTGAGTTCCTTTGTGAACAGATTTTTTTTTTTTCCTTCCCCTTCCCCTCAATGCGTTTAATGCAAGTACAAAAGCGCACACGCTCAGACAGGATAGAATTGCAAGCTTCAAGCAGACAAGAACACAGATGAGAAGGCTGAGGGGATCAGGTGAAATGTCTGTTTTCGATTCTCACTGGAGATCGGTTCAGGTCTGTGTCCTCTGGTACAACTTCCGTCTCACTCAAAAATCCAGCCTGTTTCATTCCCAAGTGTGCCACAGTTTGGATGGCCCCCACTGTGACTCATAACAGAACGATTTCTCTGGCCGGTTGTGGTCAATCTACTGCTTGCCTGTTGGTAACCACAGAGTTACATGGCAAGTCCAAAAAAAAACCTGACACCAACAACTGTTACCGTAACTGCAACCCATTACGAGGACTACCAGTAATCTTAAAGCCTTACTTTTAGCTGGAAGAGCATTAGCTTCTCATGTAGCTGTTGATTTGATAGACTGAACTCCTGGACGTGATCAGATGACGTTAGATGAAAGTAACACGACTCACCAAAAGTTATTTTATCGTGTTATGATCTCCATCAGTTGTTTTGCTCTCTTTCTTTTCCATTTTTCTTCATAAACAATTGCCGTTTCCCTCAGTGGAAAGTCCCCTGCGCTCCCTGAGAATGATTTACCTTTTAATGACCTGTTTGATCTCTACTGCAAAACCTCTTTGCTTCACGTTGGAGTCAGCAGAAATGGTATGATGCAGAGAGGCAGAGAGACAGAGGGAGGGGGATATAAATAAAACATGTTTTTATGGGCTTTCTTGAAATCAGCTAAATCCACATTTGTCCCACTGTTGCTTCCTGCTCTGAGTTGCGGTTCCTCTGAGGCTGTAAAATCACTCAAATATTTCAGATTTGTTGGACAGTTTTGTTGTAATTCCCCCACTTGGGTTGCACGCTATGAACTGTGTCTGCTCCACACATGGCAGAGTGAAACTTTACATTGAAACTGAATAGGGTTGATGTGAACCGTATGAATAAATATACAGTATATTGGGTGTGGAACCACTGATATTAAGTTTCTCACACATGCACATGGCTTAAATCTTAGGAGTCACTGTGTCTCACTGATGACACAGAGAGAAAATTATGCTTCCAGGCTCCACACTTGGAGTCTAATGGCTAACTCTCGGCAGAATAATTAACCCACTTTAGTATATTAGAGCTGAAACCATTAATCGATTAATCGAAAAAAGCTTTTTTCATTATTAAAATGAGATTTCTGATTGTTTAAGCTTCTTAAATGTGAATATGTTCTTCGCTTCTTTGCTCCACATAACAAAGAAATCATTAAAACTGAATCATTTTGATTTGTGGACAAAACAAGACATTCAACAAGATCATCATTTCCAGGTTTGACAAACACTGATTAACGTTTTTTTTTACATTTTCTGACATTACATGGACCAAACGATTAATAGATTGATTGCAGCTCTAAAGTATATAATACAAGTTTTCTAAAAGAAGACCAAAAACTCACAACCAGGTGCCTCGGCATGTGTCATCTTGTGCATATGCTTGTGTTGTTGATGTCCGCACAATGTTTTTGGCAGAGGGAAATGTAGCGTGGGTTGTGTTAGAGGGAGGGGGGGCCCGAGAGAGACAAAGGGGGTCTAAATTTCCTTTTTGGAGAAACAATCTGTGTGTAATTATATGTGCTCTGATTGTGTACAGAGGAAGTGTGTGCCCAGAATTAGTGGGCTTGGGTCACGTTGCAAGGATGGCGTACATGTGTGTGTGTGTGTGTGCGTTACTGTGTAACTGCGCCATTTGTTTTACAGAGGAGGGAAGGATGTGGATGAAGAGGAAGCTTCCTCCTCTCAGACTTTACAGAGGCAGGCAGGGCTGCAGCTGTGTGGGACCCTTTGATTAGTGAACATCTGTCACACAAACACACACACAGTGACTTTTTCGCACACCCCATCCACCTGCGATAACACTGCCAGGCAGATGAAGTGTGATTATCTAATGTTATACTTTATTTCTTGTGGACTCCTTCGTCGATTTAGGAGTCCTAAGCTGTCAAATCTCTCACACAGATAGTACAACTTTGGGAAAAGTCTCTCGGAGCAAGGGAAGGGTTAACCAAACTCTTCCTCCTTCCTTCATAAGAGCAAGGAGGGGTGTGGCTTGCTATCTGGACACCAGCCACCATCCCTCCCCCTCATCCCTCCATCCCTCCTCTCCCTACCTCTCTCCTCCCCTCCCACACTGTGCCGTTTCTGCCTTTGCACGTCAGTCGAGCTACCAACATAGCAGCAGCAGAAGCAGAAGCAGCAGCAGCAGCAGCAGCAGCAGGGAAATGCTCAGGAAGGACTTCCGAAAACAATGAGGCTCTGCAGCAGCAACAGCACTCGCAGCGATGCTGCAGTCCCTGTGCCAGTTTTCCCCTCTGCTCTGCTCTGCAGTCCTGGAGAGCAGTTCGCCTGATAGCCTCAGCTGCACCACCACCACTTCCTCTGCACTGGGCTCGAGCTGCTGCCAACAGACAGCAGCAGGGGGTCCTTACATCTCTGTGGGCCCTCTTTAATACCTTTACCAAAAACGAGGAACTAACGCATACCTTTTTACCCTGTTACCCCAACCTTCCTCTCTGTGTCTCTATCACTGGTGGTCGGCCGTGGCGTTGCTGGACCCGCAGGTGTTCCTGAAGGAGGCCCTGGAGCAAAGGCTGGAGAAAGAGAGGGAAGAGGTGCGGCGCAGGGCTGGCATGGTGATCCGCGCCCACATCCTCAGCTATGTGGCAAGGTGAGTGGTGGAGTTGGGAGGAGGAGGGGGGTTGATGGGCTGAGAGTGGCAGCGACAGTTGTCAGTGTTTGTTTTGTAACGGAGGTGCTCAGGGAACCAAGGGGCGGGAGAGTTGTTATGTGCATACCTTTGCACACATATTTACCTTTCAGTTGGTGTATTATGTGGGTTTAGATAGAGCATTAGTGCAGCTCGGGCAGTTATTTCACCTCTTTTATGTAATGTGTCTCACTCGTGCTGACTCACCAGTTAGTCTGTGTGTCGTGTGTGCAGCCAAATCAACAGAAGAAGAGCTCCCAGTGTTCCAGGTGGATTTGTACACCAATGTGTCACTTGACCGAGAAGAGAAAATCTGCCTCGAGGACCATTTGTACTGACTTTATTGATGATGTGTCAATCCATAGGTCGTTATCTAGTCAAATTCTTCAGTTGCAGTTTAAAGCATGAGTGATATATGGAGGTTGAGTTAAAAGTTGTCACAAAGTCGTGGTCCGTTTCATAGCTCAAACTGTTATTCCTCATAACTACTAACTTAAAACATTAAAATGCCTCATGCATTTGACTGGTATGTGTTGAATAGACGTGCTGTTAATGCTCTTTTCAGCGAAGATGTCATTAATAGTGTTAATTAATTCAATGGAAGATTATCGATTGATGCTGCCTGTCCTCCCTGACAGACAGGTCATCCATCATTATGCTGCTCTAAAAATATGTCCATTCAGAAGCCTATGTAATGTAGCCATGCTCCACCTGTGCGCTGCTATATATCAGGTCACACACAGTCCTCTGAAAGGCTCCACTGGGAGAGTATAATGGGACTGGTGACAGCATTCAGGTTGTGGGTTCCCTTCCCTTTTAGAGCCACTCACACTGAAGACAGAGGCACAGGAAGTTCCCCCCCAATGACACAAGTAAAGCCTTTGTGTTGTTATATGTAACGTTATCTGTGCTCAGAGTCTGTCCCGAGGACAGTCGGAGGCCATGGACTCATTATTGCGGAGACGAGGCCAGGCCAAGGGTCAGAGAGTCACACGCATTGTGTGTGGTCCTTTGCCAGTCACATGTGTGTGTGTTTGTGTGCCTGTTTATAAGTGTTCACTGCATGTGCAGTGTTTGGATAATGGGGTTGAGTCACAGGCCCAAACACAACAGCCCACAATGGAAGAGCACAAACACATCCGACTCTAAACACTGAATGATACACACTTTCTTAACCGTGTGTTTATTTAAACAAAGAATGCCCATGGATGTTTGAAGCTGCGCGACGTCACATATTTGCGGCGATGCACAATGTTCCAAGATAAAGTTGGATTTAATTATGGGACTGGACTTTATACAGACTACGGCTGTGTTTGTTTGATTTTTCTCACCAGGAAACAATATAAAAAGGTTCGCTCCAGCGTTGTCACCATCCAGAAAAACTACCGCGCTCACTTCTGGAGACGCGTTTTCCTGCGCCTGCGCGTGGCCTCCATCATTCTGCAGAAGCACCGCAGAGGCCAGCTGGCTCGATCGCTCTGTCGCCAACTCAAGGAGGAGAAGCGGAAGCAGGAGGAAGAGGAGAGGAGGAGAGAAGAAGAAGAGGAGCGAAGGCGAGTAGAGGCTGAGGAGAGGAGGAGGATGGAGGAAGAGAGGAGACAGCAGGAGGAGGAGGAGAGGAGGAGAGATGAGGAGGAGAAACAGAGACTTCTGGAGGAGGAGATGAGGAGGAGGGTGGTGGAGGAGGAAGAGATGAGGCAGGAGGAGATGAGACTAAAGGAGAAGAAGGAAGAGCAGATACTGGCAGCTAAAGCAGAAAGGTAGAGTGTTGCTCATTAACATCTTGAGACTTTTATCATACTTTAATGCACAGAATTGTTTCTGAAAAAAAATATTATTTTGTCTTTAGGAACTCACTGGTTAATGGTGCTTGTCAGAAGGTAAGGTGTCTTCAATAATTTATGACATAAAACTTATATATATGACGTGTAAATATGCATTTTAACTTAGTTTCCTCTGTTGTTTGTCCTGTGCACAGAAGGCATTGTCTCAGACGCCGTCCTACAGCCACACGTCTGAGGAAGAGAGCCGTCAGATGGAGGAGATCTTGCGGCTGGAGAGGGAGATCGAACGCCTGCAGAAGCAGCAGGAAGATGGCGTGTCCCTCCTTGGAGATGTCTCTCACGAGGAGTTGCGCCAGATGAGGGACGCTGAGATCTACAGATTGGAGAAGGAAGCTTCCCGTGTCGCCACTGAGTTCCTGGATCTGCTGGACTTTGGCGGTTTGGAGCCGTCCCTCTCGAGTGAAGAGAACCTCCATGATCCAACTGATTCCACTGCCCCTCTGGCTGAGGAGGAGGTCGATGAGGGTTTCCACGCTGAAGACGAGTGTATTCCACTGCCTGACTTTCCGTCTCCTGCCACAATTCCCCTGGACAAGGACATATTCCAAAGTATCCCCCCGCCTCCACCTGCATTTGCAGAAGGAGTCGTTGTCTCACCTTCTTCGGCCTCTTCTCCTGCACACAGGAAACTCCCCCCACTGACCACCAATGGACTGACTCATGCTGCCATTCCCGCAGAGTCCCATACCCCTTTACCACCTCCTCCACCTCCACCTCCACCTCCACCTCCACCTGTGGTTGCTAATGGACATGTGGAGCCATGCCACGAGGAGTCAT